>NW_025767657.1:72500-672500 GCF_003918875.1 Haliotis rubra | reverse complement strand
ACAGCCGAGTCTTACACTTAAGTTCAATGACTCACAGCTGTACTAGATAAACACACAGCCTATGTCACCAGGCACACCGTGATGCTTATCTTGCCAGTGAAATGTCCTACATGAGCAGTCTTGTTATGAAAGGTGTACATCAGACCATGAGTCACTCGGGTTGTTAATCAGCTAATCAATAAATGAGACCAACGTCCTTTACACATTAATGCAAAAAGCAGGTAAATAGAAGTGATTTGATCAATATAGATGGTAAGGGATAAGTGATGGATGTGTGGTAAGATGAAGCATAGCGTCGTGTGTGTGTGTGTGTGTGTGTGTGTGTGTGTGTGTGTGTGTGTGTGTGTGTGTGTGTGTGTGTGTGTGTGTGAGAGAGAGTGAGTGAGATGTGTGCTTGCATGCATGCATGTCTCTCTCTCTCTCTTTCTCTCTCTCTCTGGCTCTCTCTCTCTGTGAGAATTCATGC
Organism: Haliotis rubra; assembly: GCF_003918875.1. Lineage (NCBI taxonomy): Eukaryota > Metazoa > Mollusca > Gastropoda > Lepetellida > Haliotidae > Haliotis > Haliotis rubra. Next base: position 672,034 of record NW_025767657.1, on the reverse strand, counting down.
TGTGTAAACACTCTCCCCTGTTTTCCCCTTTTTTATCCATTTATGAATATTTGGGTTAGTAATAGGTTGACAGTGAATGGAAGAAGATATAGATGACCAAGTGGTCATTAGAATGAAAGGTAAAAAAAATATCATTGATTAATTGTGAATGCATTTTGAACAAGTGTAAATAACATTTATGCTGTTTTGGGCAGTATTCCAGCAAAATCATGATAAGGGTTAACAAAATTGTTGTCCTAATTGAATCCTTTGGTGTGCAAAGTGGATGCTTTACCCTCAACCCTGTCCCTCATTTTCAAAACAGTTTGATGATGAACGTTTGCACCATGGAAGGTAATGAAAGCTATCAATGACATAACATTTCTTTAGGTAAAAAGTTAGGTTTTCTATCATGAATAGATATTAGTTCAATTGTCAATGTTTAATGAAGTCCTAGATGTTAGAAATTTCCCCACTCTTCATAGCGCCTTGTCAAGCATTCCTCCAGTAACATATAAACACCTGGCAGTCAAATTGGAAATCAATATATTCATAGTTATTTAACTTTGTATATTTGAGATTGAGGTATGTGCAATAATATAAAACTGAGCAATAAAAACTTTTTGTCAATGAAATACAGGTTACATGAAGTACAAAGCTATAAAATTGGTCATATACATGGATTTTTTGTTTGTTTGATTTTTAATACCAACTTGGGAATTTACAGTGACATTTGCTTTAGACTTGGGGCTGAATATCACCCTCGGAGAGGTACTACCTAAACCCCTGCATATGCTAATATTAATCCAGCAAGTAGGATTAAGAAAGTAATAAGTTTTAATTCTGAATTAACTTTTTGTGAACTCTAGCTTATTTCTTCAAGAGATGAACAGACCGATCCATATTTATTTTGCAACCTGCAACAGTTTTGTTTGATTATGCTCACAGTCTGATAAAATCACAGTTATGGATGGACGATTTCACAGCCATATCATTTATCTCCTTACAAGTAGCAGCAATACTAATCCCTCAGATTGCATGTAAAAAGCAATTCGTCAGAATGATTTGTTGTGATATCTACCGGTAATTATTTCAAGTGGTTCTAAAATAAAACCACTTGTACAAATCGTTAATTACAAGCCGTTAAACTAGTTCACCCAATTTTATCATTAATTTTTAAATGTTCTTTACTTCCAATTCCGCCATTCCAGTCTGTGTCACTTCACCCTTGGATGTGTACTCAGGTTGACTTGCTGAAAGCAGGGCTGGCTAAAGAGATAAAGTTAAAAAGAAAGCGTAATGGTTTCAGTGCGAGGGAGAGATAAACACGATGATGCAATGTCACAATGAGTGGGTTCCTTGTTATTTTTGTCAGAGAATTAATGCCTGTGAAGCATGACTCGCATTTTATGGACTTACTATATGTTAATATGTTCTGCTAAACATTCTCAATAGGTCAATGTGACCTTTTTTAGAATAAATGTATGTGGTTATATTATTGATTCTTGTTTGTTCCGTTTCTTCATCCATGCTACATATGTTGTTCCGAGGAATCAAAAAGGATTCTGATGCAGGCGGTGGTCTGTTTTCGTCATTGATTTCATTTCAACAAATTGTTTAAATATATTTATTTTGAAGAACATGTTGTTGTAATGGGCTCATGGGTCAGTATGTTTCTCAGGGAGTTCAGACTGATATTTCAGTGTGTACTGTACAATCTATACTGTTTAAATTACTTTTTCATTAAACATTTGAAAATATATTTATGAATCATTAGAACTTTAAAAAAACACATTATAATTTTAGAATTGTTTAATTCATTTACCATAAAGAATATTAACATTAGATACTTAAAATATTTTCACATCCAAAATAATCAATTCTGCTTACATTTTGATTTTAAAACAATTAGGGAACATTTAGTATCATCTAAGAGTATCATTGCATCATTTCAGCCTCACCCGAGGTTGTGAGTTGGGTTAAGTGCCCAGTTTAGACAGTATGACTCCTTGATGTGTGAGCAAGTTTCAAAGAGATGCAGGTCATAACCATTAACCACTTTGGCTTTGATTGGTTGTTGTTTATGCTGCAATATTCCAGCAATATGGCGGGGGTCTGTAAATAATTGAGTCTGGACTAGACAATCAAGTGATTGACATCATAATAAAACTTCGATCCACGCAAATGGGATACAATGACATGTGTCAACAAAGTCAGCGAGCCTGACCACCCAATCCCTTAGTTGCCACTTACGACAAGCATTAAACCAACACCTAGTCTCTGAAATGAACATATTTTACAGTAAAAAAGGTTCATTGCGAAAAAAAATGTAATGAAAAGGAGCCCTGAGACTTTCCTGAAGCTGTGGAAATCTAGACTAGCCACATTTTCTTACAAAGACTTGCGTGGGCTTTCTTGAATATATTTATTTCAGGGACTGTATGACAGACTAGACAAGCATGGGTTGCTGAAGACCAATTCTAACCTGGATCTCCATGCTTGATCCACATTGCATGGGGAAAGACTGAATCATTTTAACCCAGGATTCGAACCGACAGCCATTAAATGTCCAGGCACATCTAAGTTACACAACTCCGCACACTGCCTCCTACACAGCTTGTTAATGTAATCAACAGGAAATTGATTCAAGTTTGGATAATGTCCATGAGGGAGATGTAATTATATCACCGCTCCTTGTGGTGTAAGTGCAGCACAAGGTCGACCAGCAGTGGACAATTTGAGACTTTCAGTCATAGCTTCCTGTCACTTGTCTGGAGATATATACTTGAGTTGAGGTGTCAGTTGGCTCTTTTTTCTGACCGATTTTGTGTCAGATGACAATTTAGTATTTTCTTAATTAACTTAATTGTGCAAAAAGTAGGACTGGCTAAAATATTTATATTCAGAAATATTGTTTATAGGATGAATTATTAATGTCACCTCTCGCCATTGATGTGAAATATTTTGATTTCTTTCATACCTTTTGGGCACTTTTGCCCCAAGTTACTTCTTGGATATTTGTATTTCTCTATGAACTATATCAATGGCAGCTCTTATACAATGATAAAAGTTTTAGAGTTGGTTCGCATGCTGAAATAAATACATTTTATCTAATTATGAAATGAATATTGGTGTAGAAGTGGCAGTCTTAGTAATGGTGGGTTGTTATGATGAAGTTTATGGTCATGAGATATACGTTATGAAATAATTCATATTTTTTGTTATTTTCATTTACATTTTGTGGAGATATTTTTTCTTTCTTGACTGATTTCATGCAGAGAAGTGAGTGAGTGAGTTTTGCTTTATGCCGCACACAGCAATATTCCAACTATACGGCGGCATTTTGTAAATAATCGAGTCTGGACCAGGCAGTCCAGTGATCAACATCATGAGCATCGATCTGCACAATTGGGAACCGATGACATGTATAAACCCTGTCAGCGAGCCTGAACACCTGATCCCGTTAGTCGCCTCTTACGACAAGCATGGGTTACTGAAGATAAATATTCTAACCCGGACCTTCACGTGTATATGTAGAGAAGTAGTTATCAGTGGTTTTACCTGTAGAAAATCGTGTGTGACTAATGGAATTGGTTCTGTGGCTAATGCAGCTAATATAAAGGGATTTGTGGCTCGTTATTTGGGTCCGTGGCTAATGTAATGGGGTCTATGGCTGAAGTAAGAGCGTGTACACCTTCCTTTGAAATGAATATAGTTTGAGCAGTTTATTTGAAATTCCTATTGTTCTGATAAAATCCATTCCACTGCAATGGTGACTACATCATTGTCTCTTGTCAGCCATTGTGTAAAGTTATGTTTGTCCACTGTGCCATGTTTGTCCAGCAAACACAAGCACCTGCTCTGTCCCTTCTCCCATAGATAATCTCATCACCTTGCCACGTCTTGACCACATGTCAGAGGTAGCTCCACCAGTCACTTAACTGACCACTGGTCGTGGCATATTTGTCTGTTCATCAAGAAGGTGTACTTGTTATTCAACAGTGGGTCTTGGTTATTCAACAGTTCATCATGTGTTATTCAACACTGGACAGTGCAATAGAGAGAACTTGACAGTGTGTTATTCCATAGAATACTTTACAATAAGATTTAGATGGAATATTTTCAATGTGTGTGTGTGTGTGAATACTTTACAATACGATTTAGATGGAATATTTTCAATGTGTGTGTGTGTGTGCAAGGGCTCAATTTAAGAGATTTCAACCTACTTGCACAAGGTGCAACCTAAAATAAAAAACTAGTTGCACCAGGCAAATTCCAATTGCTCTGCTTTTATTGCAGTATGTAATGTAAGAAATATGCTATTGAATTATTTAGATGTTTTATTCAGAGTTTATCCACTCAAAAATTAAGTTGCACCTGGTGCAAGTTAGACTAATAATTAGGTTGCACTTTGTAATGTTGGGTTGCACCAGTGTAAGTAACAAAGCACTAAATCGAGGCCTGGTGTATGTTTATTCCATAGAATATTTAAAAGGTTACTTTTCAGAAGAATATTTTACAATGTATTATTCAATGAAATATTAATAATTACAACAAGTATTTGAAGCATGAGACAAACCACATCCCATCTCTATCAGACAAACGCTTAGTCTCTGAATATATATCATTTTGATAGTAAGAAATATTCCCATTTAAATTGAAACGGAACCCCCCAGTGAGTGAGATGGGAGATTTAAACCTGGGGAATGACTTAAAGCCTGAAACGACATCTCTACTTGTGTTCAGATCGCTTCCACGGAAGTTAAAGAATCAAAACTACTTACTAGTTGTAGTAAAATATGCATATGATTGATGACCATAAAGATTTTCTATGACACAACTTGTAACATAACGATTTCTTCCTCGGAAGTGAGGTTGTGGTCAAGTAACAATAATATTGTAAGTAGTATTATATTGACACCCACCTCGCTGCCACGAGAGAAATTGTTATGATATACTTATGTCATGCAAAATCCTATTGGCCATCAATAAAATACATATTTACTACCAGTAGAGAAAGTAGTTTTGATTTTAAACTCAGTGAAAACAAACCTAAATACCATTTATCCTCAGACTGGCGGATTGTCCCGACAGGGCTTCATTTTAAAAAATAAAAAATCTGTTAGAATTCATGAGATTATAGTTTGTTTTTCATCAAGTTAGAAAATCAAGACTACTTTCTACTCGTTGTTAAATATGTATTGGAATCATAACCAAACGGATTTTGCATGACACAACTTATAACATAGCGATTTCTTCCACGAAGCGAGGTGGGGGCGGGTCACAATCACTGCTGCCGATAAATTTCTTTGCTACATTCCCATGGTTAATGTCCACTCACCAGTATGTAGATACTAGTCAATGTGCGCCTTTATATTTGGTCTTATAATCCTAATTAGTTTATTATCATCACTTGTATGCATTTTGAAACTAAATAAAAAGCAGACGCGATCTGCTGATACTTATAGTGAATTTATAACAGAACTGTAATATCTAGACATTTTATAGTTTGCCAATGTGAATCATAATTCGCACACACACCCTAGTGCATGTTGTCTGTCTCATTACACTTCACGCAGTGGAAAACAATGATTCTGTTGAATGCTACGACAAATGAATAAAACAAAATGCAAATATTAAAATTAAAACAGATTAAAGTTATAGGAACAATATCAGGCCATTACCTTGTTCGAGGAATGTATCCATCAATATCCACAAAACTGTTCCAAATGATGTGTCTTTTTAACAGTTTAATATACGAAAAAGTGATAAATCTTTTCAGGTATTGGTGTATAGTCTCATTGGTCACCCAAGATAGCACACCTGGCAACTAATTGCATAATGTCCGCCTTTCTTTAAAAATATAGTAATTTAGTTAGCCAATAATGGGCAATCAATCAATGTATTGCCGGTTAATCCTTTGAAAGAAGGACGTTGTTTTTACGCGAGACACCGACACGACAGAGTGTATTCAGTATAGATTAGTAACTCTACATACATAAACACTACCTTTTGACAATTCCGCTGTGTAAGATAAAAGTAATTAATCAATCAGCGTGTTATCGGTTAATCCTTTGATCGATGTTTATAATGTTGAATATTTACTCCAGACACAAGAAATGCCAAATGGGAACCTTTGTCAGGTAATCTCAAGTGTGTTACCACTAATTATACCTGTTTTAAATTCATTAACTGACCATCAAGTGAATGATGACAAATAACATGTGTAGGTTTATACCACCTAACACGGGTTACAACGAGGGAGTATTAATTGCTGTATTGCATGTGAAAACTTATGGGCCGACACTGTTTGAGAATACAAACAGATTTTTACATGACATGATTAAATATCGAGGTAAAACAACACAGAAATGGGATCAATTTGGATCAGTCATTATACAAATAGGGCCTAACGACACCAATCGATTTTGACAGAATCGTCTATGAAAACAAGTTGTAACTCGGAAACTAGGCAAAGCAGGAGACAAAATTAAATGACAGTAGATTGTGAGAACATATAGCTTTCATTTTTCCACAACAATTGTCACGATTTCAGGTTTATACAAGCCTGTAAACACGAGATAATTTACCCCTAAAATGTAGATGAATTCTGCATCGGCTCTCAAAGCTATTTCCTCATATGACGTCACAGAGCGCCATTCTGATTGGTTGAAATTTCGTTCGCGGGTGAGAATTGTGCACTGTTGTCAAAAGGTCGATTTAAGTCAATTAAAGGTCGAAATGAGTAGTTTTAATTACGGGGTTTCATTTATAACGATGCCAGTTAGTGATTTATGTATTTGTACCCCTAGGGTTTATGTGACCTTTTAAGACATTTAGGGCTTTAGCATTGCAGGGAGGGCAGTACAGTAGGGAAAATAATGTGGTTCAGGGACTGTGAGACAGACTAGGAGGGCAGTACAGTAGGGAAAATAATGTGGTTCAGGGACTGTGATACAGACTAGGAGGGCAGTACAGTAGGGAAAATAGTGTGGTTCAGGGACTGTGAGACAGATTAGATCTCTATCAACCATACAGCCTGTTAATTCAATGCTATATAATTGACTATCAGTAAAATCCAGCTACAGTGTGTAGAAACCGTGGTGCTCCAAAATGGTAGCATGTATCACATATATGTATCCATGAGGATATAGCAATGCAGCTTTACTATTTTCGACACCTCAGATTCTCAATTACATTCCTTTTCAAGATGCAGGTATCAGATATGCTCCTCTGAATGCTTCCCTCTTTTGCCAAGAATTTAGAAATCTTAATGCTGATTGGTTGACACATCCCCCAGTGGACATATCCTTGTGTTTGATGTTTATGAGATTAAGATTAAGTAGGATCCTGGAAGCTGTAGTATCAGTGATAACAGAGAGGACTAACGGATTTCAACTGTGCCTTTGATATCAGAAAGATAACATACAAGGGCTTTCATCCGTTGTTAAGATGGTGTAGTTAAACTATGAGACAAAATAACGTAGCGAGTTTGTGACTGTAATTGAAAACAGGAGGAACTGTTGAGGAACTGTAAATTTGACTGTTCATAGGCATATTCTTGAAACAGTCCTAGATCAGGAAGAGATTATAGGGGGGCTTTCACCAGTTGTTACAGGTATCGTAGACTGAGGGACCAAAGAAAGTAGGCAGTCTTTGTTGGTTTTGTCTTTTTTTGTTGTTGTTGTTGTTTTGTTGTTTTGTTTTTTGGGGGTTGTAACTGAAAGAACTCTTAAATTGGATTTGTCTGTTTAATCATTACATATTCCTTCATCAGGAAGATATTATACGAGGACTTTCACAAGTTGTTGTAGAAAGTATGCAGACTTTGATGTCTTTCAGTGGCATTTAGAAGTTGTACATTGATGTCCAAGATATTTTTATGGATTAAACTTCTTTTTAATTTCTTTCTCCAGCGTTTTGAGACCATTCCAGGTCCCATCAGTTCACCTGATGAAGGGACCTGGAATGGTCTCAAACGTCGTGAGAGAAATTAAAAAGAAGTTTAATCCATAAAAATATCTTGGACATCTATGCAGACTTTGTTGGGTTTTTTTGTCACTATAAAAACTCTTAAATTTGATTTTGACTGTCCATTACATATTTCTGCAGCAGTCTGAATCTGTAAAAGTATTCTGTAACGGTAATTTAGTTTGAAAATAAATAAGTTTAGAATCAAAATGTTTTAACTATATGACCATATAGAAGTATTCTTTAATTGTTCAGGTCAGTTATGACAGTGTACTCCTAATTGTGATTCATTATCATGCATTAGTCAAATTAAACTACATCCTTGTGAAAACCTCATGGTTTCAGAATGTTTGATAAGTTCATTTTTTAAAATTTTAATTAGCTTGTATTACCATTATGCTTTGATGATCTACAGATATGGAGGAACTATTTTTGTAAAGGATTACATTAAGTATGAGTAGAAAGCCGTAAGCCAGATGTCGCCTCTTACTGTTATCTGATCTCAGAACAGACAACATATGCATTATTTCCTTGATATGAAATAGGGATCGTAAAACATAGATTCCTGCAGACATGCCGGTCATATACCGTTCACCTAACAACTTGTTTCAAATTGTATGTTTTGAAACATTTAATTGTAAGGTATATTTTCTCTGATGGACACTTGTGTAGTAATCTCTTGTTATTCTCAGTGGCCATTGTGTATAGCTGATCACCATTTTGTGTCTAATGCGTCACATTTTTGGTACCATATATAAGCTCTCGAGTTCCTTGTGGGCATTATTCATGAAAATGAGACTTATGGCATTAATGCATTCATGTATTCTGTGATGATTTTTGTTCAGAACTGCATCCTTTGACCTTCTGCTCGTAATGAGAGGCAACATAATGCAGGTTTAGAGACAATCATAATCTGATCAAACGTTGGATTTAAACTCAATTGTCGGATCCTGACAGGATCAAGGGACATAACTATGAAATGGATGACTAACTTACCTAAGTTTATACTGAAAGCTGGTAATAGTGACACTGAAAAGCCTTGCTAAGCTATTCATGCACTGGTGGCATACATAGCTGTGTATATACAGATGAAAACAAAAACTTTAGTAAATTAATCCTGTTATATCTGAGCTTATGGCATTAAAGCATGTATTCTGAGGTGATTCCTGGTTAGAACTGCATCCTTTGACCTTCTGCTGGTCATAAGAGGAGACTTGGGGATTGATGCTCATGTCTGTCTCAAGAGCCTTTACAGGCCTACCAAAGAAAACTTTCCCACTCGCTACTGAAACAGTAAAAACGGCAACGAAAAACTATGAAACTGCAACATTTTTATATCAGCGAACTTTGACCTTTACTGCACATCCGGGCTTCTTTCCAATTTCCGAGCAACCGTGAATCGCCTCGCGTAGAAAAAGTATTAAATATGTCGAAATAATTGCTGTCAATCGTTTCATACGAATGGAAAGTAAACTAAACAAGTGTGCTCACAAGTATCATGATGATAAATGCCAAATAACACAACAGAAATACTTAAAAAGGATTGTAACTTTCGTCCAAGCTGGAAAATGTCAACATGCGGTCGAGACTTCCTCTTCCATGTGCGCATGCACAAAATCGAAGTTGCGGGCTCCTCGTTTTATGATGCAGTGTTAGCGATTTAAAGTTGCTGTTTTTACTGTTTCAGTAGCAAGGTATTATGTTTATGTTGCCATTTCCACGATTAATGTGAGCTTTTCTGCGTTTTTCTGCACAGTGGGAAAGTTTTCTTTGGTAGGCCTGCTTTATAGGCTGGTGTTTCATAGCTCGACCAAATTCTACAAAGAAATCTTAGTGCTAAGGTGTTCATAACTCCCAGACTTAATGTAGGCTTGTGATGGTAGCAGTGCTTAGATCAGTTTGTAGAATGGGCCATGGGAATGTTATTGAGTGTGCAGTTCATAGCAAACTCATTCATTCTTCATTCATTCATTCAAGCTCTTACTTTCATTCTTCATTCATTCAACTCATTCTTCATTCATGCAAGCTCAATCTTCATTCATTCATTTATTCAAGCTTTCGTTCATTCCTCATTCATTTTTCATTCATGCAAACTCATTCCTCATTCATTTATTGAAAATTTCTTTCATTCTTCATTCATTCAAGCTCATTTTTTCATTCATCATTCATTCTAGCTAATTTTTTCATTCATCATCATATTCATTCAATGTCATTCTTCATTCGTCTATTTAAATTCTTTTTTTTTCATTCTTAATTTACTCATTTATTCATGTAATTCATCTTTGTTGAATCCTCTTCTTTCCCCTTCAGACACTCACAGCAAAGGGAGTGACCTGCACACGAAAATACCAGAGAGAATAGCAACACCTTGAAGACATTTTGTCAACTTACATCATCGACCAGTTCCTTCCTTCCATTGATCAGTGCATGAGTCCTGCTGATTGGCTGATCATTTGGAGATGTGTTGGTCACGCTGAATCACAAGAACCATACCCCTGGAGAAGTCTTTTATTTCCAGGAACAGGAGAAGGATTGTATTTCAGAAATGTCAATAACCTAACAACATATATTTTTCACTGTTACAAGCAATTGTGTTGTTTGACTTTATACTTCAAGAAAAAATGTAAAAATGTTGAAATTAGCATAATCACAATCTACACTATTCCAAAGTATTTGAATGGGTTTGACCAAGCATGCAAAAAACAACTTGTAGAATTATTTTTCTGTAATCAATTCATCACTCTAATGATTATACTGACAAAAAAACACCATCACCTTTCTCTGAGATGAACTGAAATTAATCAGAGACCTCTTGCCAACCAAAACAGATATGGTTTATTTGTCATTTCAACAACTCTGAAGTTCATACAGTCCTTTAAATCTGACTGTGGCAATGGTTGTTATCTGATTGGATAATAATTGGTGTCTGATGGGATAGCATGTGTCATTTATTTGGTCAGTAACTGTTGTTATCCAATAGGATAATGGTTGTTACCGAATCGGATAATGGTTATCTGATTGGATAAGTTGTTATCTGATGGGAAAATATGTTATTAAATTAGATAATGGTCATTATCTGATTGGATAATGGTTGTTAACAGTTAGACCAATGCCTGTTATCTGATGGCAATGACGGTTGCTGGTTTAGATAAAGCATATGGGTCTGTGATTCAGCATTTACCAACAGGTGATACCTAACAATTTCTATGAATTGATGCTTCAGAATACTGCAAACAAATACCTGACAACTTACGAACATTGCACATGCTTTTTGAGGCTATCACTGAATTTTATCTTGTTTTGGTTTCATACATTCTTCACAATGCTTTAGTATAGTCTACTGCAGAATTAGTTTGTTTTCAAGTTTGGTAGATGTAGAACTGAGACTATTTATTCAGCAGCTAAAGGAACTTGACCCCGTCTCATAAAAATGTCTAGTCAGCATATATTTTAAAAATCAATTCACGAAGTCAAGGTTCCTTTTTACAATATCATTACCAATATGTAAGTGTTTTATGTTTTTACAACAATTTTGTTAATATACTTTTAATCCAACCAAAGATAGATATCTTTACAATGAGTGTTTTTTACATCCTATCCATTGATTGTTACGTTGAAGATTTAGCAACTTGTGTGGAAAAGAAAAGGAAACACATTTTATTTTTATTAACTGTGTTATTATTTTTACTTTTTATGATGAAGAATTGAAAGATGAATAGTATACATTTGAAAGCAATAATTGATTACATTCTCATTTATAAGTTTTCCGTCAAGATGTTAAATGCTTCAATTAATAATTGTGGGTAATATTTAATTTTTTGTGATGACAAATATATACTTAAGTGTCTTGGTGCTTCAAAAATGTAAGAGAGGGTTACACAGTATTTTTTCATTGAGCTCACTTTAGTGCATATAACTGTATCCATGGTAACATAATTTTTTTACAAAATAACAGGTTTAAATTTTTGGGCCAGTATGGATATTGAATTAGAACAGTATTTATTTCAGAAGGATGTCAAATTGTGAATTTCTTACCATTGTTTATTGCTATGTATAGTTTTACATAGGTTAGGATTGTGGGAGATTGTGATAAAGACACCGTGTGGTGTCCCAGTAGAGAATTGCAAGGCACATTGTCATGTTGGTATCGGTTTAGCATATTAACTATGGCAATAAAATATTTAATCTTACAGTTTGCTGTCTGGTTTGTTTTGTCTTTTTAATACAGCAGAAATGCAAGTGAGTAAGTGAGTGAGTTTACTTTTACGCCACACTCATCAATATTCCAGCTATATGGCGGCAGTCTGTAAATAATCAAGTCTGGACTAGACAATCCAGTGATGAACAGCATGAGCATTGATCTGCGCAATTGGGAACCGATGACATGTGTCAACCAAGTCAGGGAGCCTGACAACCCAATCCTGTTAGTCACCTCTTACGACGAACATGGGTTGCTGAAGATCAATATTCTAACCCGGATCTTCACGGGTAGTGAGTGAGTGAGTTGGGTTTGATGCCAGTATTTCAGTCATAAGACTGATATCAGATGTGGTGGGAGAGTCCTTGACCTTTGTCACTGAAACCAAGGATCACAATCATAATCCCAACAGATGTTGGATTCAAACTCAATCGTCGGATCCCAACTGGATAGAGGGACATAACTATGGATGACTAGCTTGCCCAAGCTTATACTGAAAGCTGGTCATAGTGACACTGAAAATCCTTGCTAAGACATTGATGCACTGGTGGCATATGCAGCTGTGTTTATACAGATGGAAACAAAACTTTGAATTAATTCTGTTACAACTGGGCTCCAGCAAGTTTTTTCAGCCATGAAGTTTTCTCCAAGTTATCATTTTTCTCTGTATCCTCCAAAACACCTTGGTCAGTCTATCAACCACTGAACTGTCCATTCCAGATTTGATTACAGACAGGTGGCCATATCAGATTACTGCATTATACCAATAAATACATCTGTTGTCATTTGCTACCTCCAACAGTTCGTTTGTGTCCCTTGTCAGAACACCGGTGTCCGGTACCGGTGTCCCACATTGTACTCATGTGGGGAATTGAACCCGGGTGTTCAGGGTGACGAGCGAATACTTTAACGACTAGGCCACCCTATCACCCCTGGACAAATATGACCGATAATAAATGCTGACAAGCAGTACCGGGATTTCCCATATTTAAGCCCACTCGAAATTATGCCCATGGGCTTAGAAATTTAAGCCCTGGGCTTAATTATGGGGCTTTTATATTTGGTATTGAATGAGCTGGGGTACTCCATTTTACAAGCGATCTTAGTTAGTAACTCTATGTTAAACATGGGAGATACCGCTTCATTGAAACTCTGAAAGTGAGTTGTATCACAGAATGTTGGTGTACTGCCCAAAATGATGCGGGTCTTAAACATTACCGCTTCATTGAAACTCTAAGTGAATGTAGTTTTACGCCACTTTAAGCAATATTCCAGCAATGTCATGGTGGGGAACACCAGAAATGGGCTCCACACATTGTACCCATGTAGGGAATTGAACCTGGATCTTTGGGGTGACGAGCGAACGCTTTAACCACTAGGCCACCCGATCGACCCTGGAAAATACGACTGATAATAAATGTTGACATGCAGTAAGTGAATGCACTGGGTTTAATCCTCATATCTTACGAATACCCCAGGCCGTGTTTCACAAAGCGATATTAGTGCTACGACTGTATGTTAAAGTATGGGAGATACAATATTCATAGCACGAAGATCGCTATGTGAAACGTGGCCCAGTTGTATCACAGAATGTCGTCTTACTGTGGAGGAGAGCCCCTAGTGATGCAGGTCTTAAACATTACCGCTTCACTGAAACTCATAGTGACAGGGTTTTACACAGACTTTTAAAAATGGGAGTCATGGTCACTCAAAATATTTATTTTGGGAGTCATTTTCAATATTTAGGAGTCATGGAAATTTTAATATTTCTTTGTGTTAATCATTCTCAGTATGTAACTGTGTATGTCACACCACCAAATGCCACTACAGCATTGTTCAATTCAAACAGCCAGGATTGCTGTCTCCTCTGAGTTCTCTGGAACAAACTGACAACTCCGTAAAAGTCAAACTATCATCGAACAATATCATTTTTTGCTTATCAAATTGATTTTATTGAACTGAATTGTGAGGACCACCTATAAAACTTACGTCAAGCTTGACTCGTATGATAGTATTTTGAGAGTCATTAACAAAATTGTTGCGTCAAATACGCAGGAATCACGCGTCTTGTAAAACCCTGATAGTGAGTGAATGAGTATGGTTTTACGACGCTTTCAGCAATATTCCAGCAATATCACACATTGTACTCATGTGGGGAATTGAACCTGAGCCATAAACTATCAACGGTCCCTTAATCAGTGTGATCTGGGAATTAAACCACAATCAAAGGTTGAGTGAAATGTTAAATACAGATATGCACACAAACTGTGGTAGAGACGGTGGCGTAGTGGTTAAAGGGTTCGCCCATCACGCCAAAGGCCTGGGTTCAATTCCACATGGGTACAATGTGTGAAGCCCATTTTTGGTACCCCTGCCATTAAATTGCTAAAAGCAGCGTAAAACCTCACTCACTCACTCACTCAACTCACAAGCTGTGGCAATATGTCACTTACCTGTGTGCCCTTGAATACTGTATTACACATGGACAAATATGTTGAGAATGAATATTGACACAAGGCCATTTGTATAACATGATTTAATCAAGATTAACTTTCAGCAAGCAAAGATAATTATGCCAACAAACATCTGCATTTGTTTACCAAGCAAACAAATCATAAAAAAATGACATTTCATGCCTTGAAATGGGTCACAACTCATGAAATATGTAAACATTAAATTTAGAAAAAGGAAACCAAAAAGTAATACTTTTATCAAACAAAACATATTTAATACATCATTAACGTGAGTGGATTATATACTATGGTTGATGGACAAACAGAACCTACTTTCAATGACACATATCACATCTCAGGGTGCACCGTATTTATAAGACAATAAAGAGTTTCTTGATTTCCATTTGAATATTAATCATGCAAAACTATCAGTTACGTTTAAAGCTGATTTAAACATCATTCACGTGTCTGCTTAATGTAGGAGGAAGACCCTAAGTAATGCAAGTCTCAAACATTTACACATTAGAAAAACACATGGACATAAAAAGTACTTCATATTATGAAAATAATGTGAAGTACTAGTAACTTCACTTCAGCCTACATGTGAAGTCTGTATCGGTGGGTAGTTCGACTCATCGAACGAATGAGAGGGTGAGTGAGTTTAGTTTTACACCACAGTCAGCAATATTCCAGCTATATGGCGGTGATCTGTAAATAATCGAGTCTGGACCAGACATTCCAGTGGTCAACAGCATGAGCATCAATCTACACAATTGGGATGACCTGTGTCAACCAAGTCAGCGAGCCTGACCTCCCAATCCTGTTAGTCGCCTCTTACAACAAGCATGGGATCAGGTATGGTGCTGACAATAGAAATATAATCAGGGCAAATCAGGATTCAAAGCCACAACTAAAGGTGCCTTGCATTCAAAGGGAAGCAACTCTACACAGTGAATGGCAACACCGTTGACAACAGGCCACACACAAGCCCAAATAGAACCTGTATTACCTTTTAACATTCAAAATATTCACGTAAGGATGACAACAGGAAAAAAAATAGTTCAACTTCACATTACTGTACTATGAATGCCAATATTGGTTTTCCAAACTGTGGAATTCTGTTTATCAGTGTAAGCTACTCCTTCCTGTTATCTTACACAATATTATATTTATTCTTCAAGCACTTCAAAGCATATGTAAATATATATACATAGTTTAGAAAACAACTCTGGCAGCACGAAGTAAATATTGCACAGAAAATTTGTATCTTGAAAACTACAACAATTTAAACAGATACAAACAGACTTGTACCTCCAACAGAGAAATATTGTCTCTCGTAGTCAACATACGTTAAGTGATCAAGACGAACCCATGAGTATGGATATGGTGCTGACAAACACAGAATCATAAGCAGGGTGGATCTGGACTTTGAAACCATAATCATCGGATTCTGGTGTTACAAAGGGAGGTAACTATGTTAAACACATTGCTGCATCATAGACAGCTTCATCACACATAAAACTCATTTCATGACAAGAAACTGGGTCCCGATCCAAAAAGAGATTGTGGCATGAAGATCTGTGCTAATAACAGAGTATGATAGGCTTAAAGGTCACATGCAACGTAAAACACAACTTTGCAGATTCTGATACCTTTGGGTATGGACTTACAGTGACAAATGATCAAAAATGCAAATTCAACTTATAAAGTTGAAAAATAATGTGATGAAGAAACCCCGTGAAATCGGAGTTATATGATTCACTAAATTCACCCCAGCTGGGGTGAAAGTGGTTTCTACAGGTGTGCTGCGCTGCGTTGCCTGCGCCTGCGCAGTGAATAGGATCACGCAGCTTGGAAGCAGGATTGATTTATGGCTCATGAACCCGAGTTCTGTCCCTGTTACATTATGCAGTTAAACAGACAGGCAGGTGTGATACTTACACACATGACATGTTATGGTGTCTGTTGATTGCAAAATGTTATACACAAATAATGAGCATGTATTTACAAAACCCAACATCTCTATACACGCACAAAGAGTGTATCAGCAAATGAACCAGCCAATGAAAGTCCTCATTACACTTAAGTGCACGCCCACCCGCTCTGACGGTGTCCTCCCATTTGTGAGAACTCCCAGTTGTGAGACACATTAATTAATGCTTCAGTGCACATAGGTGGTGTTTCCACATCCCCACAATGAAAGTGGGATCAGCCCAATTGTTGAAGAGAACCCACAGGCATAGTTCATTGACGAGTTGATTAATGAAATAGATTATCAAAGATTTTATTTACAAAGAAGAAATAGTTCATTAAATATTTTATTTTATAAGAGGCAGTTCGACAGTAAATTCCTTGTATTTCAGAGTTATTTCTTAAACTATAGCTCTGAGTAGGTAAATTAATTTCTCTTTCAAATGATCATGAAGTTACCTACACAAAGTGTTTAATTTTTAAGGACATTTACCGGAGTATGTTAATCAATTTATCTTATAAAGTGTCGTTAAGTTACCTCCAAAAGATTCAGTTACATAGCAAATCAGTAATTAGCTAGGGTTAATCCATGCTATCAGACAGGGGAGTATGGTGTGTTTTCGTTGTTAATTACCTGCTCCACTGTCTCATAACTGGGAGTCTCACAACTGGGAGTTCTCACAAATCGGAGTAGACCGCTCTGACTGGGTTTGGTGCCCCGGGTGCTTCGTTTCAAGGGAGGTAAACCCAAGTACACAACATTGCACTTTTGATTTGCGATTGTACGCTTATAATTTTGTTTTTTTCATAATCAGCAATGTATATTATATGTCATGAATAAGTGATAATTTTGTTTTGATTATGTTTGTTTTTTTGGTTGCATGTGACCTTTAAGAATCACGTTGTGGATCTGGCACCAGAACTACATTATCAGAGACATTGAGTACACTTGAGTCAGTCAGACTAACAATTGTTATACTTTGCCTGGGCATCTCACCACAAAACAAGCAAGCATTAAGGTGATGGTAACTTCCGTTCTATAACATATACTATAACTGTCATATCATATGGAACTGTGCCAGAGTAAAACATTTTACAAAACATGCTCAAACTTACACACAGGGATTCATCTAAGCTTTAGTCATTAACTTCAAATAGAACAAAGAGAAATTGGAATTTCAATATTCTGAAATTCAGATGTATTTTAACATTGCATGCAGAGCAATAATATGAGTTCAGTATTAATACTTGGCCACATCTAATATTCTGCAATTATTTTATACTTGAATGTTTAGTTTGACACTGCAATGTCAAAATGCATCTGAACTTACGAAAATATGATCTGAATTTTCCCCAAAATCTGCTCTGTGGGCACAGAAAACAAAAGATCGTTTCTTGTTTTACACTGAGACAACATGCACACTACATCTATATACTGTTCTCTACAGAATGAGCCTCTACTGTGAACGGCACTGTCCGTATAATTTCCGGCATGCTATCATCGCTGTAGCCATGGGCCTTCCTGTAATGGATCTGGAGACACTGCTTGGTGGTGTAGGCAGTGCCACAGCCCTCATGCCTGCAGGAGAAGGGTTTGATCCCAGAGTGAGTCAACAGATGGACTTTCAGGTTGCTGCCGTCTCGGAATCCCTTCCCGCAACGATCACAGAAAATTGCGAATTCTTGTGTGTGGGTTTTGAGATGACGTTCGAGTCCCATCTTACTGTTGAAGACTCTGTTGCATTTCTCACATGAGAACCGTTCCACAGAATGATTCCGTCGTATATGATGTTTCAGTCTCCATGAATTTTTAAATGTGGAGCCGCATACGGAACAGGTGCTTGCTTCTATGTTGTCCTGTTTGTGGACAGTCTGTATGTGTCGGTTGAGTTGTCTGGCGTACAGATAATCACGTCCACACTGTTCGCATTTGTATGCCCCCATGCCGCCATGTTCGTTCTGAGCGTGGTTGGCGAGGTGGGCGTATTTATGAAACACTTTGTGACAGATTTTACACTTCTCCTTTTTCCGAGTTATTCCTCTTGGATGAACAATCCTCACGTGTTTGATGTAGTTCACGTTGCTGTCGAAGTCTAGACTACACCGATGACACTTCAACTCATCGTTTGATAACACAAGATGTTGCTGATCGTCCATATACGCAGCGTAAAACTGTATCTCTTCCCCCTTTTTAACATTACGACGGGTTATGAAATATATCTCCTTGTCCGTTTGGACATAGTACAAGTTGCTGTCCACAAAGCGTAAAGTTGGTGAGAGAAACCGGGCACCAATTGCTGTTCATTTCATCCTCCGTCGTCAGGAACGTCTGAACCTCCTCCTCGCCATCCTCATCGCCTTCTTCATCAGCTCTGACTGGATGGCTCAGACGGGGCTGAATGAACCATATATACTTGAGATCTGTCAAACACTGAATACTTTCATAGTCAATCTCCTGTCCAATCACTGGACCGAACGCTGTCCCTGCTTGAATCTTTTCTGCTGCGTATATCGTATATCCTTTTATGGTCTCGCTGATGCCCAGGTAGAACTGGGCTGGAAGGGAAGCATATGATAGGATGTGACTGTTGCTGGAAGATAAATTGTCCGGGATGAAAGACTTGGGATTTTCTATAACACACAATCCTTTCATATGGTTCAGCCTGCACATTGCACATTGAGTGGCCATTTTGATTTTCCTTCCGTCATCTTCCAATGGCCTTTTAAGATTTTTCAATTTCTTCAGAACATTTTGAATGGATTTATTTTCAGACTTTAAACGTTTCAGACCAGAGTCTGATTTGGAGTTTTTATCACTTCTTGAACGGAGTGATTTCTGTTCTGCGAAAGATTCCAAACTGTCATGGTCAGAGTCGGTCTCTGCTTGACCGTCCTGCATCACGTCAACAGTGTCATCCTCGGATACGTTCTCCTTTGATTCTTCGTCATCCCTGTCATCAAATCCATCCTTCCCACAATCCTCTGTAGTCTCTTCTTCCCCATCTTTCTCAACATCATCTTTATCGTTTTCAGTACTTTTAGCAACCTCTTCCTCCTTCTTCTCCACATTGTACACCTTGTTCGAAGGATTCTCACTCACCGTTAGTTTCATATTCTGAACCGTTGTCAAAACACTAACCCCTTCTTCGGGATTTGTAATTTCGACATCATTCAGCTTCAGCAAATCTTCAACATCCATCGCGGACAGCAAATCGATTTCATGATTATATGCGATAAGATATATCAAGTTGTCTTCCTCCTGGCACAGGTTGCGTACAGAAATATTGTCAAAGTTGATTGCGAACATAATGAAAGGTTTGGAATTGCTAGCACTGGAAACTCCACGACCAGTATGACTGTTGAACTCTGTCATGTGACGTGAGGATACATTGTCTGAAAAGCTATCAAAATGATGAATTGGTATGTCTGTGGAATGGGAAGAAAACTGATTTGGTAGAAAAGGTCGAACTGGTGGTTCAAATCTTTGATGAGTTGGAGGTAGATGGTTGGTGTACATTGGATTGAGAGATCCGTACCGTGGTTGTCCCACAGGCTGGAACGGAGGGGTCAAGGTCATGTCCATCCCATTCCAGGTTCCGAATGAGGCTGGATTGCCTTGGTAACCAGTCCATTGGTCCATTTTCTGCAAATAAATATTGAGTTTTTTTAATCATTTCTAAGCCATAATAAAGAAGGCAGGGTAGACAATTTTAAGTACAGATACTTGCACAGCATCAAGTGCAATTAAAATAATGACACTATGCTAGAATGTATTTCTCTTGCTAAATAATAGTTTCAGATACCATATTTTTTCGATTACTGCATCAGAATTCATCTCGTTATATTATTGGGTATGTTTTAACCAAATCACTGGTAGATCGCTGGGAAACATGTGCACAGCTGATTTCTATTTACACACAGTAATCTTAATCCCTGCTCTGTGGCAAAATCAAATTGGAATTGAAAAGACATAATATTG
Source organism: Haliotis rubra (assembly GCF_003918875.1). Lineage (NCBI taxonomy): Eukaryota > Metazoa > Mollusca > Gastropoda > Lepetellida > Haliotidae > Haliotis > Haliotis rubra. The sequence continues at coordinate 651,483 of NW_025767657.1, read as the reverse complement.
CCTAGTGATGTTTGTTGAAAAGTCATTTATTTACACACCATAAAATGGTTTGACCACCATAAAAAGGTTTGATGAAAGTGTAAGCCGAAAATAAGCCAACCCGCTTCTACTGACTTTTTGGTCCTCAAAATTTGGCTAATCTACAGTCATATACAGTGCCTATGAAAGTAAATTTTCCAACATGATGGAAAAGATCATGTAATCCTGTCTTTGCTGTTTAGGCCAGACCAATTATATTTCTTGTTTTACGGATTTTTGTCCTCAGAAAACCTGCAGGAGGAAAAAATAAAAAATAAAATCACCAGTCAAAGTAATATATCTTCCAAATACTCAAAGTATTTTACTTTTGGCAATTTATGAAGTGTATATGAGGCAAAAAACATCTAAAAAACATTTTTCTTGTAAGTTTACATTTTTGGCCAATAAAAACATCAGGATTTTATTTTTTGAGCAGGGAAAATTAATTATTATTTTTTTCTTAATCTTGAAAACATACAACAGGCGGATCCGTAAAACAAGAAATAAAATTGGTCTGGCCTTAACTTAGTAAAACATTCTCAAGTTTCTTGAAAGGTGATACACATAGGATCGCGAATTTCAGTGTTTCCATTATCCGATAGATACCGGAATTTGATCGGTACAAAGTTAGAATGTCCGGTAATTTCAAAGGCTGACGGTCATCATGTCCGCCAAATTTTAAATCAATTTTCTAATTACCTCTGTCAATTTTATTTCTCCTCGAAAAAGATTGCGCTTTCACAATGACATCAAGGTGTTGTCAAATAAAAAAATAACAGTTTTGGAAAAACCCAGGCTAAATATAGAGGCATTGACACATTGCGATACCCTCTACATTTCTGATTGGTTGTTAGGGTGCAAGGTCTCGCCCACATATATAATGAAAAGCGTGATCACTTGACCTTAAAATTTACAAATGACCATTATTTGAAATGCTAGCCGGTCACAATGTCCAGCTGTAAAAAATGCCAGCTGAAACACTGGACTTGGATGTAGCACTACTTTAACATCGGTTTTCCCATGATGTGAGAGGAAAATACTGAATGATGCAGACTGTCAAAGTGTATCATGTTCTTGAAACCCAGTAGATACTGTCACAGTTAAAGGGACATAACTCTCAACCATGGACTGTCTGGTCCATTGTAGTAACTATACTGAACAACTGACAGGAACATGAATATTTGGGGGGATATTCTAGTGGATTGAAAACTGAACCCACAATTTCATGAAAATTATATCCAAAACTATTCATGATCCATCTTTTTTTAACTTTTAACAACTTAAAGAATATTTCATTATTTGCTTTGAGGAATGAATGACCCAACCCAGTGGCAAATCCAGAGGGGGTTCAGGGATATGTGCGCGTTATAAATATGCACTATTACTATTATTATTGTTGTTCATCATAATATCAATCACTGGATTGTCAGGTGGAGGCATCCACCATCATGACATTTTGTGTGGAATTGTACAAACTACTCATTCTCAGGATGCTGTGCTCCGGTACAGATTTACTGAGTGAGTTTAGTTTTCCATCTCTTTAAGCAATATTCCAGCAATATCATGGCTGGGGACACCAGAAATGGGCTTAACATGGGCTACGGGAATCAATCCCAGATGTACTGACGAGCGAACGCTTTAACCAATAGGCTACCTGAACATACCAGATTTACTGAGAAAGTGTAATCTTGTATATAACATTTGTCATATTTTACTCTTTACTAAATACTAAGGCTGTAACGATTCACTCACATATTCGGTGAATCGAACCCTAGCCCTTCATGAATTCAATTTGTTATTCGTGGTCACCAGAACCGAATATTAACGAATAATTATGATTTTTTAAGGGAGCGTGTTTTACTTGAACCCATATGTCCTTTTGTCAAAAACAGATATGCAAGAATGGAATATGTACTAGCCTTGCAATAGCGTAAGTCATATTAGTTTGCAAAGGCCGCACATGGTACTGTTGACTATAACTATTACATACCAAATTTGAGTGTCCTGAGATCACTAGTTATTACTGTGACAAATTAACTCTGTCAACATGGGCGTTTATATTGTACATCAATCACTTTACTACAATATTGTATTCGTGAATTATTATTCATATTCGTTACCCAATATTTGTGATATTTGCCACATAGTGTATTCGTTGCAGCCCTACTAAATACAATTGAGTATTCATAGCTTCACCATAGGAGCCATGCCAAGTCACAATCGTGAGAAGGGTACACAAAGTATGTGATCAAGACTACCAGTTGTCAGACTTCCATTTCGGGTGAAGCAGCAGTGTCTGAGTGGTTTGGTTCGCTGATATTGTGTCCTGGTGATTTAGTAGTGGTGGTCCGATTAATTGAAATAATCGAAGATTGGTCACTGTGACTAAACGATCAAGCAATCGATCGATCATGATTTCTCATAATTGAACATAAACAATTTTGGAGCACTTGTTTGCATTAACAATATTTTTCACAGGGTTGGTTTTGTCTGTTACATTTCATAAGCACTACAAGCTTGTTTAAAAGCATGATTGAAATTACCTTGAAGACTTCAGGAAATTTATGTTCTCAACATACTAGTCCTCCTTTAAAGATGTGAAATTTGCCAATTCATTTTGTGCAATTTGAAAAAAAACCCGAAAGAACTACAAGTGTTTCTTTATTTTTTGTGCAATAAGTAACATAACCAGGAAAATTTGATAAATGATGATAACTAATTTTTTTTGATGATTTATCAGTCTATTTATCAGGAACCAGTCATCAATTATGAGATTTTAACCAATTCCCAATACTAGTGATTAGATACCTAACTTTGAATCATGGATGGGACTCAAGGTACTACAATATGTACTTTCCTGAGCAGCTGTAATAGAACATGTTACATCTGACCATATTTGAAATGGCACTGTATATTCTGAATGTTATGTATTCTGTGCATTTGTGATCAATCCCTGAGCTAGTAAGTGTTCCAAGCAAAATATGTAACCATTGGGCTAAGCTAGCACTCCAGGTTTAACAGAATTACACTACGACTGTCTGGTCTGAATAGAGAACACCCTCACTCATCACCTACAAACACAAATCTATCAACAGGAAAGCTCAGTATCAACAAAAAACAGTATCCCAGCTTGAGTTGCTTAACTTTTATGATTTTGCAAATTATCACCTTCAAAGACACTAGAACCTTTATTAATGGACCTCAGACTTTGATCTGCAAATCTGAAATATCTTCTATTACATTCAATCCCAAGGGGAATAAAATGAATACAGAACTATGCATACTATCAAGCTTTTTGCCTCATAGATATAGTAATTCAAATAGGGTTCAGATTATTATTTCTTGGTTAAGTTATTGCTTCCACCATTTCACTGAGTGTAATTTTTGTTGTTAATGCAGAACTCAGCAATGTTCCGGGCTAACTGGCACTGATCTGTAAATAACTGAGTCTGGGCTAGACAATCAAGCACTGTTATGATTTACATGTCAAGAAGATTTTAGAAAATTCTACCCCTACACTCATTACATAAAATACACAAGAGGTGAAACTCCCAATGCTAAAAACCTGATCGAAAACCGGACAGCCCAACTATTTTAACATGTGGTTTCCTGCACAATAATCCTGTGTTTAGGACCATTCCTGTAGTATCAACATCCTCAGTCACAAGTACCGCTAGCTAATCATACACATCCTTCAGATCTTAACATCTAGTTGTCTGTAAAGGTATCAGTTAGCAATCTAACCTCATTTAACAAATTAATACAATGTAATTTAGTGAATGAGTGAGTTTGGTTTAACACCGCTTTTAGCAATAATCCAGCAATATCACAGTGGGGGGACACCAGAAATGGGCTTCACACCAATGTAATTAAGAAAACCTTATAAGATCACAAATTAAAAGGCTACCATGTGCATTAAGTCATACAGTTGACAACTGTCCACCGGTTACAGGCCGGGAGAGACACTTTTCCGAAACAGATCACCAAAATTGATGTGGCTCTCCCAGCAATAGTTATGGTTGTGCGAACATGGAATGTGGCTCTCCCAGCTATGCTGTCAAAACATGCTTAGTGATTCAAACAGGTTACCATATTTAACAAAACAAGACATGTTTCCTCATAAAACTGTAAGACTTGCCTACGTGCAACATCACACAAGTACTGAAACATGCTAACATAACACTCCTTTGTTCTGTTGAACAGAAATCAATAACCTAATGGAAACATATGACCAAACACCTCTGCATGAATACAATAAATCTGATCAAACAATTTTGGACAGGCATAACATGTACCATCATAAAACACAATATCTGCAGCACACAAGTGTTCAATGTTCTTGTCAGTAGTGAAATTAAGGACGTCGTCACTAACACGGTGCAGGAACTGGTTGCCACCTACTTCTCCTCCAACTGGATCTGGGGTCTGGGGTCTGCTGGCAGAAAGGTGGGGCAACGTCTTGTGTCTCTGGCGGTAGAGGATAGTGGTTAGGGACTTCAGAGCTGGTATCTGCTTCAGAACGTCATCTGTGATGGTGTCGTGATGCTGGCTTAGTCTGGAGATCTCCTCGCTGTAGATGGTAGGTATGGGGGTTGTTTCTGTCCTCGCTCTCTCCATCAGTCTAGCTTTGAAGGAGTCAACTTCAAACTCAAAAGGTAGGGCGTCGTGAGAGTGACCCATGATCTCAATGGCGTGGATCATCTCACCCTGAGTTATGATCCGTGCAGTGCACTCAGCAACAACACAAGACCAGTATTTTCTTTCACTGCGAGTGCTCTTACACCGAAACTTAAAGCCATCATAGTACAAATGCCTGCCTCCTCTCACACTCTCAATAAAGTTTATTTGAACTTGTGCCTTTGCCATGGTTCTAACATGGAGTAGTAGTTATTTGCTTTAACGTCGCATGCACAACTAAGGTATTTCGGCGATGTCTGACATGGAGTGAACAAGAAGTCACTTATATGTTATGGACAAACAAGATTTACTCAGTGTCAAATAAGTGTAAATTAAGACCGCCTTTGATTTCTAAAACCACCACGCTTGTGGCACGCTCTGAGTCGGAAAGAAGAAGTCAGATTAGATTAATCTGGGGTGGGGTTTACTGATTTCTTATGAAAACAAAATTATAAATAGGGACAGTCTTTTACCAGCATTGCTAATCACCATGCTTGTGAGGAAAGAGTATTCATTTCTTGTGAATACAATGTGGCTTAGAATCATAAATAGGGACAGTCTTTCACCGGTATCGCTAAACACCAAACACACCTCTGGTCTGTGTGCCGGGCTTATCTCTGTCAAATGCACTTATTTTTTATGACCTTGCACAGTCCTACAGTGTCTGTTGTCACAGTCATAGTTGACGATTTCATACTTCTGAAACGCCACCCTCATACCGGAAGTGGAACTACGGAAGTTGATCGGGGGGAGTAATCAGTGTTTATAAACAAACCATTTCCAATATCACCAATATTAGAGATTTAGGAACATTAACGCGCAACAAACGTCGGTTGTTGTTATGCTTCATCACATTTTGTCTTGCAAAGATGAAGTGATAATCAAATACAAAAGTGGATTTGCAAAGAAAACATAATCACAACTTCACGATGTATCTAGTTCTCATTTTCACACAAAATTGAATTTGTGTTGTCAGATTGAATGTAAACCTCTTGGTGCAGTTTTTTTTCAAATGACAAATAAAATAGTGTTTTTCACGCTAAGCTTGAGCACATTTGAGATGCAATGCAGATCCCGTTGTTGAAATCAGAAACTAGTTCCCAAAACACAATGACAATCAAAGGGGAGTAACTCTAACTACGCTCCTCAAACGTTGCCGGTACGCGCTCCGCCATTTTCAAAAGCGTGAGCAGTACGGAACCATTGTTTACAATCCATCGCATCTGGACATTTGGAGGGGAGATAGAGGTCTAAAACACAACGAGGGTACAGACGGAATATCACCATGTCTATTGGTGTTCCTATTAAAGTTCTGCACGAGGCAGAAGGCCACATTGTGACCTGTGAAACAACCATGGGTGAAGTATACAGAGGAAAGCTTGTTGAAGCCGAGGACAATATGAATTGCCAAATGGCTAACATTACAGTTACCTACAGAGATGGCCGAGTTGCACAGCTGGAAAATGTTTACATCCGTGGAAGCAAGATTCGATTCCTCATACTTCCGGACATGTTAAAAAATGCCCCAATGTTCAAGAGAGTCCAGGGCAAGGGTGGCGGCGCAGGACGAGGAAAATCAGCCATTCTTCGTGCACAGGGTATAAACATTGCTTTGATTTCATTATTAAGTGCAACATTACTAGATATAAGATGAACTGTGGTTGTTGTAAGCGTTCATGCAGTTCACGCACTGTATGTTACATGTTTTATATATAAATACACTTCGTATGGTGAACGTATTCGCTCTGGCAATTTCAGTCAAACAGAAAATGCATCATTTTAGTTTGTGTTGCATTCTGGAAGAGTGATATAAAACCATTGTGGTACCGTGGGCCCCATACTATCACATTGTTAAATCGTTTTGAACTGCAGTTGTCAAGTTCTTAAGTTTAAGAGTACCCATCGATCTGGGTTAGAATTGCCACCCAATCTTGTTGGAAAAGGCAATAGATTAATGGGTGGTCAATTAATTTGGTTGCCATGTCATATCCTTGTTACGTAGCTCGACGCTCATGCTGGTCACTGGATTGTGCAGTCCAGACTTGATTATTTACAGTCTGCCATAAAGCTGGAATATTGTTGAGTGCAGTGTTAAAACAACATACCAACAAATAATTTATAGAGAGAATAATTGGATAAGGATTGTCTTGTCCTTGAAGTATTCAACAAATGTTTAAGCTGCCACAGCACAAGATGTGCATTTTGCATACTGATTTCAACATTTAGCACTCTGGCAATAGAAATGTCTGAATGTTCTGTATGCAGGGATGTAAGTTGCACCAGCCCAAGTTGGTTGACAGATGTTGATGTGTTTTCTGAGGGCTAGTAAATTTCCAGCATTTTAGCATGCATAGGGAGCTTTGTTAGATGTTTATGGATTATTGAATGTCCATTTTCTGTAATGTGGCCTAATATTTCTGAGCTTACTGGTCCAGACAGAATTTTGTTTGATGTTTGGACTTCATATTAGTGGTTAAGATTGTAGACTGCATATGCACCTAATGTGTATTTTGTTTTGAAAATCCTTGACACAAGGACAGGTTGGGTAAGACCATCTCCTCAGGTCCTGAAAATCTTGTAGTATAAATCTAGTTGTTATATGAACTATTGGCCTGTAATGTATTTTACTTTTAGACTACCCATTGAATCTTTTCTGTGGAGTAAATATACAGGAGTGCACATTCAGTATCTGTAAGGGTCTGAGTATTGATGAGTAAAAACAGATTTGATATACATGCAGTCATCAGTTTTTCATTTTGGGGAGTGACTTATGGTAGCATTGCACTGAAAACGTCAGTATTCCAAAAGGTGAACTACAGTAGTCATAACACAGTACATGGTAATGTTACAAAACTGCCAGGTACTATGTCTGACAGTGTCTCCTACAAAAAGTATTATTCAGTATAAATCTTGGACACTCAGAATATTATTCTTTAACTTAAGGATAACAGGATATTTGTAGGTTGTTCTGTTGGTTGATAGAGATGTTAGTCTACACAAACACAACTTGATAGTTCAAACATGTTACCATGATGTAACATCTTTCTAATGTAGTTGGTAGTTATTTCGACATGTCTTAAATTTAAGCCATCTTGAAATAGAAAATGGCCTGCAGACTGGAATACCTGCTTCTCTTTATAATGTTATTGTATTAAATTTCAGTACCCAGGCTTATGCATGTGATTTCTATATTGCCCTTTTATGTTGCAGCTGCCCGAGGGAGAGGAAGAGCTGGTGGGCGTGGCAATGTGTTCCAGAAAAGACGTTGATCATTCTGTTGAAAATAGCCAAGATGGCATTGTGTTGATTAAATCAACTTGATTTTCGTAAAGACATTACATGAGGCCAGGATCATGCTCAGTTCAATCATCATCCAAGGAATTTGTGGACAATCTGTCATACATCAAAAGATTACTGTATTCAGTACAGAGATTGCTTGTCTAATGCAAGCACATGATCGTTATACATTGTATATATATGCTTACTAAATCAAGGTTTTGTCATTTCATCACCACTTCATTAAACTCATTTTAATCTTTACTTGTGGATGTTTTCATTTTCTTGGGTTTATATTTTCATTGAATGATTATTTTGCTCATTTTAAACCTTTGTGTTATGCAGAATGTCTCGATTTTAGCAAGAATAGTTAGTCTCTTTGCATTTTTACTATGACAAGTGGCTGTTAAGGTAGAACTGGCGTAAACCTGGCAGCATGCTCATTCCTCTGTCGAGTAAGTCATGCTTAAAGTGCTTATTCAAAGAGATGGGTACGATTGGTAGGCAACAAGGAGTGTATTTGCTGATTGTGAGTCTTACTTCCTTGATCATTGGTTATGCTGTCACTGGTTTGCCTGGCGCATACCCGTCAAGTGCTGCCTTATAGCTGGAATTGTGAAACTATACTCCTCACCAAAAGTTAAGCAACACAAATGTTTAGTCTCATTACATTGTCATTTATTGAAATTGCAAATCATGGAATGATGCAATAGAAAGGTGAAACGTACGCATGATTAACAAAATGAAATGAATTGGTATTCAGCAATATGAGGCTTACAAATCATCAAAGCATGTACCTGTGAAACAGTCGTGCAAAATGTGCTGCATTGATGGAGCAAAATGTTAACATTAAGGTTCAAGTACAGTGAAGTGGTGTTAAGTAATGCGTATGAGCACAAATGCAAGCTTCTACACCTCTTGGCATTGACCAAATGAGCCTTTAAAGTTGCTGTTGTGGAATGTTCTACCATTCTCTCTGTAACGCCTGCTCAAGGTCATCCAAAGTCTGGGGGTGAACATGGAGACCGTAAACACTACTTCCAATAAAGTCCCAAGCATGTTCAATGGGATTAAGTGACCTTGCAGGCCACTCCATGTGTGTGATGTTGATCTAAACAACATCGTTAACAACTCTTTCTAAGGCATCATCCATAAAAATGAAGTTGGGACCCGCTTGTTGTACCAGAGGAATGATTACAGGTAGGTTTGCACCGAGGCATGTAGGAAGTGTGTAGCACATTCATGCCACACATTTTGCATGCTGTTTCTGAGGATGGTTGTGTTCGGGTGATGTTGTCAATGTTATCAGATAAATCAATTTGACAGTTACTAAAGGTTATGTATTCTTTGAATATTTACCTTTCAGTAACATGTAAGCAAAAATCACTATCAAGATTGATAAAGATATTTCACTGAAAATACCTGTTGCTTAATGTTTTGTGAGGAGTATAGTACAAGTTATTTAAAGCATGCATGAACAGAAGGGTAACCTGGTAAAGGGATGAGCTTCTGGCATACAAACAAACTTACAAAGTACAAAACATTTCATATTGTCCCTTCAGTACTATTTCTGAACTGTCACAAAGAGCTGAAGTTGATGTAAGTCCAAATTGTGCTGTACATGCCATGCAAATACATTTTCAAAGGGAGACAACTGCATAATAGATAATTTGGAAGATTTGTAGGAAAGTGGTAGTTTTGGGTAAAGCAATTCAAGAAAACTGTTTTTCCTCATATCAATGGTGATCAAATCTTGCAGTAAAACCAGGACAACAGCTGCATGGAGTTCGTGCTGATTGCAATGTATCTACTCTTGACTTGATCTGTTAACACTGCACTTGGCAATATTCCAGCTATATGATAGTTTTGACCAGACAATCCAGAAACTGTTATCAACAGCACGAGCATCAATCAAAGCAATTAGGATACAATGATGTGCCAAATAAGTTAGGGAGTCTGCCAACCGATCACAACTCTTATGGTTGGTTTGCTGTTTATTGCTGCACTCTGCAATATTCAAGCTCTATGGCGGCGGTCTGTAAATAGTGAGTGTAGACAAGACAATCCAGTGATCAACAACATGGGCATTGATTTAAGCAGTTGGGATACCATGGCATGTACCAACCAAGTCAGCGAGCCTGACCACCAATAGTCACCTCTTAGGACAAGCATGGATTGCTGTTAAACAATTTTCTGACCTCGAATCTTCACAGGCTTTGACCTGCATTTCCACTAGTTCAGGACCAGTAACCTGACTGCACTGTGACTTACAGAAACAGGAACTATTTTGTTCTACCAGTGTTAGTATCTGTCATTGGTTTATCAAGTTATCTCAAAGATGACCTCATTGCATAATTCATCTGTTCGGTTGCAAAGTTTCATAGCAGGAGTATGATTACCAGGTTCAAGAGGTGTGTCATGGTACCTTGACAGGCATTCATCAGATATACTTGTCTGGGCACAATCATTGCACACAATTAAATTGATGAACCATTTTGAGGTTTTGTGTTACCCAAGTCTCTGCAACAGCTTCCAACTCCTTGGAATTTATTTTAAAAGAATTATGAATCCAATACCTTGCTTGTTCACTTCTCAGTTATTATTTTAAATTTAAAACGTTGACTTTGCAAAGAAAATGAACACAAGTTGCACGTAATGTTTTACAACAGTATCTAAGGAGATAGGAAAGTCATTGAAGCGACCTTAAAATATTTATTCTTCAAACATCGAACACACATCAGGTAGTCAGGCTCGCTGACTTGGTTGATACATGCCATGGTATCCCAATTGCTTAAATCAATGCCCATGTTGTTGATCACTGGATTGTCTTGTCTACACTCAGTGACTTTAAAATCTTAAACATGTGAGTGAGTTTAGGTTTACGCCGCACTCGGCAATATTCAAGCTATATGGCGGCGGTCTGTAAATAATCGAGTCTGGACCAGACAATCCAGTGATCAACAGCATGAACACCGATCTACACACCTGGGATACGATGACATGTGTCAACCAAGCCAGCGAGCCTGACCACCTGTACTGTTTCTGATGACAGATGGGTTATCAGGGCACTTGATTTCAATAAACCAAAAGGTTCATTGTAAATCACATGCTTTTAATAGCCCGGTGTTTTTACATTTATTCTTTCAAGGCAGGTAACTCCTGTCCTTAGTTATTCTTGCATACCGCTAAAACAATAATACCGCTGATAGAGTTGTAACACTACACCACCCAATGCCGTTAGTCGTCTCTTACGACAAGCACGAAGATCAATTCTAACCCGGATCTTCACGGGTACACCATCTATGTACGAGTCTGAACATTCTGTCAGGGTAGGAGTGTATTTGTTTTAGACAAAGTTGCCATAATTGTTTACATATCACAGAGTACAATAAGCACCAGGAATACACTGAGAATGAGACAGGTTTGTTGTACCTCCGGCTACGAGCGAGCCAGGCATTCGGAGTAGCATATCGGATCTTTACACACTTTGTTTGGATTCAGGATCAGGAAAAGTCCCCAGCAACTCTTTTGACAAAGCATCGCGGAGGATCGAATAATCCGACTCGGATGAATTTAATTAACCCCATAGTGCTCATAATATTGATCACGGAATATGTGTTTGGTCATTTCTGGACTTTAGTCAGTCTAAATACACACTTACAAAGGACTGGTATTTAGTAATATACTCATGCCAATAATGGTTGTCACCCCTTCAAGTTTATAAATAGGCTGGGGGTGACAGCCATTATTGGCATGAGTATATATTGCCGCTCAGAAGCGCTTTGAGTCAGAGGCATAGATTAGCCCTTGTAGGCTTTGCTGCAACAAAACAGTTTTTACAACAGTTAAAACACAGAATGCTTTAAATTAGAGATTTATGGAAAACTCGATTTCCGCATTAACTATGAAGTAAAAGCGGGACAATTATTTCGGATTACCCACATGGTCACGTGGCTCCTAATTTGCTACAGCTTTGTTCATTGGCCATTTGGAATTGCCAAAATACAAAGAGACTAAGTATCATTGGCTGAAAATTATTCCAAGTGTATATATATAAAGAGGGATTTCACCGGAGAGAAAATTCAGCCTGATTATAATAAGGTAGCTCTATTTATTTATCATGCGCACGTATTGAGAAGAGATTCAATCTAACGTGTCTGTCGTATGTTGCATGCGTTGTACATATTATGCATATTCATTTTGTATATGGGCCTATGGTCTTCTTGCAATAAACTGACTGAATTGAATTGATGAATTGAGCGAAGGCTTTAACATCTAGGCTACCCCACCACCCATTAGAAAGTGTAGAAAAATGGGCTGAAGGAGAATGGCAGCTGGAGGGAACAGGGACTGTCATGGCTGATCTGAAAGGGGGTAGGTTTTGGCTTGGTGTGTGTGTGTGTGTGTGTGTGTGTGTGTGTGTGTGTGTGTGTGTGTGTGTGTTGTTGGTTTGTGTGTGTGTGTGTGTGTGTGTGTGTGTGTGTGTGTGTGTGTGTGTGTGTGTGTTTACATCTACACTCAGGGTCAAAAGAAACGATACCAAACTTTTTGAAATTATAATTTGTGTTTGGACTTTGATATTTTGAGTATTTATTGTCAGAAACATTCAGCCGAACGCAACAAAACTGACTCAATGAAACAGCGATGCACGTGCAAAGCAAGAACCCAGAAAAGTGAACTTATTCACGAAAGTTTCGTGCACGTGCAAGCATGACACACGTGACAAATATTCGGTATAAAAGCACGTAAAATGTTTATGGACATCTACATTTTACGATTACATTTGCGACCATGCCGAGATTATCGAAAGAAGAGAGAGAAAGGGCAATCGGCATGATCCAGCTTGGCGCTACCCACAATCACGTCGCCAGGATCTTCGGTTGTAGTGACAGAAAGACAGATCTGGTTGTTGTCGATGGGAATTTGAATGGGCAGCGTTATATCGACCAAGTCCTTCGGCCAGTTGTTCTACCCTTCCTACAACAGAATCCAAGAACCGTATTTCAACAGGACAACGCCACATGTCACACATCTCAACGTGTTCAAGGCTTTCTCAACGCCAACAACGTCGTTGTCCTGCCATGGCCATCACGCTCTCCGGACCTTTCACTCATTGAGCATTTGTGGGACCATCTTGGGAGACAGATTCGTGCCAAACAGGTCGCCCTAGTGAACAGACAAACCCTCATCCAGGCTTTGAGGGAGGAGTGGAACGGGATACCTCCTCACGTGATCAGACGTCTGACTTCATCTGTTCGAAGTCGTGTTAGAGCCTGCATCGATGCCTGTTGTGACCACACTCGATATTGACTCACAGGAGTGTCCCTGTGTCACTGACATTGACTTATCTCATCATACTGGAGTGATCGAATACAGGGACACATGAATATTATGGGTTTTTTGGCAATTATCTCAAACAATTATTGGCCTCGATTAATGAATTTGATTTTCCATGCTCCTCACCTATTTGTATTCAAATTACAACATTGATTTTCTGTGTATCTTTTGTCATCTTTCATTAATTAGCCTCAATAATATGGTATCGTTTCTTTTGCCCCTGAGTGTATAATCAACTAAATAGCACCTCAAAAGGACACTGTTTAACGTATTCAAAGCATGTCCATTGGTAAATGATTTGATCTTTTCCCCACACTCAACATTATCTCCGTTACAATTGTTCGGTCCGGCCAGGGGCGTCGGAAACAGCTTAAACCTCACACGTGTATCTTGAACTGTGTTTAATCCATAGATTAGTATTATGTCTACCTAAATATCATTTTGTAATATCACATGTAAAGATAACTGGTCCGTGTTAAACTGCAGCTCTTTTCCCTCTCCATTCCCAACATAGGCTCAATCAAAAGTGTTTATTCTGTGATCAGTCCGACTTGGCCCGGGCCCTCAAAATCAACATAAACTTCACACATGTATCCTGCCTTGTATTTATATGTATAGAATAGAGTTATATCTACCTAAATGCCTCTTTATAAAGTCTCAAGTCTTTATAAAGGAATTTATACTGCAAGCTCCAGGACAACAAGTTCGTTCGTGTTGCTGCGCATTAATGACTCTTCTTGAGCACGTAGCTGTCATGCGTACTGCCTGGCCATCTCGCCACTAAGTTAGTAAACAACGAGGCAAAAGGTCGATTTTAGTACAATTACATGGTGTCACTGCACCAGCTGCGTACAGCAACCACACCCAATATTGCCATAGAATAGTGCATCTGAATAATATTCGCTATAGTATAGCCATGCCTTGAACACAAACATGTGGTGTCACGATAATGAGTCGCTTAATCATTTCAGAATGTCGATATTCTGTCGCCGATAAGCATTTCTCAAAACTAACTTGCATATCGTGACATTCCTATCAATGAAAGCGAGTCCAAAACTCGCCTCAAATCATTTTTGTTTGGACACAATCGCCATGGCACGACTTACGAGAAATCATAGGAACCAAGTCTTGGGACGATTGCAAGTTGGCCAGACTGCACGGAGGGTAGTCAATCGTTTTAATGTTCATGTTAGGACAATCTACCGACTGCAGGAGCGGTATCAGGTTACTAACAGCATGCAAGACCGTCCACACAGTGGGCAACATTCAGTAACATGACAACGTCAAAACCAACAGATTGTGCGCAACCATCTGCAGGATCGGTACCCTAGAGCGACGGAAACAGCACGCCAGACCTTTGGGACTCACAACAGACCCATCAGTGCCGATACAGTGCGTGGACGTTTGCGCGGAAGAAACCTCTGCTATCACAGACTATATCGTAGTCCTGTCCTCACGGCTCATCACCGCCAAAACCGACGGCAGTGGGCAACTCGGCATCGAAATTGGCGTTATTGACAATGGAGAACTGTGCTTTTTTCTGATGAAAGCCGACATTGTGTTTCGACAGTCGATGGCTGAGTGAGAGTATGGTGAAGGCGTGGGGAACTGTTTTCCAATGAGTGTATTGTTGAAAGAGACCCGTGGGGGTGGTCCAAGCATCATGGTGTGGGTGCAATCGGTCTGAAGCAGATAGTTGGCACCGTGGTGTTCCAGAATCTTGGTCCAGGATTAGGAAATGACGTGACGGCTGCTCGCTATATTGACCAAGTCATAAGACCCCACGTTGTACCCCATTTTGGACGTTACAGAAATCACATCTTAAAGCAAGACAACGCTCGTGCCCACACTGCAAGAGTAACACTGGACTTCCTAAGACAACATGGCATCCGAACCCTACAATAGACTGCACTCAGTCTTGATTTGGGTCCAATAGAACACCTTTGGGACGAGATTCAAAGAAGACTGAATTACCTTCACACAAGGCCAACAACCGCTGCTGGACTCGATCAGGTATTTCACAGAGTATGGACCCAAGGGCCTATGGCCTTCATCAACCGGCTAATTCATTCCATGTACAGACGATGCAACGCTTTCATCGATGCCCATGGAGGCCACACACGATAATAACTTTGGAGTATCTTAATGGTACCATTTTAAGTGATTTTGTTTATGTGAACTCTAAATGTGATTCACGACAATGTGTTAACCATAACTGTCAAGTTTGAACTCAATCCTCCGTTTTGATTGTTAATTACAGTAAATTAAAGTGTGTGCTGAGAAACCGCTATCGGTGCGACATTTCTTTTGTGGTTCAGTATACTTTGTGACAATACTGCCTTTCCTTTGTTCAATCTTGGCAGGCGGTATAGTTTGAAGGCGTCAAATATCTCTTCCGCTTTCAATGATAGCGAAAGGATGTCATTACGCCATATTGAGTTGCGCAATTCTTGACGAAGAGGTGGCTGCCAGTTGCAACAATTGGTTGTTATCGACACAAATATAACATGTTTTCGTCACATATGGCGTCATACAATCAGTATATTGATGGATACTTTCACATCGTGTGTCTTTGACAATCCGAATTTGCGAAAATTGACATTCTCCTTGGCATTCAAACACTTTTGATTGAGGCTATGTTGGGAATGGAGAGGGAAAAGTGCTTCACTTTAACGGACCAGTTATCTTTACACATGACATTTTATAACATTACAAAATGGTATTTGGTTCGATATAGTACTAATCTATTGATTAAATACAATTCAAGCTACAGGCGTGAGGTTTAAGTTGATTTAGAGAGCCCCGGCCAAGCCGGACCGAACGCTTGTGATATAGCAACTATGTTGAGAATATAGAAAAGAGGGCTTCTCTTTGAGCAGCGTGTTTGGTACAAATACCACGCAATAAGAAGTGGTTCAAGTTTTTTTACTAAAGAATTAGAGGCCTCCAGCCTTTTTGTGAAGTTCTATGAAGTGGTATTTAAGTAGATATAAGTAGAATGATGTCTTTGAGATCTGTTATTTAGGGTTTGTTAACTGGCTGGGTATATTCTTTGATGTCTCTTGAGTCGATGTGGACTACCTCTTCTGTCTTCGCCGGTTTTGCGCCATCTGAGTCCTTGAATGTATGAGAGTTTGCTTGCCTGGGTTAGTGATTCTTGTGCGGGGAATGTAACCATCTCAAGTTGTTTAACGTTCAGTGTGCGATACAATTTCCAAATTTTGCTAACCAGTCGGGCTAGTTATGCCTGAAATTACTACCCACAAAATAATTCATAATCTTGCATTGTTTAAAAGTGTATTGTAACTTAACAAGTCGATTGTGTCTGTGGTTGAAGCATTGTTTTTGTTGTTGCGTTGGGTTTGCTTTGTTGGTTGAGCTTATTTGTTTCTGAGAGGGGTGAGTGTATGGGGTTGATTTGTTTGGGATGGTGGGGCTGCGGATTCCGGGTAGAAATATATAGTTGTACTAAGTCGTAATATTTTGGTATTGGGTTATTGAGATGTTTGGGTTATTGAGATGTTTGGGCTGGCCGGCTTGCCGAGGGACTGTAGATCTGTGCCATTATAAAAATAGCCCGGGCTTACACATGATCGTTGCTGAAAAGGTTGGGCAAGCCCTCAATACTATCTAAATATAAAGCTTTGCAACCTGTCAGGCTTACACGGAAAAAAATGGCTTGCTACGCGCCTGGCGGGCAATGGAGATGATATTGTTATCGTTTGAGGGACGAATGAGATAGACATTACTTTCTCCTAGCGTAGAAATACAACAAAGGGGTGTAATTCAGTTGTAGGTGGCGCCTAATGAGAGTATATAAGGCGTATGATATTTGAATTGTCATTCTCGCTTGTTGAGCACCACGTATACATTGCGTCATGGATTCTTCTGAATCTGGCAATCCCATTAACGGCAAACTCGACGCCATTTTAAAGCGTATGGACTCTTCTCAGGTGGATTGGGAACCAAGATCCAATCTCGAATCGAGTCTAGTGTCGATGGTGTGAGAGAAGAGTTTGCGAAAACCACAAACGAAATCCAGAAATTGAAGGATGATAAAGACTTTACGTGGTCTAGAGAAGGTAATAGAATCCAGTACAATAATTGTACAGAGACACTTGAGGCCTTTCGTCAGATTCAATTTGGTCTCGGGTATGAGAAAGAAGTTGTGCGGAGCAAGGTATCTAGGATAGAGAAGTGAAAAAGTTGATACGAATAGCTGCTTCTTCCAAAGCTGGTTGGGAGACGGTACGTCATTACATGTCACGTGATTTGGTTGAGAACTCGGATGATGACAGGCGTATTACGTGAGCAGAGAACAAACAAGGCTACCAAGAAGATCAAGGCCAAGAATCTGCGATCTTCACGTGGACACCCGTATATGCCGATATCATGACCTGCATCCAGCACCCAGTCCGTGCAGACCGGTGGGAGTGCGACGCACGCTGATTCTTGGGGGCGCGGTGGGCGAGCTGGGGAAGGCGCCAGGCTAGTGCTACAGCGAACTTGAGGTGACGGGATCGAGCCCACCTGTGACCGGGCGTAAAAACCTTGGAGTCAACTTTGCAGACTCTCAGTGTTGTCACAACAGTACAGTACACAACCCTGTGCACTTAAAAGAACCCACGAATCCGTTGGTATATGACCACATATACCAACGGATTCGTGGGTTCTACCAGATGGTAGCCACATGAGTATGGGCAAACAGTTGCGGGTACAGCCACAGGGGCTTGTAATGCTAAAAAGTGCCATCAAGGTATGTACTGTCGCTAACGGGGTCTTATCACTATATAAAAGGAAAGGGATGTAACGAGGTCAACACACCAAAAATCGTTTCAGGGCGAATTCAACAATGCTCACTGTATTTATCCCATTTAAAGTATGCACACATTTCAAGCCAATAGATTTACCTACAAAATAAGACATACAGCAAAAAAATCGAAGCAGTACTTTGGGAGCTAGAGTCTTCGGAAGCTCGAAAAATCGTGATTTCTTGATTCCGAGCCAAAATCCCTGCTCAGAATTTGTAGCGGTAACTCACCCATTTTCTTCTTTATTTCACAGTATATACACACAAAATGAACCAAAACATGTTGAACTGATGGCGCGTGTCAGCGCGCTAGTCGCCATTCTTTCGGAGACACTTACAACTCACTGTCATAATGAGTTTACGTACATTTATTCATCGCAAACAGAATTGTGTCGTACCCGTTCGCCATTGGCCTTAACCTGCCCCGCACTGAAAATAGTCAGCGATCTGATGAAACATATTTTATTTACAGCCAATGAGCTCCCTTGCTCCTTTTAGCGCGGGGCAGGTTAAGGCCAAGGTCGTCAATGGCGAACGGGTACGCGTGGGACACGTGCCGGCAAAGTCATTGATAACCAGCTGTGCTGCGCCGCCTCCATCCTTTCTCACACCTGGCTGTTTCTCTCTTTGCACCCCTTCCTCGTAACAAATTATGAACTGTGTCAAAATTTTAATGATAGTTTGTTAAACAACTTTTTTATTTTTAGGTGATAAATTCTGCAAACAAATCACAGAGCTGGTTTTGATGTTTTGATTATGATCAGTGTTCATTGAGTGCTACAAGTTTAGTAGTTTTCGAGTTAGACTGCAATTCATCGCTCCGATTTTGAGCCAAACGGACTATAGATCACAGAGGTAATGTTCCGGTTTGATCTGTTGCTTCAGTTATTGGTGAGATTATTTCCATGAAGATTGTAGCGGGTTCGTTTGCCAGTTGATGACTAGATCACTGAGTATTTAGACTCTATAGGTAATTTCCTGCAATGATTTTATTTCACTATCTCCCGAGACTATAGATCAACTATTTTGGAAGAACAAACTGCATAATCACAAGGACTGTATGCTAGTAGAACAACGTGTGGTCACTAAAGTAGTATACAGTGATGCTAGTTCTAGTGGGTATGGCGGATATTGTGTTCAGCTTGGCCAGAGTGAGATATATGGACATGGGTCTACTGAAGACGCGAATAAGAGTTTGACATGGAGAGAGCTGATTGCGTATAGTATGACCAGAAATTATTGAGAATTTTAGGAATATGTTTAATTGGATTTCTAGTATAAACAACCTTGACCAGCTATCAAGTGCTTGGTTTCATTCAAGAGAGACAACTCCGTTAATCCTTTTCATTAGTTTGTGAAGAGTTATCCCCCTTTGTTTACTTGCTAGCAGACGACATTTTCAGTGATCCTCAGTATGGATGATTTAGAGAAGAGGAAGTTGATTTTAGAGTATTATAACAAGGACATCAGATCAGCTAAAGTGATTTCAAGTAGAACAGGCATCCCTTTGTCCACTGTTTATCGTGTTTTTGAAAATATTGCAAATGGATATGGCATTGAGCACCAGGAGGCGCAGGTAGGCCCAGAAAATTGACTGTCGGTGACAGGAGGCGGCTTGGTATTCTTGTTTCTAAAAACAAACGAAGGAGTTTAGAAAACTTAAGGCTGGATATGATTGATAGAGGAACTGTGGCTGTCTGTAAGGAGACAATTAGAACTGAGCTGCATGCAATGGGTTGGCAGAAAAGTCGAGGAATTCCATCACCGATCATGAAACCTGAACAAAAGGAGTGAAGGTTGAACTGGTGCTTACAGCATAGAAATTTTAACTGGGACAATGTGATTTTCTCAGATGAAAGTTCTGTGTGGCTGTTTCCTAATACACTGAAATTCTGGACCAAACAAACTGAAAACCTTTGTATCAGCGCCCAAAGTACAGTCCGAAATTTAACGTGTGGGGTGGCATATCTGTGTTAGGGCAACGCCCTCTGTGTATTTGAAGGGAATATGAACAGTGAGCGGTACACAGATATTCTCGAGGGACATTTACTTCCATCTGCTCACGTGTTCTATGGAAATTGTTTGATTTTCCAGCAGGACAACGACCCAAAACATCGTTCAAAGCATTCACAGGCCTGGTTTCAGACCCAAAATATGACATTATTAGATTGGCCAAGCTATAGCCCTGACCTAAATCCAATAGAAAATGTTTGGGGACTTATGAAGGAAAGTGTCAATAAGAAAAATCTGACAAATACTGCTGAAATGAAAGAAGAGGTGGTCCGATATTGGGACAGCATGGACCACGACTTTCTAACTTCTTTGATCAGTAGTATGCCCCGCCGCATTGAAGCCTGCATTGCTGCCCATGGTGACTTGACAAAATACTAACTGTTCACCTGTCTTTGAATCTGGAGTTATGTTCTGCTAATATTCACATTTAATACGTGAGTAATGAGTGAAAAAAAATTAAAAATTTACAATCTTTAAATTCTCAATAATTCCTGGTTGTACGGACGTTGATGTCGACAGATTTGCTTCTCATTACAACGCAAAAGTCTCAACTTTCTGTTCAGTATTCTGGGATCAAGGATGGGTTACAATAGATGCGTTCACTGAGCTTTGCGGTGATACTAACAACTGGATTGAGCCGCCTGCATATATATGTGTTTGTAGAGTTCTGGCTCATATGAAGGTTTGCAAAGCTAAAGGTACTTTGGTTGTACCTGCGTGGTACTCTGCCAGTTACTGGTTATTGTTGTGCCCGAAGGAAACTTTCATACCTGAAGTGCTTGATTTCGTGTATTTACCTAGACACAAGGAAGCTTATGTACCCAGCCGGATTCCAGGGGGTATGTTTGGCGAGAGAGCCTTAACCTTTGACATGTTGGTAATCAATATGAAATACTGATTGACTTATTCTCTTTGTTGTTGTCTTTGAGATTGCCTACGCTGATGACATTCATAGTCTTCAGGCCCAGGATAGAATTGGTTAGTAGAATTGCAGAACGTGTTGTTATGTTATTTGTTGTATTGTGTTGGAGGGTTAGGAGAATTGATGATGTTCCAGCTAAACTGAATTGAAGTTGATGTTGAGGTGGGTGTGGTGTGGTGTGGTGTGGCGATGAGGCTTATTGTGCAAAGATAATAATGTAGTGACAAGTAAGATGACATTAACAGGTTGTGGCTGGGGTTCAGTTAGGTATAGTGATGACAATGGCTGTTTATTGTCATGCATCAGGGGCAAACAACAAGCGCACAGTGGAGGATGACAGTATTATGTAACACAATGGAGTACACACTGGGAAGGTAAATGCCTTGGTCTCGGTTCATGGCTTCCTTCTTTTAATTTCAGTGCTTTCTATAACTTTCTTTTTTTTCCAATGATCGATTTGGATAAACTTGGTTTGTTGTCAAGAAATATGGAGCCAGAATCTTTTATCGAATTTCAGGTCAGATTTTTCAGCAAAGGTCTTGTGTTCTTTCGTTCGGGTGGCTTTATGGCGCAATGTGTCTCCTGTGTATCTGTCTCCGCAGTTGCTTGATGTATTATACACACATTACCTGTGGTTTGGGGTGGGCTGGGTGGAACGGGTGTTTCAGGGTTCTGTCTGAGATGAAAGAAACGTCTAAGTTGGCTGTTTTGGTGAGCAGTCTGCTGATTTGGTGCCAGATTTGAGTGTGACGCCGCCCTACTGCATGCGTCTGTTTTTGGTCTACTCCGCACCGAAAAGAGCTAGCCATCTGAATGGCTAAACATATATGTCCCATCATATCACTGGCTCTTTTCAGTGCGGAGCAGGTCAATGCCAAGGTCTTCAATGTCGAACAAATCTCTTTTTGGTGGCATGGTGTTTTTCCTGGGTTTATATACTCCCCACATGCCTATATGGAAATCCCATTTTCCGACATGTCTAGGAATAGGAAATGTAGTTTTTCCACATGGCTAAGACTACTCAACCTATTTTTTCCACCCAGGAAAAAACACCAT
This sequence comes from Haliotis rubra, assembly GCF_003918875.1. Lineage (NCBI taxonomy): Eukaryota > Metazoa > Mollusca > Gastropoda > Lepetellida > Haliotidae > Haliotis > Haliotis rubra. The sequence goes on along the minus strand of NW_025767657.1, from coordinate 629,374 downwards.
GTCACCAAAAAGAGATTTGTCTCCAGGCCTGACCCAAGAAATCCGCGCCCTTCTCAGAGTAGTCCCAGCAGACAGAGGCCAAAAGGCGCTTCGGTCCAAAAGGGTCTACGAGCTATGGCGAGAGCCATCTGCAGAACCGTCGGCCTCTTGACCGCCGGCGAGATAGATCCAAAACCGACGTCGCCCACCATCCATGACTTCAACAACAGTCTGAGGAGGATCGAAGTCCGTGCGGAGCAAACCACGATGATGTTGTTGGCTTGTGTGGAGCTAACCATGACTATGTTGGTCGACATCTTGTCTAGGCTGGACAACGATGAATTCTGTCAGGAAATAGAAAGCATAGAGGAGGAACAGAGACCCATCTGGATATCCAGAAGGTGAGGGCAGATGATAGAATTGGCACAAAAGTTGACCTACCTTTCGCTAGCTGCCGTGTTTGTCTGGAAGGTCGTGTGGACAACCTGGAAACACTGCACACCATCCAACACGCAGGCCAACGAGATGACAGCAACGTCCAAACCAGTTTGTACGATCCACCCTGGGCACCCCTTTTTACATGGACTAGAAAAAATATGTGTGTGTTTTCGTATGTATGTTTGCATGTTGTTATTTTTTTGTGACTAGATAGAAGCTATACCCACTTGGTCTCTACAGGTACTTCGACTCTCTGGGAAGATCGTCTTTCTTTTCCGAAATGGGCGAGTAGCAGACTTTGCCAAGTCTACACAGAAATAGCCCACCCACCGACCATAAGCGTTCTATTCCACCATTGTCTCGAATCGGTTCTCGTAACTTGTAGCCATAGACAGCAGTTGGCAACAGCAACAATCTGTTCTCCCCTTTTACATTTGTATTTCAATACGGCAAACATTTTGCATGTACAGATTCCCTTTGGAACGTGTGACCCATTTCGGTGTTTGTTGCATGGTGGTGCTGCCACTTGCCTGTCGTAATTGGGCAAGGCAGTTCTCTACCAAACGGTTGAGGAGGAGTTTGTAGTATATGCACCAGCAGAGGCAGTCGTTACCGCAGAGGCTCTCTATGTTCTCGAAACAGCCGGAGATTGTGATTTGGTTCAGCAGCTCGAGTGGGAGTCAATCCGGGGATGTATAAAGCGTCTCTTTGTTTTTCCATAGAATGCATTTCTTGCTGCGAATGCAATGGTCTGTGGCACCCGCCGAGTTGACGTGCTCAAAGAGGGTAGGCACTGGTGGTAGAGCGGCAAGGCAGTCGGTGCATTGGTGGTATCTGTCCTTGGCTTCCAGTTGGCTTCTGTCCTTGGAGAGAACGAGTCGGAGATTGCTCGCTCCAGATAGAGATAGACCACATCGACTATTTTGCCGTCTTCTACGAATCGTTGAAAGAACAGCAAATAGACTTTGCAAAACTGTTGACGGATCTGGTACCGCTTGTAGAAGGTGTGTTCCGATCGCTCAAGGATTTGTTTCTCTTTGTCGGAGAGGAATAGATGGGGATACTTCTCTAGCAGGATCTCGAAGCCCTCTGTCTATGCCATGTCGGAAGTTGTCTCTGTGTGTGTTTCTGTTTGTTTGCATATATTTTGGTTCTATAGTCGCCAAGGACTCATGTACTGCGATGGCGATTCTGGAAACTACGAGAACCTCCCCTTCCTTTCCAGTCGTACAGGATACTTTGGCATTCTTGCAAACGCAGGTAGCCAAACAGGTATAATTCGTCTACATTTGTAGGTAGGCCTTCCAAAGGTTGTAGGGGCGGTGGGGTAGCCTAGTGGTTGAGGCGTTCGCTCGTCACGCCGAAGACCCGGGTTCGATTCCCCACATGGGCACAATGTTTGAAGCTCATTTCTGGTGTAATATTGCTGGAATATTGCTAAAAGCGGCGTAAAACTAAACACATTCACTCAGTCCAAAGGTTGTAGATGTTGTTGTTCTACCAAGATTGCCAGCTAGACATTGGCGGTATCTGGCACAAGATTGCTTTCTACAGTGTTTTCTAGGAGTAGACTGACTTCTCGACACTTCTGTGTGTGGAGGAGAAAATGACATCGGAAGGTGGTTCCACTACTGGCGACTTGAGCGCTGACAGTGCCTTGGCTTGAAATGCGTGTAGGTTTTATGTTGGTATTTACAAAGACCATTGCTGAACTTGTCCTGGAACAAACTTAGTGTGTTGACCTGGTTACATCCTGTCCCTATTATATAGTGCCAAGATCCTGACACCGACAATGTACATCTTGATGCCACTTGTTTGCGAGGGGCGGCGGGGTAGCCCAGTGGTTAAAGCGTTCGCTCGTCACTCAGAAGACCCGGGTTCGATTCCCCACATGGGTAAAATGTGTGAAGCCTATTTTGGTGTCCCCCGCCGTGATGTTGCTGGAATATTGCTAAAAGCGGCGTAAAACCATACTCGCTCACTCGTTTGCGTTGCAAGCCCCTGGCCATCACCAACATCACAAAAGACGTCAGACTCCCATCCTGTGTCATCATTTACTACACCAAACATTCGGGATCAGTACACGTCCCACAGGGCGGTACGACGTTGAAGTGCCAGTTGCAGAGCTGATGATTAAAGTCGAACACAAGAGCTGAAACAGAAATTGAAGGTATTGGTACTAGTTGGCTTTTTGTTTAGCGCCCCACTCAGCAATATTCCAGCTATATGGCGGCAGTCTGTAAAGAATCGAATCTGTATCAGACAATCCAGTGATCAACAACATGAACATCGATCTACGAAATTGGGATACGATTACATGTGTCAACGAAGTCAGCGAGCCTGACAACCCGATCCCGTTAATGGCCTCTTACGACAAGCATGGGTTGCTGAAGACCGTGTTGGTACTACATTGATGCTGAAAACAATTGTTCCAATATAATTACCCTATGACATTCTAACATACTGTTAATCTTTGAGTCGTTTACTTTTTCACGGAAGGTGCCGAGAGCCGGAATATATCTATTTTAAGAAGGGTTGGAATGGAAGAGAGACATTTTCACTTTTGACGATGCGTACCTCACACGGAAACGGTATCGAATCATACACAAATTCACTGTTTTACAATGTAGTATGTATATATATGTTCATTTCAAGTGAGTGAGTGTGGTGTTCCGCCGCTTTTAGCATATGTTCAGCAATATCAGGGCGGAAAAGGGCTTCACACACTGTACTCACGTGTGGAATAGAACCCGGGTGTTCTGCGTGACGGGCGAACGCTTTAGCCACTAGGCTGTCCCACCGCTGCAGTTCATAAATTCGCTATATATCCAATAACATGTGAAATTTGATGTCATCATGTAAATGTTTATATCCTGTACACATTTACAACAAGGGAGTAAAGGCAAACGCAAGAACAGCAATGGGTCACCTCAAAAATTTAATCACTAAATTCGTACTATGACTGGAATCTGAATCATCAGAGTGGACAGATATGACAGTACCAGTGACGGTTGTTGGTTCTGGACCATCAAAAACGCTTTTTGTAGCAAACAGACTGTAGTTACTTACACGGAGGACAGAAGTTGTGTCCCAGGAAGAATCCTTTGTGACAGGTGTAGTAGGTATGGCAGCCGTTGTTGTAGTCAGGGTATCTGTTATCGGCTTGGTTCATGCAGTTGACAACATCAGCGCATGGCCAGAACCCGTCAACAGGGCTGGTGGTGAAGATAGATGCCCAAAACAGTGGAAACGAGCAGTTTCAATGAGAATTGCATGTAATTGTTCCTTTGCATGATCATTCCAAGAGTTGGAATGTTGTTGTTGTTTTTTTGGTTTTGGGGTTGTTGTTTTTTTTGGATACCACCCGGACCCAATAGTCGCCACTTACGACAAGCAAGGGCTCTTGAAGACAAATTCAAACCCGGGTCTTCACGGATGACGCTCATGATATCGTCAGAATCGTACAATACACTCTACACTGTGCAGAGATTTCCTATGGTTATGAAAGCCTTTGTCTCTTGTCAACAATGATATGTTTACGCAATACACAAACGTCATAATGATACTTCGTCATAAAGATACTGCGTCATTATGACGTCATCAAATAAGAATGCATCGATATATGGTATTCCAATTTAACTTAGTATGTAACACGAGGTCTGATTGGTCAATGATCCGGCCGTATAATCAGCATAACGGAAGATTTATGTATCCCTACACTATTGGGGTAGCGCTGTGTCATTATGCAGAAGCCCTAGGTCGTTTCACCCTTTCCCGCTGTTAAAAAAGACACAACAGTATCATAAGTTTTGAGTTCAAACAACTTAGAACTTAGACACTGTTTGGCATGAAACAAGATTTATGACGTCATTATGGAGCGTGACGAACTTCATTTGACAACAGAACAGATAGTGGCCAGTAGTTGAGGAATCACTTAACCTGGTTCCCGGCTCCCTTTGCGCGCACTGACGTTCGTATATTGCGATATGCGAGACGGGGCCCAGCTTAAGGAATCACAATCATTTGCAGCGGCCGCTCCTTTCTGATAACTAGAGGGCGGTTTCAGGATAATTCCGTTCATTTTAGCTACAACACTATAATTTATTCATCATTGTCAGATTTAGTCAGTGTGCACATAATAAACGTGTTGAAGTTTGAAAAGGAACTACTTTTTCTGGCGATGGTGTAAGTTCAATGAGTGATATGATTAACCTTTGACCTAGAAGAACGTTGATCTGGTTTAAATAATGAATTTCTTTCATGAAAAAAACAGCATAAAGCGAGTTGAATTTGAATGGGGATAACTATACTGTGTTTGCCGAATTGAGGACGTATACCGTCGCCGATATAACTAAATTTGCGGCTATATAACCACCGATATAGAATAGAATAGAATAGAATAATACTTTAATGCCTTTTCATGAATTTGTGTTACATCAGCAGAGCTACTGACACATTAGAGAGATACCAAACATGTTTACATAAATTCTTTGATTTAGGCATCTTCACATTTGCTTAAGAGAGATATGGTACTTGGAATAAAGGATGTACGGGCTCTCTTAGTTTTCACAATTGGAACTATGTAGCGGCGGCCTGAGGGGGAGAAGGTTGTATTCCGAATTTAAGTAGTGAGTACGGTCAGATATGATTTTGACAGCTTGATTCACGATTTGCCGCTCATATATTGATTTGTCAAGTACAGTACAGTTATCCCATAAGTAGCCTGCATGCCGTGTCGACCAACATTGCTAACATGATGACAGAAGAAAATAGCATAATTACTTACGTCACGCATCTCGCTTGGTCAGGATCGAACACATCTGTACTGTTACACAGGATCTCAGTTGCCACGCCTTGGTAACAAGTCACGTATGAGAAGCAGGTGTACTCATATATGCCATTTGGTTGGCCAGTACAGTCTAAGCCGGCGGTCACTGGAATGTTTAATTGTACTGAATACAATGATCACGCCGAAGACGCAGAAATCCATTGCCAGTGGTACCGAGAGCAATATGACGGAAGAAAACAGCTGTAATGGCAGACGAAGGTGAAGAAGAGCAGAAGTGGTAGGAGAGGGTAGACGGATGGGACGGAGAAGAGCGTGTGAGTTTAGTTTTACGCCGCTTTTAGCAATATTCCAGCAATATCACGGTAGGGGACACCAGAAATGGGCTTCACACATTTTATTATATACCCATGTAAACTTAGGTTAGTAATACAGGGGTGCATTACGGATGACGTGGTCAAATTCCGTATTGCATCCCAGATTCCTTATTGGACCCCTGCCGGTTCTACATTGCTACGCTATGATTTGTTTTATCAAGTAACAGATTAATGCAAGATAAGAGGGCATATAATAAATATAGAGCGTCGTTCTAGTGCATTAGAATGTTTTGTATTGAACGAGATGTCATGGGCGCAGAGAAACAAGGAGTTCGAAGAACGAGAAGATGTCATGGGAGCAGAGAAACAAGGAGTTCGAAGTTCGTTGTTTCTCTGCTCCCATGACATCTCGTTCGATACAAAACATCCAAATGCACTATAGTGCGTTTGGCTCAAAAGCGGACCGATGAATTGCAATCTAACTCGAAAACTAATAAATATATAATACTCAATGAAACGCTGATCATAATCAAAACATCAGACCAACTCTGTGATATGTTTGCAGAATTTATGTCCTAAAAATTAAAAAGTTGTTTAACAAACTATCATTAAAATATTGACACAGTTCACTATTTGTTACGAGGGAGGAATACAGAGAAAGGGACAGTCAGGTGTTAGAGAAGCACGTGCACAAGTACCGACAAAGTTATTGATTCATTAACCTGTGCTGTGCCGTCTCCATCCTTTCGCGAACACCTGGCTGTCCCTTTCTCTGCACTCCTCCCTCGTAACAAACAGTGAACGCTTTAACCTTTAGGCTACCCAACCGCCCCTTTAGAATTTAGAGCGATGTGTAGTTAACTGGCTTCCCTATGCTATTCCAGTCCTTACTGTACTGTATAAACACTTTCCCACACTTGTATACATGATCTCAATCTTAAATTGGTTCACCACTTGCTTGATAACGAGCTTAGAACCTACAACGTCGATCTCACTGTAATAAAGAAGTTGTCCATTCATACATTGTTATGAACCCCTGCCGGTCTCGGGACCGAATTTCGGTATATTCTCATTTTGATCCTTGGTTTGATAGCTCCAAATCCTTCCGTTACCCACCTCACTCACTCCAAATCCTAAATGCCCCTCAATAAGTGGGCGGTAGGGTAGTCTAGTGGTTAAAGCGTTCGCTCGTCGCGCCGAAGGCCCGGGTTCGATTCCCCACATGGGTACAATGTGTGAAGCCCATTTCTGGTATCCCCCGCCGTGATATTGCTGGAATATTGCTAAAAGCGGCGAAAAACCTCACTCACTCACTCTCACTCACTCTCACATCACACGTAGATGTAATTGTTGTAGCAGTTTCACGTTATATTACGTACCTGCAATGATTCCAAGCAGAACGGTCAAGAACAGCATGTCTGACATGTTCAGTTGAAATACAGCAGGTAACTACCAGGATAAGTATGTCTGCCCTTCATGGGAAGCCACAAGCACGAGTGCAATTGTGAAATTAGATAAGACAAGCAGCTGTTACGAGTGTCCTACAATCCTTTTTATCACGCACAATGTTACCTTGGGAGACCATACACCTTGATTTTCGAATATTGTGATGGCGGATAATGATAACAGTAAAAATGACCTCGGTGCACCAGTAGTGAGTGAATTCGGTTTTACGCCGCATTTAGCAATTTTCCAGCAATATCACTGCGGGGGACACCAGAAATGGGCTTCACAAATTATATCCATGTGGGGAATCGATCCCGGGTCTTCAGCGTGACGAGCGAACGCTTTAAACACTTGGCTACCCCTACGCCCCGGTGCACCAGTAACTGCTGGTGGTCACGTAGCAACGATCAACATACACCAAGCAGAAAGAAGCAACCGTTTCATTCTATATATATTGCACCAAACTGTTAAAGATATAACGTCAAGAGAAAGTAACCAACCTCGATTATCTGCCCCAAACAGGTTCCATTGGGCGTGTTCCAACTATATGAAGGCGGTCTGTAAATAATTAAGTCTGGACCAGACAATCCAGTGATCAGCAGCATGAGCCTCGATATACGCATTTGGGACACGATCACACGTGTCAACCAAGTCAGCGAGCCTGACCATCCAATCCCGTTAGTCGCCTCTTAGGGCAAGCATGGGTTACTGAAGACCAATTCTAACCCGGATCTTCACGGGTTGCGTGTTCCCACCACGTTTGAGGTTAATACAGTTATAAATGTGTTTACGTATACAGGAAGGTACAGGAAGACGATAGATTAAAAAAATAAGTAATGCCGAAAATGCTTTTTGGCTTCAATATCAATATGATGAATTTGATAAAAGCACATATATGATACATGTACGACTCTACCTAGTTGGATATTAAAGCTCAGATGAAAAAATGCACTTGAGGGGTGACATCACAGGAGGAAATTTTGACGTTTTAACAACATTCGTAAATATTCTAAGTACAAACTGTAGTTTTGAAATACAGGCTATAATTATTCATATAGCCTAAACTAATTACCTTAAAAAAGTCTTAATTTAAATCGCATAGATAACCTTGTTCACCCATAAAAGTTTCACTTCGTGTATGAGCACTGAACTGGCGACATGCGATTTGATATCTCTGCAGATATCAAAGATTGTCAGACAATGCATTTCAATAACGTGCTTCAATAGCAGCTTTTATCAAAATTACACAATAATAATAATCAAAATATTCCAAAAGATAAATTCTACAACATATTCTATTCAAATATCACGTAAAGCTCACAAGATATGATTAAAAGTATTCACATTTGTGTTGCTATACAGAGAGGTTTGCAGACAGCCAAGTGACCATGTGGATATCACAGTGAATCAGACTTTGCATGAAGATTTTGTGCAAGGGTTAGGTCATGTGATCATCAATATGAAAGTGAGGCTTTATATTTACAAAAGGTTTTATCATTAAGCTGGATTTGAACCCTAGCACTTTGGATTTCAAGTCAATGTGTTAACCACTAGGCCTCCATACAAGACACTCATACATGCCTGGTTTTACAATGCTGAACATTACTGAATATAACATAACTTGTATTTAGCATTAACACACCCGGCCCGTTAAACACACCTAGGGTGTTTAAGACAAAACAATACAATAATGCGAAATACCTCTAACTGGTCTTGACAACACTTACTACCTGAGATAATGAACTTATTCTGCAGCAGGTATGAGCAAGACTAGTTTGTGAATTGGCCTTCGGAGATCTGAGCCTCTTGTCTTGAGGGTCACACTTCTGACAAAACCACGACCGTCTGGTTCAGTGTCCACTACGCGCGCCATGAGCAAAGCATTCCTGGGGAGGTTATCGTCCTTGACCAGAACAATATCGTTTATCTTGACGTTCCTTTTAGGAGCTTGCCATTTCTGACGTTTCTGAAGCGTTAAAAGGTACTCCTTTCTCCATCTACTCCAGAAAAGCTCTGCCAAGTACTGTACACGTCTCCATCGGCGGCATGCGTAGACATCAGATGCCTGAAATACTCCAGGTGGTGGAATGTAAGCACTGGATCTTACCATCAGCAAATGGTTGGGTGTCAAAGGTTCTACATCTGACAGATCACTGGACATTGTTGTCAGAGGCCTATAATTCCAGATCGACTAAACTTCACACAGGAGTGTTCTATACAGCTCATCATCAAGGCGTTGACTGGATTCTTGGAGAAGTGGGTTGAGAACACTACGGACAGACCCTATCAGCCGTTCCCATACACCTCCCTATGACTGGCTGAAGGTGGGTTGAATTTCCAGGCGATGTGGATATCAAAGTGAATCAGACTTTGCATGAAGATTTTGTGCAAGGGTTAGGTCATGTGATCATCAATATGAAGTGAGGCTATATATTTACAGTCCATGCAGGTAACAAAGGTACTGTATGGTGATCTACCTTCACCTTCAGTTGGCGATCTCTAGCCTTTTTGTATATTGTATTGTCCCAATAGTGCTATTAGTTTTAAACTTTCCACGCTAGTTTTAATTCTAATTGTGATATTCTAGTTGTTTTACTGTCCTTCGTCGCCAGGTTTGTATAATATACATATATTCCACTTCAAATTCAAATATGTTCTCGTCACGATATGGCTGCAATATTGCCGATGTGACGTTAAATAATAACTCGCTCACTCACTATATATTTACAAAAGTTTTATCATTAAGCTGGATTTGAACCCTAGCACTTTGGATTTCAAGTCAAGTGTGTTAACCACTAGGCCACCATACAAGACACTCATACATGCCTGGTTTAACAATGCTGAACATTACTGAATATAACATAACTTGTATTTAGCATTAACACACCCGGCCCGTTAAACACACCTAGGGTGTTTAAGACAAAACAATACAATAATGCGAAATACCTCTAACTGGTCTTGACAACACTTACTACCTGAGATAATGAACTTATTCTGCAGCAGGTATGAGCAAGACTAGTTTGTGAATTGGCCTTCGGAGATCTGAGCCTCTTGTCTTGAGGGTCACACTTCTGACAAAACCACGACCGTCTGGTTCAGTGTCCACTACGCGCGCCATGAGCAAAGCATTCCTGGGGAGGTTATCGTCCTTGACCAGAACAATATCGTTTATCTTGACGTTCCTTTTAGGAGCTTGCCATTTCTGACGTTTCTGAAGCGTTAAAAGGTACTCCTTTCTCCATCTACTCCAGAAAAGCTCTGCCAAGTACTGTACACGTCTCCATCGGCGGCATGCGTAGACATCAGATGCCTGAAATACTCCAGGTGGTGGAATGTAAGCACTGGATCTTACCATCAGCAAATGGTTGGGTGTCAAAGGTTCTACATCTGACAGATCACTGGACATTGTTGTCAGAGGCCTATAATTCCAGATCGACTAAACTTCACACAGGAGTGTTCTATACAGCTCATCATCAAGGCGTTGACTGGATTCTTGGAGAAGTGGGTTGAGAACACTACGGACAGACCCTATCAGCCGTTCCCATACACCTCCCTATGACTGGCTGAAGGTGGGTTGAATTTCCAGGCGATGTGGATATCAAAGTGAATCAGACTTTGCATGAAGATTTTGTGCAAGGGTTAGGTCATGTGATCATCAATATGAAGTGAGGCTATATATTTACAGTCCATGCAGGTAACAAAGGTACTGTATGGTGATCTACCTTCAGTTGGCGATCTCTAGCCTTTTTTGTATATTGTATTGTCCCAATAGTGCTATTAGTTTTAAACTTTCCACGCTAGTTTTAATTCTAATTGTGATATTCTAGTTGTTTTACTGTCCTTCGTCGCCAGGTTTGTATAATATACATATATTCCACTTCAAATTCAAATATGTTCTCGTCACGATATGGCTGCAATATTGCCGATGTGACGTTAAATAATAACTCGCTCACTCACTATATATTTCCAAAAGTTTTTTATCATTAAGCTGGATTTGAACCCTAGCACTTTGGATTTCAAGTCTAGTGTGTTAACCACTAGGCCACCGTACAAGACACTCATACATGCCTGGTTTAACAATGCTGAACATTACTGATTTAATAACATAACTTGTATTTAGCATTAACACCCACCATGAACAATCTCAGGGCTCAGTTGCAGGATTTTCTCACTTACTGTAACGTGCCTTACTGGCAATCACAAACAAAGCCCCAGCTCATAGAAAACATCCGGTAGCACTAAAAGCCAATCCAGTACATCACTGACGAACTAGCAAAACAAGGCCACATAGTTCTGCGTACACCAGTACGGCACTGTGAGCTCAATCCCATCGAGCTGATCTGGGGTAACTGTAAGAATTTTATTGCTCCCAATAATACCACATTCAAGCTTTCAGACGTTTAAGAGCTTGTGTATGCTTCTTTTGCGAGAATTACCCCAGAAGTGTGGCAAAAGGCTCAAGACCGTGTTCTCAAAATCGAGGACGAATACCGTCTGCGGGACGGCAATAACGTCAGCCGAGTTGCACCTGTTGTAATTCCGCTAGAGTCCTCGACCAGCAGTGATACCGACACTTGATATTTTGAGACGGTCCCTGACATGTACTGCCCATGCGTTACATGAACGCTGTCACCCTGACTGTCTGCCAGGTGAGTCACAATATAGTTTGTTTCTTAGAAGTGTGGGTCGGTGGGATAGCCTAGTGGTTAAATCGTTGGCTCGTCACGCCGAAGACCCGGGTTCGATTCCCCACATGGGCACAATGTGTGAAGCCCATTTCTGGTGTCCCCTGCCGTGATATTGCTGGAATATTGCTAAAAGCGGCGTAAAACTAAACATCAGTCAGTCAGTCTTAGAAGTGTTTCTACCATGTTTTTCGATATTTTACGAGTAATCATTATGATTAGGGAAGGGTACATCGTGATTACTCATATACCATATTAGGTCGAGGTGGTATACATGATTATATATGAGTTTTGAATCTGAAATATCAACCATTATCAAATAATTGCCAAAAAGCATTTTCCAAGCATTTCTGGCATTACTTTTTTTTTTCTCACAGTCCCTGAACAATATTATATTCCGTACAGCCTCGCCCTCCCTGCAATGCTAAAGCCCTAAATGAAGCAATCTAGATTTGATCAGGTTCGTCTCTGTGGGGCTCCTTTTCAATTTAAACGGTTTTAGTTGTTACAATTAAAATTCAGACACTAAGCGTTAGTCTAACACTATACATATTAGAAATTGGTCAAATGTAACATGTTATTGAGTCCCATCCGTGATAAGAGTGGCCATATGGACCTCGGATGATACATGTATTTCCTGGCATGGATAAGTTTTTGGAAATTCTATTCCTTCGTGTAGTGACTGTATGACCTCATAATGTAACAGGTGCAGGTCTTATCTCATTTCACAACGACATTCACGCATGCTTCTCCCCACAAAACGCAGACGCTCATCGGCCTGTTAGTTACCTATTGTAGCGCTACTGAATAAGTCGTCCCGACCAGGTATGCTGTTGTGGATTGTTCTGTTGGGCGTCATTGCAGGTACGTCTTTTACCTGTCACTGCTACCACAACTACGTCTACATGCTTAAACGTGGTGAAAGTGAGATCGAATTCCAGTATATTCGGATTATGATCCTTGATTTGATAGGGGCGGTGGGGTAGCCTAGTGGTTAAAGCTTTCGCTAGTCACACCGAAGACCTGGGTTCGATTCCCCACATGGGTACAATATGTGAAACCCATTTCTGGTGTCCCCCGCCGTGATATTGCTGGAATATTGCTAAAAGCGGCGTAAAACCCAACACACTCACTCACTCACTCACTAACTTGATTTGATATTAGTCCCCTACCACGACAGCAACTACATCCCCTACCATGACAGCTACTACATCCCCTACCATGAGAGCTACTACATCCCCTACCACGACAGCAACTACATCTCCTACCACGACAGCAACTACACCTCCTAGAAAGACAGCAACAACAACTCCTACCATGATAGTTACATCACCTACCATGACAGCTACTACATCCCCTACAAAGAAAGCTACTACATCCCCTACCATGACAGCAACTACATCCCCTACCATGACAGCAACTACATCCCCTACCATGACAGCAACTACATCCCCTACCATGAGAGCAACTACATCCCCTACCATGACAGCAACTACATCCCCTACCATGACAGCAACTTCATCCCCTACCACGACAGCAACTACATCCCCTACCATGACAGCTACTACATCACCTACCATGACAGCAACTACATCCCCTACCACAACAGCAACTACATCTCCTACCAAGACAGCAACTACATCCCCTACCATGACAGCTACTACATCCCCTACCATGACAGCAACTACATCCCCTACCATGACAGCAACTACAACTCCTACCAAGACAGCAACAACATCCCCTACCATGACAGCAACTACATCCCCTACCATGACAGCAACTACAACTCCTACCATGACAGCTACATCATGACAGCAACTACATCCCCTACCATGACAGCAACTACATCCCTACCATGACAGCAACTACATCCCCTACCATGACAGCAACTACATCCCCTACCATGACAGCTACTACATCACCTACCATGACAGCAACTACATCCCCTACCATGACAGCAACTACATTTCCTACCAAGACAGCAACAACATCACCAACCATGACAGCTACTACATCCCCTACCATGACAGCAACTACAACTCCTACCAAGACTGCAACAACATCCCCTACCATGACAGCTGCTACATCCCCTACCATGACAGCAACTACGCCTCCTACCATGACAGCTACTACATCCCCTACCATGACAGCAACTACATCCCCTACCATGACCATGACAGCTACTACATCCCCTACCATGACAGCTACTACATACCCCTATCCCTACCATGACTACTACATCCCCTACCATGACAGCATACACCCCTACCATGACAGCTACTACATCCCTACCATGACAGCAACTACATCACCTACATGACAGCAACTACATCCCCTACCATGACAGCAACTACATCCCCTAACACAGACAGCAACTACATCCCCTACCATGACAGCTAACTACATCCCCTACCATGACAGCTACTACATCCCCTACCATGACAGCTACTACATCACCTAACATGACAGCAACTACATCCCCTACCATGACAGCAACTACACCTCCTACCAAGACTGCAATAACATCCCCTACCATGACAGCTGCTACATCCCCTACCACGACAGCAACTACATCCCCTACCACGACAGCAACTGCATCCTTTACTTCTGACACCACTACAGCAGCCGCTGCATCCCACGAAGCAATCTCCCCCTCCAAAATTATTACGATTTCCGCCAACCACGCAGCTACCATAGCAACAACAACAGCACCAACAACGTTTCTTCTGTTATATTACTCCAGGTACTACTGGCAGTGATCAGCTACATATTTAGCGTGAACATCGTATTCAGTATAATTACACATTCCAGTGACCACCGGACTGGACTGCACTGGCCGACCAGATGGTATATATGAGTATTCCTGCTTCTATTTCGTGATGTGTTCGCAAGGAGTGGCCGTTGAGATAAGGTGTAACATTACAGATGTGTTCGACCCTGACGCAATGAAATGCGTGACGTAAGTGTTTTTATGTTTATAAACAATGATATACTTTATATAAGAGACCGCCTCCGTGGTGTAGTGGTTAGAGCGTCCGTCCGGAGAGCGGAAGGTCGAAGGTTCGATTCCCGGCCGCGTCATACCTAAAGACGTTTAAATATGGTTCTTGTTGGTCCCTGCCTGGCGCTCGGCATTAATGGGTACAACAAGGACTGGTCGGCTCGGAGTCAGTATAATGTGTCTAGTGGGGTATCCACGCTTAACTGCGGCATGGTATCTCAGTGAGCTAGCACTATAAAACCAGCTTAAGTCTGGACTAGTACAATCAGCCACACATACACACGCATGCACATCGTCATATGAGATTGACATCCAATGATCAAGGGGAAAAAATACCGGCGCCTTGAGCATGTACTAGTTGCCTGGATATGTGCGCCATATAAATATCCTATTATAATAATGCAGAACGCTGCAGAAGGCTGCAGTGTTGGGGAGTCTACATATTCTCCGGAAAGTTCTTGGCGGGTTCTTTCCTGGGAGAAGTCCCATTCGCTGTCTGGGCTGCGTGTAGAGGGGGCAAAGGCCCTGAGCTGATGATGAGCCTTACCAGCCTGACTGTGCCAGGATCACCCAAACCCTCTCTGCTGCATTTTTCATCTTAATCTGTAAAACATATTGATAATAATAATAATAACCCCTTCTTTAGCACAAACAGCATATCTTAAACGACACGATGGCATGGCTCGTTGCTTTTACTACCGTCTCAGACATGTCTGTGGCTTTGACTCCGAGGTCCATCCATGGTACGACCCTGAACATGTCCAGGGCGTCATGGAAAATGATGCTTTCAGACTTCTGTGGAATAGGCCCGGGCATATACAGCCTCAGAAGAATTCCTGCCAACACACCCGATCTTGTCCTTTTTGATAAAGCCAATGAATTTATTTATATCATTGAATTTTCTGTCCCTTTTGACAGCAACGTGATTGGCAAGATTCAGGAAAAGCATGATAAATATGCGGACCTCGCCTTTGAAATGTCTCGCTTGCATCCCAAGTACACTGTCGTCAGGCTCCCAATTGTTCTCGGTGCCCTAGGTTTGGTACCTCCTGATCTCTTGGCGCAGATCAGGAGAGTGCCCAGATTCTCCACCGGGAGCACAGCCCTTCTGACCCTCTGGGTAATGCAGAAGGCTGCAGTGTTGGGGAGCCTTCATATTCTCCGGAAAGTTCTTGGTGGGTTCGACTAGGCAGTGTTTCCTGGGAGAAGTCCCATTCGCTGTCTGGGCTGCGTGTAGAGGGGGCGAGGACCCTGAGCTGATGGTGAGCCTTACCAGCCTGACTGTACCAGGATCACCCTCTCTGCTGCATTTTCATCTTTAATCTATAAAACATAATAATAATATGGGCCTGATGATGTACGCCTGTCCGTGGTGGGCCTAGATAGGGGAACTTTATTCCCTGAACCAAACGTACATCACCCAGTTAGGGCTGGGCCCCCGAAGCTGGTTTTCCACTGGGTTACCGAAAGCCAAGGAGTATCCCCCCACCCCTCAACTCCTCAGCCCAGTCAGCCTTCCTACGGTAGTGACACCAACCTTACTGGAGATGGGACTTGCCACAGGGGAAGACACAGAGCCCGACCAAAAATATCTTATTCAAAGCACCTTAAAACCACACTAATGGAGTGTGCGAAAGCGGCAGGATGGCCTGCGATTCCACGTGTCAATGGCAAGTCGCTTAAGCTGCATTGGACAATGCCATGCCCATGTATGCTTACCTGACGGAGCAAAATCTCCGAGACCAATTCCGGCTGCTTAAACATCTCATTCCCCGTGAGCCAGTTCAACCCATAATTCGAGCCCGTCAGGAACTTTTGCATGAGCAGAATGCTCAAGTGGCAGCAGACCCAAACTTCTGATGGACGTGGGCGTTAACCTCTCTCCTCTTACTGGTGCAAACGCTTCGGGCATAGAGCCAATTGGCCCCGAAAATTCTTACCCTTCTTCTTCTTCTTCCTCAGTTGCTGGGCCCGTATTCTCGAAAGTGTCCCAGCTAAGATAGATCCTAAGTAGTTAAGACAGAAGTTAGGACATCCTACCGTTAGGATAATACCCATTCTCGAAATGATCCTATCCTTGTCCTAACTTGAGCTACCGATCCCAGCTAGGATAGCGAGCTCTTCAGCAGGTGAGATAGAAAAATATTACCCATGATTCATTCCATAAAAAAGACATAATATAAGGAAATTCATCTTTTGATGGACTTAATAAATTTAGAAGAAATTATTCGATATTTTCATCACATCATAGGAGTTTTGTAGTTTTTTGAAAATTCATTTTTTGACAAGGCGATAACAATTTTACTTCAGATTTTGAAAATCTGCCAAAAAAACAATAAGGATATTAAAGATATGTGCAAAAAATATTTTCATTGTATTTGTATTTTTATGAAATCATGACTTGAACTCTCATGATGCGTCATCTCACAGACTGAAAAATTCACCTAGGAAATAATCAGGAGTTATTTCCCCTATCAAGTTGGCCTTGACATTGACATTTCACGGTAATGTGACTGAAAAGAGCAATGTTGTGATTAAAAACGCCAAGAATAGGTAAGAATTATACAAATCTCTTTTGTAGACCTGAAGAATATGTGCATCGCAACAAGTGTGTCTATTCATTACCGATAAATTGATAATATAAACTCTATAAACTCTTCGTAACACATTAAAACTGTGTGCTGTTATAAATTCAAATGTAAGTTATAGGCGAGTTATTTTGTTTGACAACGTCAAAATTGGTGAACAAACAAGAACCACACTATGTTGACTTCCACTAAGATAGACTAAGGACAAGTCAGAACCTATCCTAGTATTTGTCCTAAGTTAGGATATCCTAGAGCTAGGATACGTTTCGAGAATAAGGTAGGGCACCTATCCTAGACCCTAGGATCAAAGTTAGGATATCCTAGGGCTAGGATCCTTTCGAGAATAGGGGCCCTGAAAATCCTGTTCACATTTTGTTCAATTCTATTTATGAGGAAATTTATGATTTATCTTTAGAAAAACGGAGGCCAATTAAACAACTGAATGTGTCTTTTCCCAAATATGAAATTGATTTACTCAATGAAGCCTGTTACGACGAATTGTAATAGCAAATTCTAATAACCCTTGACGTAACTTGTAATAAATACATAAATTGTAAAAATATTGACGTAAATTGTAATACGCAAATTGTAATAACCCTTGACGTAAATTGTACTACTTGCAGCAAATTGTAATAAAAATTGACGTAAATTGTAATAAATACATAAATTGTAAAAAAAATGACGTAAATTGTATTACGCAAATTGTAAATTGTAAAATTTTTAGTTGCGGTTAAATGTAATAAATATTTACGTAAATTGTAATAACAGTTTTAATCATTCGTAAATACGCGTGTGTTCGTTTTTCGTTGAATTTCATAAATCATATAAGCTTGTTAGGGGGATAATTCAAGAAATGATTGATTTTGTTCAAATTTGGTATTAAAGGTGTCGTGACGAGATTCACCGACACCGGTTGAATTTAGTGACCTTGAGATAATTTGTAAGGTCACAGCAAAATCTGAGGGTTTTGCTAATATAAAGATTGTTAGGGCGATAACTCAGGAAAGAAATAATATATTCTGCTTAAAAGTAGTACCAAAATGTGTTGGGAGTATCGTCTAACGCCAATCGAATTCAATGATTTTCGAAAAATTTTCAAGGTCACAGCGAGTATTCTTGCGATATCCCCAAACTGATGGAGGGAATTTGCTCGCATTTTGTATCAAGGCATCCGATGACAGTTTCGGTAACGTTAAGATAATTTGCAGGGTTACACAGAGGATTATTGCGAAATTTAGATATCGACATGTGACGTGGGTAATAGTTGTTTTTGTGACAAAAACCTTTTCATTACGGATTTTCAAAATGTTGATTCTATAATTTCATGTGAAATTCATCAGCTGTGAAATTATCCGTGGCACGTCTTAAAACTACAAGAGATTATTTGTGTTAGTTGTTTTCATTATGGAGTTATTTTCACTGTTGACGCAAGCACATATTTTACTAGCAATAGCTTTCCATATTTTAATGTTAATTCTATTTCATTTTGAAGTTCTTCATGGCATATCCAAAAATAACAGGATATTGTCTGTTTACGCTTTTAAAAGTATGTTTATTCTTCTTCATTTTGGAATTATTTTCAATGTTGACGCAAAGACATATTTGAAGTTAATTTGATGTTTTGATCATTTGTGATTTATTATGATTTATGTTTCGATCATACATTTATATATTGCCTTGTCACAGTTTAACCTGGTTCGTATTATTTTCTTCATCGTATTACTATATATTACTGTAATTTTTATGAGAGGAAATTTGATGTTAAATTTGCTAAGGATATCATGAATCGCTGGCGCCTGCTTATTCCTTGCCACATAGCAGTCAATCTGTCTACTCATTTGTTGTATTTCATTGATGCAATTTAAATAAAGGTAAAAATGCTATTGAATTGTATCAATTTGTTTCAAGGAATCAATCATATGTGCTCGTTATTATCAAAGTAAAGTCAAATTTGTTGATATTTAATTGTTAAGGGTATGCTAAGGAAAACATTAGGTTCACAGCCAAAAAATACAATTAAGAAATCAACGGGTGACATTAACCTCAAAGAATGATGATAACAATACTTATAACCAACAAGGGGTCATTTGTTTTCATACGAAATGCACCGAGTAAAATATCACTTTGTCGTGGTGAAATGACATCATGAACAATGTTATGACGTCACATTGCTTCTAAGAAGCCGCCTTCTAAATACAATGATGACGGGGAGCCTGCCTTTGTTGGAAAGCAGATTTTTGCGTAATTTCCTCTATTGACGACTTCGGTAATAAATGGAAAATTATTATATTCGTGACCATATCCTAGTATGTTAAAGACCTTAATGTCGGCATATCCCTTGATATAGGCAGTTGTGTCGACAAGAGCTATCATATTTATCTTCTATAAAGTCGGCTATATTCCAACCATGAGAAATGTCAAATAATGTCTTTTAAAAGTCACCAACGTCCCAATAGTATCCATAGATTTTAGAATCTGTAATAAAAATCAACAACCTCACTATATGTGTGATAAATTACAACCAAATTAAAAGATTTTCAGGCTTGAAGGACGAAGCTCATTACAAAATCCATCGCCAGCTTTTTTTAGGGGCAGAAAAAAGGTTAGAAAATGATAGATAAATACATGACAGGTTTTATTGTTGTGTTAGACAAACCCGTTAGACCTAGCTCCTCTACATATATTTGAGATTTACCCTTTAGAAACACCACCACCCCCTCTATGTCTTTAAGTGTGTATATAACCGTTAGAACACCCCCCCACCACCACAAGACCACCCATCCCCCCATCCCCCCACCACCCCATCCCACCCCCACCACATGTATTTAAGTTTGTTTGTTTCTTTGTTTGTTTAAACATACATGTATTTTATTCAGTATTGAAAAGGATTGGGCACAAGTTATTCATCTTATTAAAGCCCGCTTCCGACAATTACATGGGAAAATACATGTTATGGACAATGAACAGAGGAAAGACATATTACACATTAATTGATACGCTAACTGAGTACAATGAATTTATGGACTTGACTAAAAATATTTTCATTTATAGTTTGTGGCAGCCTAGGTTGCCGTACAGAATGGTGTTTATATCTAAGCTAACTTTTAGGATGTCAAAGCCTTGTATCAAATCAAACCGGCAGCTAACATAATTTGGACATTTTAGAAAGAAATGCTTCGTATCTTCCACAAGAGCACCACAATGGCAAGCTTTACTTTCAAATAAATTGACACGAAAAATATGGCCATTTAAGGAACTACAGGAATGTCTTAACTTAGTGGGTAGAATTTTCATCTTCCTTTCACCAAATAGGAAATCTTAAGGAATTGTTTCATTTTTTCAGATACTAGTAATTTCAATTTAGATGATGGACATGAATTGGTATATTTTATTGTGGAGGAGAGAATATTCCATAAACAAGCACAATCATGTATAAATGACTTTTGAAGAACTGTTTTTCGAAACTTTGTAATAGCCAATTTAGACATGTTACGCAAATTGTATTGAGAAATAGTTAAAGTAAATTAGATGGTGGATGTAAGTCTGTAAGATAATCAGGCGCTTGCATGTTAACAATTTTGTAATAGGTTCACAGTTTCTTATGTGTACGTCTAACTTATAAAGGTAACCAACTAGTTTTACTACACAAACTAGCTCTTGAAGCGAATTTTGGCAGACCGGTTACAATTTTTGCTGCTTCAAGCTGAACCACAGTTCAGTTTATCACAAATATCTGCGGGACAATAATTTATTATCCCAGACCTCTGAGGCATATTCTAAGATTGGTCTAGCGTACATACATGCTTGATAGAATATTTCTTGGTAGGACGTACTTCAAAGACCGTAATGATTAGAGAGGCCTTTTCTATTACAGCAGTTGCATGATGAGACCACTTTGTATTGTCCGATAAGATAACACTAAGATGTTTATGTTGATGTACACACTCCAAATGTTCATTATTGAAGATCAAGTTAGGGACTTCAGGCCAATGTCCATGGTTGAAAAGCAGAAATTTAGTCTTATTAGAGTTTAACTTAACTAACTACTTTTCTGCCCATTTATGCAACTGGACTAAATCATAGTTGAGAGTAGCTTTTCCCGCAACACAGATTGATGCGTCATCGGCAAATATTCTTGTGATATTTTATAAATTTCCAGGTAAATCATTGATATATACAAATATCCCAAATGGGCCAAGCACAGATCCTTGAGGAACCCCTGCAGTAACATTTAGTTTTTTTATAATGTTTCAATAACAGAGACATACTGTCGTCTATCAGATAGATAGTTAGTTAACCCACTAAGTACGTTTCCAAGAACACCATAATTTTCTAATTCCTGCAATGAACCTTTATGCCAAGCCCTGTCAAAAGCTTTTGAAGTGTCACAAATACCACACAGTAAAGGTGGCGATTATCTAGGACTGAGCATATATTATGATACATTTCTATGAGTTGAGATGTATACACATGCAATGTAATATACAACTTCGCAGATTCTGATACCTTTTGGTATGGACTTTCAGATAAAAATCATCAAAAATGCAAATTCAACTTATAAAGTGGAAAAATAACGCGATGAAAAAAAACCCCGCGAAATCGGAGTTCAAACGATTCACTAAATTCACCCCAGTTTCGGGTGAAAAGTGGTTTCAACAGCTCAGGGAGAAAACATTTAATATCCTCCAGGCATATTACAAAAATGCAGAAAGTGAAGGTGACGAGGAAACACAAAAGAAGGCCATAATTGAGACTGCTGCAAGATTGATCAAGAGTGACATTAAAACAGATCTACCAACTTTTACTGATTGCTATCCAAAGTCGGAAGAACTTGGACTTGATTCTGCATTGTCATTCCTTCCAGATACACTACAGAACATGCTCAACTGTCTGTGTGTTGGTAATACAAATCAAGAAAAGTTTCTGCAATTGGCGAAGCCATAATACAGGCAGTCAGACCAAGGGCTGTTATTGCACCACTCCAGTTTGGCCTCGGGGTACAAGTTCATCACCTTCATCGCTCCTTGTGGAAACAGTGTCTTGCATGGGGTACAGTTCATCATACAGGGAAGTATTACGCTTTGAAAAAAATGCTGCAAGTTGTGTCACACCCGACTTGCTGCTTGAAGAGCAGGATGTGCCAGACATGTCAGTATTGTTTGCCTGTGACAATGTTGATCACAACACCATTACCATTGATGGGAAAGGTACCTATCATGGGATGGGCATGATAGCTGCAATGACTCCAGTGGCCGTATGCATATGTCGGGCGTAAATTCTAGTCCGAGCGTAAGTATATTGTGCGCCTGGGCGTAACGTTAAACCGGTATGCATATCTTAGACGTAACGAAAGTTACGCCAGGCGTAGCGCTCTATATTTACGCCACCTACCCAGCAGGCGTAAGCCAGACGTAGCCCTGTAATGGCGGAAGTCGTATACCGATATCGCAGACGACAGTTCTAAAGAAACCGTATATTTAGAGAACGGTCAAACCTTTTAGAAATATACAACGACCTTGATCTGTACGGAAGATTTAGATTAAGGAGGATTGACATTTTCAAGATAGTGGATAGGCTACAATCAGAGGTGATATTGATTATGGCTCGTACCGCAATTCGTACCCTTACCCTGGAAATGCAGGAACTTGTAATCTTACGGTTTTGTTTCAAAATGTTGTTGGGGATATGGTTAGTGGAACAACGTCTTGTATACGCCGATAAGTTACATTATTTAAAAGTTTGGAGCTGAGAAGATCCTTTTCATCTCCGTACATCTCCAAAAGATATATTATTTCTCCATCGGTAAAGTTGTTTTTTTTCGGTTTTCTTTGGCTTTCCATGATTGCAGCTGAAACGGATGTGCGTTTTCCCGTTGGTTTAAAAACATTCGAAAATCTAAAAATAGCACACTGCGCCTCGACGTAAATCCGTTAAGTCAGGCGTAGTAACGCCTAGGCTTAGACGACGTTGTGCATGACGTGTAAGAGCAGGGCGCTGCAAAACCCGACTACTACTTACTACTTTTAAATTAACATGTGTGATAATCTAGTTGTGCTACTGTCCTTTGAAGACAGGTAAGTATATTCTCTAAATGTGTTATTTTAAAAGTAGTTTCTTTTATAAATGTACAACTTGGCTGACTGCCGACTTTAAATTGTAATTCACTCCTAGTTAATCACATTATCCTAACATATAAAAATGTATGCAAGTTTATGTAATCGTAAACGTAAGACATTAGAGACATAAATGTTTGTGTCGCTTGGTAATGTTTGTGTCGCTTTTCTTGTTGTTCATGAGGCTGAACCGTAATGGATCTCCACAATAGTTCCGGTAAGAATTCAGTCTATTTATCTCGTCTTTTATGACGTCTGAAGACGGCTTTGTGGAACAGACCAATGTTCAATTTGGTTGACCTTCATGATGCAATCACTGGCTAGGTTAACATGAAAGGTTTCGTAAACATACCTACACAATGCCTTTCTCATATTAAACGACTATCAACATTTTGTTGTTTATCATGTTGAGCTACTAAACATCAGACGTACAATTTGTGTAATGTTTGTGTCGCTTTTCTCGTGGCTCATGAGGCTGAACCGTAATGGATAGTTCTGCTTAGAAATGCAGTCTATTTATCTGTAATGTTCAACAGTTAAAAAGCCCCACCAGTTGGACACGCAACAAACTCCGTCCTTGGCCCTAAGTAATAACAGGGCCTATCGTGTAGAATCTCTCAGCATCAGTAAAATTGTCAGCCACAAAATGAGTATGACACCTTCCACCCTCCAGACAACCTTGTCGTCTTGGAACTAGCCAAAGAATGTCCAGGTTACTGACAACAAACCAAGTTTACCCCCACTGCTTGCCTGACACAGTCCACGTCTAAGATATGAGGACGTGAGTGACAAGCATCCAGATTGAGATTAACAGTATAAACTGCATGATAATGGTGCAAACTGTAAATTTACTGTACATAAACAAAGGGGCAGGGTTCAAAGCATGAGTTTGAACATGAAACTTGGAAAGTTATAAACTTTTAATATACATAGTGTAGCTGAAGTTTTACTATATTACTGTCAATGCGATCAGATATATATTTCCTTTAGATGCACATTTTTAGAAATATGTAGCTGATATAATAATAAGCGTAGTTAAGTCATCAGAGGAAACAGCAAAGAGTGACAATGGCGAGCGACTTCATGCAACAACCTATTACGTGTATAATAGTCTATATATTTATTCATAGGACATACCTTTTTTGTCGTCGCGATATGGCTGAAATATTGCCAATGTGACGTAAAATTTTTAACTCACTCACTTGCACATTTGGTTTCCTGGCGTTTGTGATGCATTTATTGCAGCTTTTACGTTTTTTGGGGAATACCAAGATAAAAAGTCAAAATGGGGATCAAGTGGAACAATTTTAAGGATAGACAACTTCTTTGTTGCAGTAGTAATTGCGACGTTTCGGTGTAGATCATAACACCGTTATCAAGCAAATGATACACAACATTTGCACAAGGAGAAATATATACATGGCGGGTATTGGGTTTATACAATAGAAGAGGTTAATGTACGATGTGTGACATGAGACTTGTAAAAGAAATGATTGAAGCCAGTAGACAAAGGGTGGGTTATTCTTGATTAGGCTTGATTAGTTGGTCGTAAGCCGTGGGGATGTAATAATCTTGATCTCTGTTGATTGCCGGGTTGAGTCGTTTGATGTTGATTGCCTCTAAGAGTTTTCTTATCTTGTAATCTGACCGGTTGGCTTCTAGGATGCTGATGTTGTTCCAAAGTATGGTTTGGTTCGGGTGGGCTTGGGTGTGGTCGGAAATGGCTGATTTGGAGTCTTTTTGCTTTACAGATGTCTGATGTTCCTTGATTCGCAGGTTTAGGGGGCGGCACGTTTCTCCTATGTACGAGTCACATTCGCATTGAGTGTGGTAGACAACGCCTGAAGGGTCTTCTTTGTTTCTTGTAGGTGGTTTACCGTTGGCTTGTAGGATATGCTGAATTGATGTGCCTCTCTGGAACACAACATCGATGTTGGCTTGCTTCTTAAGTAGTCCCCGGACGTATTGGCTGATTGTATCAACGTATGGTATACTGACGATGAACGGGGCTGATTGTTGACGTGGTGGTTTGTCTTTTGGGTTGACTGTGGTGTTGATGGTTCTGTTGACTAGGTTAGCTGGATACTCGTTAAGGTTTATGAAGACATGGCGAAGGTGTTCTAACTCGGCTTCAAGAACTTGGGTTGTGGAGCTGATGTTCTTTGCTCTTCTGGCTAGGGTGACGATTTTACCTCTCTTGATCGTGAGGCTGGAACATAGCAAAACAAATTTGATTGAGGTTGACAGATAATATGTAGAAAAATATAACATAAAAACAGCTGCATTTGTATCATATTCTGAGGCCGACTACTTTTTGAACGCCCCTCGTAGATATACCCGTTAGAACACCACACCACCCCCAACTCTACATGCATTAGTGTAATAGATATACCCGTTAGAATCCCCCTCTGAATATGTTTAGATATCTAAACCTCAACAGATATTTGCCAGAAAAACATTATACAGAGGACAGTTGGAGATTTTATATCGATTATGTATCAGGACGAATGTCATGTTTCGTCATTTAGCTAAGAGCACCCTTGATACTATGGTTATTCTATTTTCCATAAGTACTTATCAACCTGAAGGTCGCCCAATTCAGCTGGTGTCCGCACATCCTGCCAACGCACCTGGGTACTACTTTTAAGCAAAATTTGTCCATTCTTTCTTGAGTTCTCAAGGTCACTAAATTCAACTGGTGTTGGTGAATCTCGCCACGACACCTTGATTCCAAATTCGTATAAAATCCATGATTTCTTTCTTGAGTTATCGCCCTAACAAGCTTATATGATTTATGAAATTCAACGAAAAACGAACACACGCGTATTTACGAATGATTAAAACTGTTATTACAATTTACGTAAATATTTACTACATTTTACCGCAACTAAAATTATTACAATTTACGTCAATCTTTATTACTATATACGTATTTATTACAATTTACGTAGGGGTTGTTACAATTTGCTGCAAGTATTACAATTTACGTTTTATAAAAATTTACGTCGTAACAGAGCTGTTCATTACATGAAATTGAAAACATTGGGTGTGCAATGATTTTATGAGATATCGCGTTTGTTGTGGTGAAGTTGGAAATAGGTGGTCGAAAATGTTGTGGTGTGACCAATGTAGGCTGAAAATAAGGTCAAGGTCACGAAAATCAAAGCGTCGAGTGACCTGTGTAATCACGCCAATGTGGTGCTGTAACACCAAATTTGAAGACATTGGGTACAACAGTTCAGTTCTATGAGATATCGCGTTAACAAGAATCGGGACGTACGGACGGACGGACGGACTCTGCTGAATACATAGTCCCCGTTCCGCGCTGGGGAACCGGCTTCTAGTAAAACTTAATGAAACTAGAAGAAACATTTCCTGGATTGAGCTGTGCCTTCAAATAAAATATGATCGTCAGGGAACCCCATGTCAAGAAGGCAAAAGGCAATTTGGAAGAAATTAAAATTACAATACAAGACAACGAAAGAAAAGATGCTTCTCCAAATTGTCGATTCCTTAAGGCAAAATTAAAGGTTTGAACAGAGAGAAAGAAAACATGGGAAAAGAGGATCAAATTTATCAAACAAAATAAACTTTCTAGAAATAATGAAAAACTTCTACAGGCAACTGAAAACAACGGGTGATGATGAGCATGAAAGGCGGCCTCCCATGGATGCCAGTGAAAGGTTCTGGAAACAGTTATGGTCTATGCCGAGCGATTAAAAGTTGCCAAAAGTCGCCTGCTTCCTCTCGCCCGCCAACGAAACCACAGACAGGTTACGTAACTCTGTCGCCAGAGCACTGCAGTGACGTCATATGAGGAACGATTTTCAGTTAGTTGTATAGAAAATGTAGCACGCTCATCATTTTGATGATTTCTCGACATCAACGACGACATGCCGAATCGTTGCTTTGTCGTCAATTGCTCCTAGGGGTCGGGCGATGGTGTCCCTATGCACAGATTTCCACAGGACCCCGCAGTTCGTGCTAAATGGGTTATGTTTGTGAGTGCGAAGCGAGCGTTGTGGAAGCCTGAAACGATATCTTACTTGTGTTCAGATCGCTTCACGGAAGTTAAAGAATCAAAACTACTTACTAGTTGTAGTAAAATATGCATATGATTGATGACCATAAAGATTTTCTATGACACAACTTGTAACATAACGATTTCTTCCTCGGAAGTGAGGTTGTGGTCGAAGTAACAATAATATTGTAAGTAGTATTATAGATGACACCCACCTCGCTGCCACGAGAGAAATTGTTATGTTATAGAGGCAGGAAATGTCATGCAAAATCCTATTGGCTATCAATAAAATACATATTTTATTACCAGTAGAAAGTAGTTTTGATTTTGTAACTCGGTGGAAACAAACCTAAATACCATTTATCCTCAGACTGGCGGATGTTCCCGACAGGGCGCCGCCATTTTAAAAATAAAAATCTGTTAGAATTAATGAGATTATAGTTTGTTTTCATCAAGTTAGAAAATCAAGACTACTTTCTACTCGTAGTTAAATATGTATTGGAATCATAACCAAACGGATTTTGCATGACACAACTTATAACATAACGATTTCTTCCACGGAAGCGAGGTGGGGTCGAAGTCACAATACTGCGCGATAAATTTCTTGCTACATTCCCATGGTTAATGTCCACTCACCAGTATGTAGATACTAGTCAATGTGCGTCTTTATATTTGGTCTTATAATCCTAATTAGTTTATTATCATACTTGTATGCATTTTGAAACTAAATAAAAAGCAGACGATCTGCTGATACTTATAGTGAATTTATAACAGAACTGTAATATCTAGACATTTTATAGTTTGCCAATGTGAATCATAATTCGCACACACACCCTAGTGCATGTTGTCTGTCTCATTACACTTCACGGTGAAAACAATGATTCTGTTGAATGCTACGACAAATGAATAAAACAAAATGCAAATATTAAAATTAAAACAGATTAAAGTTATAGGAACAATATCAGGCCATTACCTTGTTCGAGGAATGTATCCATCAATATCCACAAACTGTTCCAAATGATGTGTCTTTTAACAGTTTAATATACGAAAAAGTGATAAATCTTTTCAGGTATTGGTGTATAGTCTCATTGGTCACCCAAGATAGCACACCTGGCAACTAATTGCATAATGTCCGCCTTTCTTTAAAACAGTAATTTAGTTAGCCAATAATGGGCAATCAATCAATGTATTGCCGGTTAATCCTTTGAAAGAAGGACGTTGTTTTTACGCAGACACCGACACGACAGAGTGTATTCAGTATAGATTAGTAAATCTACATACATAAACACTACCTTTGACAATTCCGCTGTGTAAGATAAAAGTAATTTAATCAATCAGCGTGTTATCGGTTAACTTTGATCGATGTTTATAATGTTGAATATTTACTCCAGACACAAGAAATGCCAAATGGGAACCTTTGTCGGGTAATTTAAGTGTGTTACCACTAATTATACCTGTTATAAATTCATTAACTGACCATCAAGTGAATGATGACAAATAACATGTGTAGGTTTATACCACCTAACACGGGTTACAACAAGGGAGTATTAATTGCTGTATTGCATGTGAAAACTTATGGGCCGACACTGTTTTGAGAATACAAACAGATTTTACATGACATGATTAAATATCGAGGTAAAAACACAGAAATGGGATCAATTTGGATCAGTCATTATACAAATAGGGCCTAACGACACCAATCGATTTTGACAGAATCGTCTATGAAAACAAGTTGTAACTCGGAAACTAGGCAAAGCAGGAGACAAAATTAAATGACAGTAGATTGTGAGAACATATAGCTTTCATTTTCCACAACAATTGTCACGATTTCAGGTTTATACAAGCCTGTAAACAAGATAATTTAACCCCTAAAATGTAGATGAATTCTGCACAGGCCCTCCAAGCTATTCCTCATATGACGTCACAGAGTCGCGCCGCTCTGATTGGTTGAAATATCGTTCGCGGGTGAGAATTGAGCACTGTTGTCAAAAAAGGTCGATTTAAGTCAATTAAAGGTCGAAATGAGTAGTTTTAATGACGGGGTTTCATTTATAACGATGCGAGTTAGTGATTTATGTATTTTTACCCCCCTAGGGTTTATGTGACCTTTAAGCAAAATTTGTCCATTCTTTCTTGAGTTCTCAAGGTCACTAAATTCAACTGGTGTTGGTGAATCTCGCCACGACACCTTGATTCCAAATTCGTATAAAATCCATGATTTCTTTCTTGAGTTATCGCCCTAACAAGCTTATATGATTTATGAAATTCAACGAAAAACGAACACACGCGTATTTACGAATGATTAAAACTGTTATTACAATTTACGTAAATATTTACTACATTTTACCGCAACTAAAATTATTACAATTTACGTCAATCTTTATTACTATATACGTATTTATTACAATTTACGTAAGGGTTGTTACAATTTGCTGCAAGTATTACAATTTACGTTTTATTAAAATTTACGTCATAACAGAGCCATTTCTCTACATCTCTCTGCGGACTGTTCATTACATGAAATTGAAAACATTGGGTGCAATGTTTTATGAGATATCGCGTTTAAATAAGTTGGAAATGTGGTCAAAGTGTTGTGGTGACCTTGAAAATAAGGTCAAGGTCACGAAAATCGACTGGTGTCTGTGTAATCCCCAATGTAGGCTGACACCAAATTTGAAGACATTGGGTACAACAGTTCATGAGATATCGCGTTAACAAGAATCGGGACGTACGGACGGACGGACGGACTCTGCTGAATACATAGGTCCCCGTTCCGCGCTGGGGAACCAGCTTCTAGTAAAACTTAATGAAACTAGAAGAAACATTTCCTGGATTGAGCTGTGCCTTAAAATAAAATATGATCGTCAGGGAACCCCATGTCAAGAAGGCAAAAGGCAATTTGGAAGAAATTAAAATTACAATACAAGACAACGAAAGAAAAGATACTTCTCCAAATTGTCGATTCCCTTAAGGCAAAATTAAAGGTTTGAACAGAGAGAAAGAAAACATGGGAAAAGAGGATCAAATTTATCAAACAAAATAAACTTTCTAGAAATAATGAAAAGCACTTCTACAGGCAACTGAAAACAACGGGTGATGATGAGCATGAAAGGCGGCCTCCCATGGATGCCAGTGAAAGGTTCTGGAAACAGTTATGGTCTATACCCGATGACTGTAACCTTGAGGCACCGTGGGTCCGTGATTACAATCATGCAATGCATGAGAAAATAACAGGGTGATTTGTCTGTAATATCTCACCAGATTGCATGAAAAGTGTTATCAAAAAGTCCAAATCTAATACAGCTCCAGGGCCTGATGGCATTCAAAACCGGTATTGGAAACTGTTCCCCTGTGTCCAAACACCATTACTTCACTGTTTCAATTCTCTTGTAGACACAGGCGATGTTCCTCCGTGGTTCTGCAAAGGTCGCACAATACTCCTTCCCAAAAAAGGAGACTTGACTGATCCGCCCTATCACATGTTTGAATACTCAATATAAACTCTTCACAGGGTGTTTGACAAACCTCGTGTCATCCTACTGTTCTTCCAATGATATAATTTACAGTGAGCAGAAGGGAGCGAGAAAGGGATGTTGGGGGTGCAAGGATCAACTTCTTGTACAAAAAAATATTTTGGAAGAGGCTAAACATATCACCGCAACCTCTCCATGTGCTGGATTGACTACAAGAAAGTCCCTCATGAATGGGTTCTGAATTCTCTTCGTTGTATTTACCTCCCTGAACGACTACTTGGTTTACTCAAGTCTTTTAATGAGTTGCTGGTCGATTCAACTTGAGATGTACTCGCAAGGGCAGGTGCAGACTTCGGAATCTATTCCAATCAGAAGGGGAATATTTTAGAGGACCCCTTCAGTCCTTTGCTTTTTTGTTTGTCTTTAAATCCTTTGAGTTTTCTGCTCAACAGAGGGGGTGGGTTACCATCCTGGACCTCCTCAGCACAGATCCCCAACACCGCTTACTCATATCCTTTACATGGATGACATTGAGCTCCTTGCCAAAGGAAATACCAATTTGAAAGAGCAGGTTCTCCTTGTCGAGTCCTTTTCTAATGATACTGGCATGACATTTGGGCTCGACAATGTAATACTCTTCATCTGAAACGTGGCAAGGTACCTTATGATGGATTAGTCACGTTACATGGGGGGAGTTATTGAACATATTGTGGAAGATCAGGCCTACACCTATCTTCGACTGCAAGTTCGAGACAAGCTCCTGAATGCCCATATTCAAGAGACACTTCGGGCCGAGTACAAATTTCGCTTAAATAAAATCTCGAGCTCAGAGCTAAATGCTCGAAACTAGGTCAAAGCCACCAATACTTTTGCTGTGCCAGTTGATTGGTGAGATGAGGTGAGGTGAAATTGGGTTTAACGTCGTGCTTGAGAATATTTCGCTCATATGACGACGTGCATGCGTGTGTATGTGTATGTGCGGCTGCTTGTACTAGCCCAGACAGAAGCTGGTTTTATAGTGCTAGCCCACTGAGATACCAGTGAAGCATGAATATCCCACTCAGACACATTATACTGACTCCGAGCCGACCAGTACTTGTTGTACCCACCGAGCGCCAGGCAGGGACCAACAAGTACCATATTTTAACGTCTTTTGGTATGACGCGGCCGGGGATCGAACCCGCGACCTTCCGCTCTCCGGGCGGACGCTCTAACCACTACACCACGGAGGCGGTCGAATAGTTGATTGGACAAAACAAGACATCCACAGTCTTGGCCGCCTGACCAAAAGGATCATGTCTGATAACAGAGCCCACCACCTTCGTTCCTCTCTTATGCCTATCGTTTCTGGAGGTCAGGGTTTAATTAATGTGGAGGCTCTTCATGTTAGAATTCTTTTGTGTACTTTTGCACATATTTATTTATCGGATGATCCTGTGGTGATGCATGTCGAGACTCATGATGAAAGCAAGGAATTCCACCGCTATTTTAAGCGTGCCAACGTTGTTGGACAGAATCTGAAATTTGAGGTTGATTTTGTTGATGGCAATGTACAGCAATGGGAGTAAACCAGGTGAAGTCCTTCACCAGGTCTGCCCAGAGCCGGTCATTTGTGGAGAAGCTTTCTGAGAAGCCATTGCATCATGTGTACATGCAGTGTGTGGAACAGAATAGCAATCCAACCGACTCCTTCGTCTGCATGAAGTCGGCTGGTCTAAAATGTGAAACTGTGGGCTTCCTCTTTGCTGCTCAGGACCAGTCACTTCCCACTCGTAATCGCCTAAATGTGATTCTTAAAGAAAATATTTGCATGAAATGTCGATTGTGCAATGAATTTACAGAGACTGTCCAACACCTTGTTAGTGGATGCCCTTCCTTGGCACAAACAGCTTATCTTAAACGACATGATGGCATGGTTCGTTGCTTTTACAATCGCCTTCGCCATGCCTGTAGCTTTGACTCTGAGGTCCATCCATGGTACGACCCTGAACATGTCCAGGGCGTCATGGAAAATGATTCTTTTAAACTTCTTTGGTATAGGCCTATATACAGCCTAAGAATAATACCTGCCAACAAACCTGATCTTGTCCTTTTTGTTAAAGCTAATGAATTCATTTATATCATTGAATTTTCTGTCCCTTTTGACAGCAATATGATTGGCAAGATTCAGGAAAAGCATGCTAAGTATGCGGACCTCGCCTTTGAAATGTCTCGCTTGCATTCCAAGTAGACTGTCGCCAGACTTCCCATTGTTCTCGGTGCTCTTGGTTTGGTACCTCCTGATCTCTTGGCGCAGATCAGGAGAGTTCCCGGGTTCTCCACCGGGAGCACAGCCCTTCTGACACTCTGGGTAATGCAGAAGGCTGCAGTGTTGGGGAGTCTACATATTCTCCGGAAAGTTATTGGTGGGTTCGACTAGACAGCGTTTCCTGGGAGAAGTCCCATTCCCTGTCTGGGCTGCGTGTAGAGGGGGCAAGGGCCCTGAGCTGATGATGAGCCCTACCAGTCTGACTGTTCGAGGATCAGCCAAACCCTCTCTGCTGCATCTTAATCTGTAAAACATAATAAACCCACTTTGCTAACAATCTTATCTAGATAGCTGGAAAACAATAATGGCGTATCGTACTGGTTTTATAGGTCACAACCTTGAAGAGATACTGCCAAGTAACTATTACATGTAATCCACAATGAAACGGCTGGCTTCACCAGTTTGTGGCAATGAGAGTTTACCTTTACCAGTAGCCTAATGGATAAAGCGTCCGCTTGCCACGCTGAAAAACCGGGTTCGATTCCCACACGGGTACAATGTGTGAAGCCCATTTCTGGCGTCGCCCGCCGTGATATTGCTGGAATATTGTTAAAAGCGGCCTAAAACCATACTCACTCACACTTTACCTTCAGCCCTGGAGTCGGGTACTGGCCGTGCAATGACGCTGAGGACTGCTCAACCAAACCTGACAGCAGATACCCCGACTTAGCAAGCGGCTGCAAGACCTACTACACATGCCACAACGGCTTCTTCTACGGGCACAACTATTGTCCGCAAGGTAAGTGG
The DNA here is from genome assembly GCF_003918875.1 of Haliotis rubra. Lineage (NCBI taxonomy): Eukaryota > Metazoa > Mollusca > Gastropoda > Lepetellida > Haliotidae > Haliotis > Haliotis rubra. The sequence continues at coordinate 595,472 of NW_025767657.1, read as the reverse complement.
AATAACACTGAAACGTCACGGCATAAAACACTATTCAGTTCGAAGTTGATTTCGTTGAGATAATATTTCTATCTGACTATATTGTTGTGGTTGACACTGTAAGTCTGTTAAAGGGGAAGTGTACACGATAAAACACCATAGGACATAACATTCATTGCACTGTGGCAAAACAAACTACATGTATGTCTAGTTGAGGTAGTAGGTTGGTTTTGTTAAAGCATAACACTGAAAACGATTCTGTCTGATTAATAAATATGAAATTCCTAAGCAAAGCGTCTCAAATAGAGCTGAAACATTAAATGACCAACATATCAAAAATACAGAATTAGCGCATCTCAACCGGAACTGCAACATTAGAAGCCTAGATCATTATACTTCACGTGCAAGTTGTCCCTCCCAACCAGAACTGAAACACCAAAAGACAAATCATTATACTCATGAATACATTATGCCTCCCAACCAGAACTGAACCACAAGAAGACTAAATCAGTATGATTCATGAAAAAGTTGTGCCTCTCAACCAGAACTGCAATATAAGAAGACTATATCATTGTACTTCACGTAGAGTTGTGCCCCCAACCAGAACTGAAACATGGAAAGACTGACTCTCAGCTGGAACTGAAACATTAGAAGACTAAATCATTACACTTCATGTAAAAGTTGTGCCTCGGAACAGAGCTGAAACATGGAAAGACTTACTCCAAAAAGGCGAGTGAGAGCTGAAATTGAAACATCAGAAGACTAAATAATTACACTTCATGTAAAACATGTGCATTCTAAACAGAACTGAAACATTAGAAGACTAAATCATTACACTTCATGTAAAAGTTGTGAATCAGAAACCAGAACTGAAACATGAAAAGACAAACTCTAAAATGGCGACACTCAGCTGAAATTGAAATATTTGAACACTTGTAACAAAGTCAACCCAGCGGACCATGTGGTCAGTGACAGCAGCGGTCAGGGACAGGGCGACAAACAAGTTGTTTACCCACCGCGGACCATGTGGTCAGTGACAGCAGCGGTCAGGGACAGGGCGACAAACAAGTTGTTTACCCACCGAGTGATTTACCACCGAGTGACCACAGGATGACCGGGGAAGCGCTCTGAAAGGGTTCTTGAGTATCCTCTTAAAACGCAGAACAAGCAGAAGACCCTCTTAAACCGCAGTGGCAACAGCGGTCAGACATAGGACGACAAACAAGTTGTTTACCCACCGAGTGATTTACCACCGAGTGATTTACCACCGAGTGGCCGGGGAAGGGCTCTTGAAAGGGTTCTCGAGTCTCCTCTTAAAACGCAGTACAAGCAGAAGACCCTCTTAAACCGCAGCGATAACAGCGGTCAGACATAGGACGACAAACAAGTTGTTTACCCACCGAGTGACCACAAGATAACCGGGGAGAAACGATGACTTACGCCTGACCCCTTGTTGACCGGTCAAGGGCACATGAAGCATATATAAACCCAGGACTCCGAACCTTAACAGACACAGTCTCAGCAGCAGTCGAGTGCACACCTCCGCCAGTTTGGATTGGGGAACATTCCTCCCAGTAGAGCAGACCTGGTCCTGACGTCACTCTGGGCTTATGGCGCGACAGACGTCTTCCTTGGAATATCATATCCATCTCCTTGTACTTCTGGTGTTGTCTCTTACTTTGTTACACACTATATCATTATACTTCACATAAAGGTTGTGCCTCCAAACCAGAACTGAAACAATAAAAGATTAAATCATTATACTTCATGAAGGAGTTATGCCTCCCAACCCAACCTGAAACATTAGAAGACTAAATCATTCTACTTCATGAAAATGTTATGCCTCCCAACCAAACCTGAAACATTAGAAGACAAAATCATTCTACTTCATGAAAATGTTATGCCTTCAAACCAGAACTGAAACATGGAAGGACTTACTCCAAAATGTCGAGTGAGAGCTGAAATTGAAACATCAGAAGACTATATAATCACGCTTTATGTAAAACATGTGCCTTCCAAACAGAACTGAAACATTTGAAGACTAAATCATTATACTTCATGTAAATTTGTGAGTCAGAAACCAGAACTGAAACATGGACTGACAAATGGCGACTCTCAGCTGAAACTGAAACATTTCTTCCAAAGTTTCAATCAAAGAAATTTCCAGCTTCCATTAGAGGAATAAAATCTTGGTATCCATCATACTGGTAAAATCCAAAGCTGAAGCTCCAATTGGTTCTTTAACATTTAGCATTGTTGTTCTTTTCACTTTTTCAATCTTATAATTCCAAATAAATCTGAAAATTACACATTGATTTCTTTACACAAACTTGCTGGAACATGCATCATACTGCTTTGGTATATGAGCCTTGAACAACCTTCCCCTTTAGAAAGCAATATTCTTCCAAATATTGATAATTTATTGATGACCAAATTTGGAATTGTTTTCTTATTTTCAAAATTGGGGGTTTGAGATTTTTTGTTGCTAAAGTATCATTATTTCTAAACAATTGGATACCTAAACATTTCATGCCATTTTTAACAATGTCTAAACCTCTTATACCACAATATATTGGTCGGTTCTGTATTACTTTTCTTTTCATTTATCTTAAGGCCTGTTATTTTTTCAGATCTGTTGTAACATTCAACAGCTTTCGCTACTGATTATAAATGTCTTAATGTCAAATTGGTATCATCTGCAAAGTAAATGCCTTTCACTTCTTTCTCTCTAATTCTGACCCCTTGAATATCTAAATTGTTCCTGATTTTTTTATATTTATGATTTCTGAGCTAATAAAAAAAAATATATGGACTTAAGGGGCATCCCTGTCTAACACCCCTGCACAAATGAAACCAATTGGTCGCCTTGCCTTTGTGAACAACAAAACCGAAATCCATTTACCCATTGTGTCATCAAAATTGTTATTTTAAAAACATTTAACATATAATCCCACTCCTTTTGGAAATCTAGTTAAACAATAAACCCAACATCTGAGTCTTCATACATTTCCAATAAATCTAATAAAAATCTAATGTTCTCTCCCTATATATCTACCTTTGACAGAGCCTGTCTGGGTAGGATGGATTATATCTGGAAGCACTCTTTTCAATCTGTTAGCTAAAGCTTTAGCAATTATCTTATAGTCAACATTCAGTAGGGTAATTGGTCTTTCGTTTTCAATTAGCAAGGGATCTTTGCCTGCTTTATCCAGCAGTGTAATAATTCCTCTCTTTTGTCAGTCATGGTTCCTACTTGAAAAGTATGCTGTAAATTCTTTATAAATGAGACTTTAACATCCTCCCAAAACAACTGATAGAACTGTTGATATACCATCACATCCTGGAGATTTATTATTACTTTTCATTTGAGATAAGCTTGCTTTCAGTTCTATTTCTGTAATAACTCTCTCAAAAAATCCTTTTGCAAATCTGTCATATTACCATTCCACCCAATCAAAGAAATCATCAAAATCAGATTCTACTGGCCTTTCACTTTGTGAATACACATGTTTATAAAATGATTCTATTTGTAGTTATCAAATCGTTTAGGTTAGGGTCACCGAATAAGATAGTGTGCACTGTTTTTTGTCCTCCAAATTTATCAATATCTGAGAACAGTGCGAGCGAATTCATTGTTGCCGTGGTGAAGAAGCCTGGTGTGTGTCCAAGTCGTCTACAATCCAAGGGCGCTTGTACTGTGTGGCGACATCGAGTTGAACCTGGCCCGAAGACGAAAGGTACGAAAAGTACTGTAGAAGATAGAAACGGACAAACAAGGCAGTCAAGGCTTCAATTTTCCGGTGAACCAAACGGCTATGAATCTGAGGTGAACGACGACAATATTGCACAGGTCCTGCGACAAATTCGTGTTGAACTGAACACCTTATATTTGAATTACTGGCTGGCTGGCTGAGTATGGTTTTACGCCGTTTTTAGCAATATTCCAGCAATATCACGGCGGGGGACACCAGGAATGGGCTTCACAAGTTGTACCACGTGGGGACTCGAACCCGGGCCTTCGGCGTGACGAGCCAACGCTTTAACCACTAGGCTACCCCACCACCCCAATTTGAATTACTGATGGACAATCAAGAAGCTGAATATCGACGTGACAACACTGTGATTCGCGGAGTGAAGGGCTTGCCTACTGACAGCTGGACCGAAACAGAAAAGGTTGTGAGACATTTTCTTGAAAATACCATCGAGCTCGACAACGCCCAATCTGTACAGATTGAACGTGCACATCGCCTGAAATCGAGTAAAGTGGTGAAACCAGTCATCGTGAAGTTCAGTTTCTTCAAGGACAAAAGTGCGGTAGTCGAAGCTGCTAAGGACAAACTGAAAAATAATAAGGAAGTGCGCCTTGTGAACGACTTTACCCGAAGAGTTCGCGAGGCAAGGAGTGTGCTCATACCCTACATGGTCGAGGCTAGAAAGAATGGAAAGACGGCATACTTGTCTTACGAATGAATAAAAATTTTTTAAAAAAAACAAAAAAACCCTTGTGATCGAGGATAAAGTATATGTGCTAAAGGACAACGTGATCACGGCGACCGGACGACGCCGGAACAAGTTCACGTTCACGGACAGGAGTATGTCGACCCCGTCTAAACGTTCAAGTTCGGCTCCAGGTGAGAGTGACAGGTCAACAAGCTAGGGGCGTGGCAATGGCCCTGACATTGACCATTCTGATTCTGACTTTGATATATGCTAATTATCGAAGGTTTAATTTCACAAACGTGTGTAGTTGGAACATTCACGGCATGCGTTCAGTGGTTAGTGATCATGCGTTTCATCAATACGTAAATTGTCATGATACAATAGGCCTGTATGAGACTCTGTATAGCGATAATGCGATACATTGTTGACAATGTGTTTGCAGATTATGTAAGCTTTGGATCAGTGGCCCGACGCCTGAGGAATGCAGGCCGATATTCGGGTGGAGTGGTTGTATATATTCGTAAAAATATTATGTTGTTTTACCAGAATTCAAGATGACTGGAAAAATTCCGGTTTTTTTCATGTACTTCCACAGAATAGCATTAATGCAATGATAATTGGATTTGATTATGTATTACCGGAAAATTCCCCGATGTATGATATTAATGATAATGGTATCAATGAACTGGATGACCGCATTGTCACAATATATCGTGAATATGGAGGTGGTATGGAGATAATACTGCTAGGTGACTTTAATTCTCTAACGATGACTTTATAGTTGATGACGAGTCGGATGTTGACTTGTTGCATTTGGGTGTTCTATATATTACTGATACTTTCCGTGCACCTCCTGCAACACAAGACCTGGTTACACACCGGTACGGATTAGATTTGTTAGACTTATGCCTTGTATGGGGCATACACATAGTTAATAGTCGGAAGCCAGGCGATTTAAATCGGGCTTTTACTTGTATTACAAATAATGGCACGAGTTTGGTTGATTATGTTATTGTTTCTTCTAGTCTATTTCTTTCTATTTGATTATGTTTCTGATCTATTTGTGGATTCAAGAAGTGAATCAGATCACCTTCCTGTTATTTGCAAACTTAAAATTCCTATTGAAAACCATTCTGTCGTACATGTGTGTGAACAAAACAATGTTAAGTACAGGTGGAATGATTGTGAAGAAAAGATATTTCTCGATAGATTAAAAGATAAGCATGTTCAATTTTTTGGAAGATTTTTGCAATTAGTGCATATTGATGTAAATAAAGCTGTTGGAAAGTTGTTGGATGTTCTCTTCTGAAAGTAATTCCTTCTAGTGTACGTAACAGATCGTTAAAACAACTATCTGGTTAGACAAAAAATGTAATTTGTTGAAATCAGAGAAATATATTATTATTAAAGTTTTTAAATTTATTTAAGATCTGTAAATCAGAACAAAATCTAAAGATGTATCATGGAAGCAGAAAGAAGTTTCGAAATGTTTGTAATGCAAAAAGCAGCAGTATAAAGAGTGTATTGTTGAGGAGATTAGATCAGCTGTTTTAGAAAAGGATTGTAAAATGTTTTGGCGTAAACTTAAATCTTGGTTATGTGTGAGAGAAAAAGATTCACCAATTACAGTTGATTGTTGGTATGAATATTTTAAAACTTTGTTGAATCCAGTAAATGTAAAACATCAATCTGTGTTTGATGATATTGTCAGCAATTATATTATTAACCATGATGTTCTAGAATGTGAAAGATACAATAATTCTGATGTTTTATCCAACCCTATAAGTGAAAGGGAGATTGTTTGAGCTATAAATTCACTGAAAAATGGTAAATCAGGAGGTATGGATGGAATTCTACCTGACTTTATTGAAAAATCATTAATGTTAGTTCCATATTTTGAAATTTTGTTTAATGAAGTTCTTGACAGTGGTGTTTTCCCTGACAGTTGGAATACTGGCATGATAGTTACTTTATTTAAGAAGGGCAATATCACAGATCCTAATAATTATCGTGGTATATCTTTGTTGAATACTCTTGTGAAAGTTTTCACCTCAATTATAGAAACTAGAATTAGACATTGTCTGGAATGAAATTCTATCATACATGAATCACAGGCAGCTTCAGGAGCGATTATGCTTCAGTGGATAATATATTTACCTAGCAGTCACTGGGTCAAAAATATTTAAGAAAACCAAAACATCGTTTATACGTTGCCTTTATTGATTTTCGGAAAGCTTTTGATTTGATAGACAGATATAAACTATTATACATTTTACATAATAAGGGTATTTGCGGTAAAATGTACAATGTTCTCAGTGATATGTATTGTAAGGTGAAAGCTTGTGTTAAAACTAACAATAGCAGGTCAGATATTTTTTATACAACGTCTGGTGTTAGACAGGGTTGCATGTTAAGTCCGGTTTTGTTTATTTTATTCATTAATGAATTAATATCAGAATTTACACAGAGTGGTTTAAGGGGTATATTTGTTCATGACCAGTTAGAGGAAATTTTACTATTGTTGTTTGCAGATGATCTTGCTTTGATTGATGACACAGTTATAGGTCTACAATTTTTTTAGATATTTTGGAAAACTACTGTTGCAAGTGGGGACTGGAGGTAACTTTGGACAAGAGTATTGTAATTGTATTTAGAAATGGAGTGCGGGAAGATGGTTCTATTCTGGAGTTGAACTAAAATGTGTTACACATTATAAGTATCTTGGACTTGTATTTTCTTCCAGATTAGTTTGGTCAAAGGCATGTGAGACTTTAGCTATTCAAGCTAGAAAAACTAGCTTTCCAGTTCTTAGGCTACTGAAATCGTTTTCAACGCTACAATTTCATATTGTCCAAAGTATTTTTGACTCTAAAATAATGCCTATTTTATTATATTGTTCGGACATGTGGGGATATACTTTTAGGTCGTCGATAGAAAAGACACATAGTGACTTTTTCAAGAGACGTCTTTGTGTTTCTAGGCGTACTTCTAGTAATGCCATTTTAGGAGATGTAGGTAGAAGTTATGTATGTGTACATTACGTTTCGTTTTATTAGCTATCGGTGTAGATTACTTCATATGGACAGGTCTAGATATCCTAAGGCCTGCTATGAAATGTTGAAACAGTTCGATGAACAGGGTAAACTTTTTTGGGTTTCACATATTCGTAAGCTACTCTTTGAAACTGGATTTGTTTATGTTTGGAATAGCCAAGAATGTGGTAATATCAAGATTTCCCTGCCTATGTTTAAACAGAGATACTGAGTCAAAAAAGAAACTTCACATTCTTTCTTCAGGGCACTATAAAAGAACAAGAGATGGTAAGATGGTTAAATTGTTATTATTTCATTGCTGAGATCTGTGTGATGTACTCAATACACTGACAGTGCCATCAGTTCCATTAGGCTACACCGCCGTTCCAAAACATGGGTATACAGAATGTTAAGTCACAAGAATCAAAATGCGAAATGTCTCAGTTCAATATCGTGTATGGCCGCCCCGCGCCTTCACCGCTGCCAAACACCGTCTCCTCATCGACTACCTGATGCTTGTGAACACGTGGTTGGGGATTCTGCACCATTGCTCTTGCAAGGCAGCGCCAAGTTCCTGCAAATTCTGAGGTTGGTTCCTAAGACCACGAAGCCTTCTCCCAAGTGCATCCCAAACGTGCTCTATTGGTTTAAGGTCAGGGGACCTCGATGGCCAGTCCATGACGTTGATTCCAGCGTTTTGAAGGAAATTTCGTGTCAACATCGCGGTATGCGGCCGAGCATTATCATGCTGGAACTGTAGGCCTGGGCCATGAGCCGCCATGAAAGGAACGAGTTCAGGGGTGAGCACCTGGTCGCGGTAAGCAGCAGCTGTGAGGTTTCCACGGATGACCAGAAGTCGGGAACGGTTGTTCCCACAGAAAGCACCCCACACCATGCAACTTCCGCCCCCGAATCTGTCGACTTCCTGTACACAACATTGGGCATACCGTTCACGACGTCGTCTCCAGACTCTATGCCTGCCGTTCGATGCGAAGATCACGTGATCGACTGCACGTGCAAAACCTGATTTGGCACTAACGTCATTTGCACGACGAATGGATGGGTTTGAGTGGGTTTTGCTAACGTTTTCCTAGATTCGAATTTGTTTATATGCCTGGAAGAAAGCCAAGAATGTGGTAATATCAAGATTTCCTGCCTATGTTTAAACAGAGATACTGAGTCAAAAAGAAACTTCACATTCTTTCTTCAGGGCACTATAAAAGAACAAAGAGATGGTAAGATGGTTAAATTGTTATTATTTCATTGCTGAGATCTGTGTGATGTACTCAATACACTGACAGTGCCATCAGTTCCATTAAGCTACACCGCCGTTCCAAAACATGGGTATACAGAATGTTAAGTCACAAGAATCAAAACGCGAAATGTCTCCAGTTCAATATCGTGTATGGCCGGCCCGCGCCTTCACCGCTGCCAAACACCGTCTCCTCATCGACTACCTGATGCTTGTGAACACGTGGTTGGGGATTCTGCACCATTGCTCTGTGCAGAGGCAGCGCCAATATCCTGCAAATTCTGAGGTTGGTTCCTAAGACCACGAAGCCTTCTCCCAAAGTGCATCCCAAACGTGCTCTATTGGATTAAGGTCAGAGGACCTCGATGGCCAGTCCATGACGTTGATTCCAGCGTTTTGAAGGAAATTTCGTGTCAACATCGCGGTATGCGGCCGAGCATAATCATGCTGGAACTGTAGGCCTTGGCCATGAGCCGCCATGAAAGGAACGAGTTCAGGGGTGAGCACCTGGTCGCGGTAAGCAGCAGCTGTGAGGTTTCCACGGATGACCAGAAGTCGGGAACGGTTGTTCCACAGAAAGCACCACACCATGCAACTTCCGCCCCGAATCTGTCGACTTCCTGTACACAACATTGGGACGTTCTGGTGATTTCGACGATTGCATTGCTCGCGCTATATCGGGTGAGTACGTGTGCGATCGGAGTGCACAAACAGTTTCACTGGTAGGGCGGGTGCCCAGTCGCTGTCGTGAGAAGTTTTATTGACAATGGAAATCGGGAAGTAAAGTTATATAAAAAGCAAACAAACATCAATATTATTTACCCGAGATCGTTAATACCACTTTAGATGCAAAATCAGTTGCCTTTATAACAAAAAATAGCAAGCGAAAATTCAGTAAGATCAGTCGTCTGCTGGTGACAGGCAATATATAAATAGGAAGCCACGTGATCACAACACTCCCTCGCAGTGCGGAGCAAAAAGTATGGCTCATCGTCGAAAACCCATACAAAATACCCGGATGTTACGAGCGGCCACTGTTTCGCCGATACGATGTCATCAACGCTATTTTTGTAGGAAACACTTGATATTTTTGTGTGAAATAGATGAATATATCCTTTATCACTCGAGGTTAGTAAAATAAAAACTTTAAATGATATTACAGATAAAAATTACGTTTTGTCTTAAATATATCCCAACACGAGCTGAATTCGACGTTCTGGTGATTTCGACGATTGCATTGCACGCGCTACATCGGGGGAGTACGTGTGCGATCGGTGTGCACAAACAGTTTCACTGGTAGGGCGGGTGCCCAGTCGCTGTCGTGAGAAGTTTTATTGACAATGGAAATCGGGAAGTAAAGTTATGTAAAAAGCAAACAAACATCAATATTATTTACCCGAGATCGTTAATACCACTTACGATGCAAAAATCAGTTCCCTTTATAACAAAACATAGCAAGCGAAAATTTAGTAAGATCAGTCGCCTGCTGGTGACAGGCAGTATATAAATAGGAAGCCACGTGATCACAACACTCCCTCGCAGTGTGGAGCAAAAAGTATGGCTCATCGTCGAAAACCCATACAAAATACCCGGATGTTACGAACGGCAACAGTTTCGCCGATACGATGTCATCAACGCTATTTTTGTAGGAAACACTTGATATTTTTGTGTGAAATAGATGAATATATCCTTTATCAGTCGAGGTTAGTAAAATAAAAACTTTAAATGATATTACAGATAAAAAATACGTTTTTGTCTTACATCGTCGAAAACCCCTGACACCGGGATATCTTGCGCACTGTATGATTTGTAAGAAGTATGTGTTAGAGTTGTTCCAGTCAAAGGATCTCGTGAGAGTGTACTATACATTTCGTTGTGCATTGCATAAATTCAATGTTCAGTAGCTACGTTTTAAACGTTTGAACGATAACCAACTGTTATGCTCAAAGTGTAGTGCGGCATCAGTTGAAGATGAATTTCATTTCCTTCTGTTATGTCCTCATTATAAAACATGTAGAGAACTGTTTGTACCACCATATTATTATACCAATCTATCCCATGATAAGTTAGTCTCACTAATGTCAACAAGAAATTCTGATCTTATAAAGAGGATATCACTGTTCCTCAAAGAAATGTATGATGTTAATTAGTCTTGCATTGTAAATCAATATATCTTGCCGACTGTATTACTTGTAAGAAGTATGCATTAAAGCTGTTCCAGTTAAAGGATCTCTTAAGAGTGTACTAAATATTTTGTTGTGCATTGCATAAATTGAGTGTTTAGTTACTACGTGTGTTTGGAAGATCATAACCAAGTGTGGTGCAGCATCTGTTGAAGATGACTTTTTTTTCCTTCTGTTATGTCCTTATTATAAGACATGTAGAGATCTTTTTGTACAACAATATTATAACAATCCATCCCTTGATAAATTTGTCTCAATGTTAACAACATATTCTGTTCGTATGAAGAAGATATCATTGTTTTTCAAAAGAAATGTTTCATATGTTAAGTGGTCTTGCATTGTAGATCAGTATATCTTGCGCACAGTGTGATGATGTTGGTATCCTAGCTCTATGGGCCAGGAGGCCTCAAATGCAAATAAACTTGTCACTTGTCACTTGTCAATATCTGAGAATAGCAATTTTCTGAAGTCATCATATAAAATACATTCGAAAAAGAAATGAAATGAATTTTCGCATGGCGCGCCACATTGACAGGCAATAATATCAGATAAGTTAACCCGAAACAGGTCAGAACTTAATGTGCTGCAACTATGCTTCAATCTAGTGTGCAATACGTTTGTGTATCTCTTACCGCAATTGTCATATGTCGGTGGCAACGCGGATTGCTCTGATACGACAGTTTTTAAAAGAAGATACCGACGGACTGTTTCTTACTTTTGGCGGTAGGCTTTTCCATTGACATAAATAAAAATATATTCCTGTCTGTACACAAGTATATTGAATCTACAAACTGATTCACATGCTAATTGTTTCCCACCTGTTGATTATAGTTCTATCTCTATATAGTAAGTAATCTCCAACAGTTTAATCTTCTTAATTTCTGCTTATTCTTGTTCCTTCGCTCCTTTTTCGAAGTACATGAAATGAACATGAAAATGTACATGAAAAGAAGCCTCTAAGTAAAATACACTCCCAAGTCATGGCATGTGTTCCCAAATCACGAAGCGTCGGGCATGTGCTAAAAATGTAAAATGCCACCCGAGTGATAAAAGAGTGAGTGAGTTTGGTTTTACGCCACGTTTAGCGATATTCCAGCAATATCACTGCGGGGAACACCAGAAATGGGCTTCACATATTGTACTCATGTGGGGAATTGAACCCGGGCCTTGTGCGTTACGAGTGAGTGTGTGAGTGAGTTTAGTTTTACGCCGCACTCAGCAATATTCCAGCTATATGGCGGCGGTCTGTAAATAATCGAGTCTGGACCAGACATTCCGGGGATCAACAGCATGAACGTCGATCTACGCAATTGGGATACGATGACATGTGTCAACCAAGTCAGCGAGCCTGACCACCCGATCCCGATAGTCGCCTATTACGATTAGCATGGGTTATGCGTTACGAGCGCCCGCCCCGAGGTATAAAAGAACTGGGTATGACTGTATGAACTGCTTCTGCGCCCAAAATATGGAGACAATCGTGTTCGGCGTCAACAATAGCTATTTTTCTGTTTCAGGTCTTGTGTTCGACCCAATCAACCAGCTTTGCAACTGGCCCAACAACGTCGCACCGCCCTGTGGCACGTGTCTCTCCTGTTAATAAATATAACATGGCGGCATATTTATGTCATTTTAATTTGTGTTGCTGATCAAAGGACATCCTGTTATAGTGAGTGAGTGAGTTTAGTTTTACGCCGCTTTTAGCAACATTCCAGCAATATTACGACTGGTGATACCAGAAAAGGGCTTTCCATCATTGTATCCATGTAAGGAATCGAGCCCGGACCTTCGGCGTGACGAGCGAACGCTTTAACCACTAGGCTACCCCACCGCCCCTTGTGCATATGAAGATGTGACTATAATCTAGATGCAAAGCCAAACGTAATTCTCCTTATGTATTCGCCTGTTATTGTAATATTGGACTTATTGTAAAATGGTATTTATAGAAGAAAGCACTGAAATTTTGACTATGCATTAACATTGAATTGGAGCTTATGTATTTCATTTCAGATTCTACTTTACACCGTTTAAGTGTACCATTTGGTCACACTCATTAAACAGGACAATGAAACGTCTCTTCAAGGCAGCTAGTGTTGAGGGCAAAAGACGAACCATTCTTTAAGGGCCAGGGGTGGTGGTGTAGCTCCGTAGTTAAAGCGTTCGATCGTCACGCCAAAGACCCGGGTTCGATTCCTCACATGGGTACAATGTGTGAAACCCCATTTCTGTTGTCCCCAGCCGTGATATTGCTAGAATATTGCTTAAAGCTGTACAAAACCATGTTTACTCATATTCACAAAAAGATTCTTCAGTCATATACCGACCGCGACCATATGTTTAGCAGCGATTTCGTATAGATATGAAAAGGGTTTGCCGCTCTCATTGGCTACAGTGTTGTGTGCTTAATGCGCGTGCCGAATCTAGTTCTACGCGATAGGACACTGTGAAATCCATATTAATATCCAGCTGAGGTGTCCGACCCTGCTTTCTGACCTGAGACCAACATCTCGGGACCGACGTGTCAGAACTAATCTGGACGCCTAAAAAGAAGCTCATAGTGTCTAACTGCCACCATGTTGTAGTCACTGCCTGCAGCTGCTTGAGAACGTTTTAGGTGCTTTGGCACCGTACCTCACGAAGAGTATACCATCAGGTTCTACTACACTAAATCAGAAACACTTGCTCGCTGAGTAAGTCCGCTTGTAAACAGCTGAAGAGACGGAGTCATGTGAGAGCTTTGATTGGATGAAATAGTGCAAGATGCTTATGATTTTTAAAAGCACATCAATCCGGTAATTAAAACTGACCACACTTTTACGTATTTAGTGCTGTCATTTTTATCACCATGACTTATGCTTATATGTGTTCAATATTTTCAAGTATCATTCGTCATAACGGTACAAGAATCTGTATCGAAACGTCGCACTCAAGAAATATTGTTATCCATAAAATTTGTTCTATATTGTACGTCTCAACTTCTAAAATGCTACTCAAGCAGGTTCTTCGGTCAAGCTTCGTATAACAGATAAAGTATAACAAGTAAATAACTAATATGAGTTACATTGAACATGTAAAATACATGTAATCTAAACACATTCACACCTTATTGGAGAATTTTAAAAGATATATTTCTTACGTGCTTTTTATTTGAATCTGAGAACAAAATTAAAATCCAGTTTGTGGTGAGAAAAGTCTCCCAGTTGGTCTTTAATACACAAAAGCAAACGTTGTGGCACACAAACAACACACAGAATCTGTATAATACTTTTACTGTCGCGAAAGAAACCTCACAGCATTCCACTTCCCCTCACAATCATTGGCGTCCTTGCTGAAGCCGTTATCCCACCCCAGACCATAACGCCCTCACCTCCAGACTGTCAAACATTGATTGTTTTGCTGAAAACGTAAGTGCAAAATGGTGTTGCTACAGACGTCGAATCGACTCGCCACGTCACGCTGGGAGCTACCAGACTGAGGCATATCTGTAGCGTTCCATCTGTCATTTTCCCAAGGGCAGGGTATGTCGAACTTGTTACAGAACGGTGTTTAAATAGTGCAATCTTGAGAAATGCAGAAAAAAAACCTGACAGGAAATGATAAACATGTGGTTGTCTGACATTTTACAGAGGACATTCCTAGCCATAATTTAACGAATATAGCACGCATTTTTGCAAATTTCGAACAAATCTAACAACGTCTTGGAAATGTTACTTTTACCATTTTAACTCACTGTTCCTCTGGTTCAAATCCAAACTTTCAATCACAAGAATACCAATGAGAAAATCCATGTCACAATAACTTACGCCTCTGAGTATATATGTTTATGTCGAGTTTAATGGAATACCTGTAAAATCCTTGTCGTTTTCCTTTAACACTGTTAAATTCTTTTTGAAAGGATACACATCCACTGTCTATTTGGTAAATGTGTTTTCGGCAACACAAGTCATAGTTTACTATGTATTTGATACGGAAGTACAAGAGAGATACCCTCACACTCACACGACCTCTCAGCTATCCCGTGAGTGAGTGAGTTTTGTTTTACGCCGTTTTAATATGCCAGCAATGACACGGCGGGGGACACCAGAAATGGAGCTATCACTAGGATACAAAGAAGATACTGCTCTACTGACGAAAATAGTATTTTTGCATTAAAGATAAAGAATAAATTAAATTTCAAGTTCGTCAGCTATTTTAGTTAATAATCTTATCAGAAAACAATACTATCTTTGAAGCAAACATCTGGAATTATATCAGAACTTCGAGAATTCTATCGTAGATAATATCAACTGTAGTCTGTCAGCATAGTGAACAGAAACCAATCGTCCAGGTGAAACAAGAATGTATGCTTCATGGGTATCAATCCTGCTGAGGGGTTACAATAAATAAAGTAACGAGTTCATAATAAGACAAAAATGGTGAACATAAACACTCGCATGCTATACACATGTGACTGATCATATACTTATTAAGCACATTGCTATTCTATTTCTTTTCTAAACATTATTACCTATAGAAGATTTGTGGTGCTCTGATGTTTAACTGTCTTGACAACGGGCTACCATTCTTCCTACAGATTATCATGTTACATGGATCCATATTGGAGCAATCACCTGACAATATATATGTCATGGTTGTCGTCGTTTATAATCATTTACTCTCCAAAGCCAATGGACTAGTGAAGCTGAAATTTCGCATGCTTCTTCCCTAAATGATGAAACCTGAACTTGTTCATGACTTCGAGTCCGATTCGCAATATGGCCGCCACGTCAGCCATATTGAAATGCCTATTCAAAAAGAGTTTTAGGCTCTGAAAATATTACATTTCCTGAAACTGCAGGGTTGAAGGTGCTGAATCTTAGCATGAATGTTATCCTCATGGTGTCAGCATATTTCGTTATTTAGAATCTTCTGTTAGTGTTTTTGCAGTTATTATTTTTTTTAAACTTCTCTGGGTGTCTTCGCGAACACCTGGTCTATTCATTTAATCACTGTTTCTGGAAAAAGTCTAGCTTGGGATTTTCATTGCATTAACATTCAGGTTGAGACTGATGTAATGTGTGAAAAGTCAACTGATGTGAAAAAATTAGTCACTTGTTTCATATGTGCTGGTACTCTTGTACTCAGTGCTTGTGCAGAAAATTTTGGAATAGCAATGCTGGCAGCAACGTAAGTTACGAGGCTGTCGTTGACATTTGAAAGTTGACGTCACATCCAAGATAGCTACACCGCCGAGACTATGTTTGTGTTCTATTTAAAGGTTATTGTTTTATTCTTCCCAAATCCCTTGTTGTTTTTGTTGTCTAACGCCGAACTCAGCAATTTTCCAACTACAATGTATATGGCGGCGGTCTGTAAATAATCGAGTCTGGACCGGACAAACTAGTGATCAACAGCATGAGTATCGACCTGCGCAATTGTGATACGATGAAATGTGTCAACCAAGTCAGCGAGCATGACCACCCGATCTCGTTAGTCGCCTCTTTCAACAAGCATGGGTTGCTGAAGACCAATTCTAACCCGGACCTTCACGCCCCCACCCCTCAATACCTACCCCAATCCTTAGAGATGCTACCTCGCTGAAGTGACAAGTGGTTAGTTGTGGACAAGTCAAATAATGACCCATCTGTAACATAATAATAAATTATCGAGATAATTAATCTACAGTTATTGGGGATTTTATCACATATGCTGTCGCGTCCTGAGCCGGAGTGAAACACACGGATCACAACACTCCACCCGCATCCGTCTCTACACGGATCCAGTAGTATTTGACAGCGTCTATCCAGTGATCCGATACACGTTCCATCCTCTGAAGAGCGGAGCAAAACCACCGGGTGATGATTTGTACAGAAGACAATTGGGTTGAGTCTTGAACGGCCCATAACCCAGAACTACACAATCGGGATTGTAAAGACAATGCAGAACACACACTAATTCGTCCTCGACCTTCAGCAGACTCAGCAACTCAATATCTCGGGATGAATCCGGTGTCTTTAACGTGGCTTCCTTGTCAACGATCTGGGGACTCGTAGGGTCATACACGTTGTTCACTGGGAAAGACAAAAAACGTTAGATCTTGTTTTTCGGAACAAGGTACAATCAAGGTACAATCTGCAAACACAGACGTTTTAATTTTCATCAGCCTGTAATGCACTATGAAAAAAAAAGAAAAATATATGTCTCATGTCACATTATGAATATTGGTCTTCAGTACAATGGCCTATATATCGCCGCTTTGTAGAAATCGATGAGCATGGAGTCAATCACTGGATTGTCTGGTTCAGTAATTTACAGATCGCCGTCATACAGCTGAAACATTGCTGAGAGCGGCATTAAACAACAGACAAACCTTATCGGTTCAGAACAAGTATGTTGTCTGAGTGAGTGAGTGAGTATGGTTTTACGCCGCTT
Source organism: Haliotis rubra (assembly GCF_003918875.1). Classification (NCBI taxonomy): domain Eukaryota; kingdom Metazoa; phylum Mollusca; class Gastropoda; order Lepetellida; family Haliotidae; genus Haliotis; species Haliotis rubra. The sequence goes on along the minus strand of NW_025767657.1, from coordinate 578,175 downwards.
TTAGCAATATTCCAGCAATATCACGGCGGAGGACACCAGAAATGGGCTTCACACATTGTATCCACATGGGGAATCGACCCGCGTCTTCAGCGTGAGGAGCGAACGCTTTAACCACCAGGCTACCCAGCCGCCACAGTATGTTGTCTGAAAAAACCGACCGCCACATGGAAATAATTAATTGAAAACTGCATTCCGTAAATCAACGCTGCCTTTAATGAGATGGATTTACAATTGAAATAATATATATTCAGGTTTCAAGAAAAGCAAGATTTATGGATGTTAACTTCTTAGCAATATTCCAATATTCCTTTATTCCAATAAAGACATTGACATCTATAAAACTTGCTTTTCTTATGTATTCCACTTCTAAATGTCCTTTTGAAAGGCTCATTCAGGGTTCGATCCACAAAGCATTCGTAACGTTACGACCTGTCATAACTCTACAGTTTACCACAGACTTACGAATGTCGTTACAGTACGAACGCTTTGTGGATCGTAACCCAGATTATTGTAGTAATACGGGCGGTAGCGTAGTCTAATGGTTAAAGCGTTCGCTCATCACGCCGAAGACTCAGGTTCGATTCCCCACATGGGTACAATGTGTAAAGCCCATTTCTGGTGTCCACAGTCATGATATTGCTGGAATATTGCTAAAAGCGGCGTAGACTACTAAACTCACTCACTCAATATTGTCATATGTGGTGACCCAGCTATACCCACCTGGTTCGTTGTCAGAGGTTATTTCACAGACATAATAGTAAAGTTCTTCACACTCTTTGTCCTCCCATTCATATTTTTCATTAATCGAGGTACAGTTCTGTTCATCCCCGCCATTCGGCTGGTTGTGTTCCCAGTTGAACCAAGTCACGTTGTTGCCGTCAGTCCACACGAAGTCCCCTTCAGCTGCCAAATCGTTCATTCCAAACCATGTGTACTCTTTGTTTCTGTAAGGTAATACAAGGATATCATGACATGTTATCAACCAATTCACCAAGCATGATCAGCGTACCATTTAGTTATCCAATCGCTTTGGGTGTTATGGTAGCCTAGTGGTTAAAGCGTTGGCTCGTCACGCCGAAGACCCGGGTTCGATTCCCCACATGGGTACAATATGTGAAGCCCATTTCTTGGCTCCCTTTCAACCATTTTAGTCGAATCATATTTATAATACTAGCAAATTCCATACATATAGTCAACAAAGAATGTAATGAAACAACATTAGAGCATTTTATTGCCAGTGCCATAACAGGGGCGGTGGGGTAGCCCGATGGTTAAAGCGTTCGCTCGTCACGCCGAAGACCCGGGTTCGATTTCCGACATCGGTACAATGTATGAAGCTCATTTCTTGTGTCCCCGCCGTGATATTGCTGGAATATTGCTAACAGCGGCGTAAAACTATACTCACTATTCAGTCGACTCTTTCGTCCTGGATCGGTTACTCGGGCCTATGTGTAATCCAGACCCCAATAGGTTTCTATTTAGCGCTCGATAACACTGGCTACCCGTGAAGTTGCGCGACAGAATTGGCCTTCAACAACCCATGGCTTGTCGTTAGAGGCGAACAGTGGGATGCAGTGGTCTAGGCCCCCATCCACAAAGCGTTCTTAACGTTACGAACAAAGCGTTCGTAACGTTACGACCTGTCGTACGTCTATAATTTATCATAGGCTTACGAATGTAGCGCTAAGAAGGCTTTGTGGATCAGGACCCAGGCTCGCTGACCTGGTTGATGCACCGAATCCAAATTAGGTAGATCAATGCTCATGATGTCAGTCACGAGTTATGGCACTGAGTGAGTGAGTGAGTTTGGTTTTACGCTGCTTTTAGCAATATTCCAGCAATATCACGGCGGGGGACACCAGAAATGAGCTTCATACATTGTACCAATGTGGGGAATCGAACCCGGGTCTTCAGCGTGACGAGCGAACGCTTTAACCATCAGGCTACCCCACCGCCCCTGTTATGGCACTTGCAATAAAATGCTGTAATGCTGTTTCATTTCATTCTTTGTTGACTATATGTATGGATTTTGCTAGTATTATAAATATGATTCGACTAGAATGGTTGAATACCGGTATGTGGCCCAACTGAAAAGGACGATGAATACAACAGATAAACATACTACTCAAAGCATGTCAACAACATTCAAACAAGGACGGTATTTCCAATCTTATCTTACCTCACACATAAATGTCGTTTTCTGATTGGCTGAGCGCTCTTCTATTATTTTCAATGTACCCCGCTTACAAGCGAGTAACATTTGCTATGTACCCCGCTTGGAATGCCGAACTCTTTGGGTACTTCGTAGTAGTAATTCTTTATCTCGAATAACATTGAATCACGTATGATGTACGGAAATTACCGATATTTTGCAAATGCAAATCGATGGAAGGGAGATAACTCTAAATTTGTTTTTCTTGTCTTCTGGTACTCCATACTATGATTCGATACCCGTGCTTCAAACAGTTCAAAATTACCATTGAGGTGTTCGGTAAGATAAATACGTTGTTCACTGGGCCCTCGGGTTCAGGGAACACAAACAAACATAGAGGGTACATCAGCCCATGACCCCCTCGAGACCAGTGAACAACTTGTAATATCGACTAAGGTAATGTGATCAATGTTGGGGTAGCAAATCGGCCTCTGTCAGCGTATTTGAAGGACGGGTTATCTCAGAATAGTAAAAGAACTAAAACAGATGGAACATGTTAAGTGATAATGGTAAGTCGTGTAATGTGACCTTTGATTTGACTTGATGTAGTCCTGTTGTTTCATGCTTTCAATCTTTGCCAGCGTCCCACCATTGATCTCGCACACATGCAGGGCGTCCAGCCAGCTGAGCTGGTCACGTGACACGGTGAGGCAGGGGTAAAGGTCAGGGTCAGTTGAAGTCACGCCTTCCAGAGGACAATAGGAGTCTGAAGATAAAAAACGTTTGTTTGTTGTGTAACGCCGCAATATCCCAGCTTGTTTACGGTGTTCTGTAAATAATCGCGTCTGGACCAGACAATCCAGTGATTAACATAAAGGTCATTGGGATACGATGATACAAGTCAGCGAATCTGATCATTGTATCCCGTTTGTAGCCTATTAGGAGGAGCATGGGTTGGCGAAGAACATTTCTACCCCGAATTTTCACGGGGAAGAAGGCAAGATCGACATTTAATTGTGGGATTAAGTAAAACGTCCTTGTGCTATTTTAAATGTCATTCCCACACATTTCATCCAACCAAGGCAGACATGGCCCTAAGGTCAGGCATTCAACTACACTAATACCATATCACAAATTGAAACATACTCTCAAATTGGCACTAAGTACATAACTCGGTGTATTTGTTGTGGTCAGGTCAAGCGGTACTAGTCTAACGATCTGTGTGAACCTGTTAATGAGTTTATAAATTTTCCATGAGTGTGAATTCTTTATCAAAAAGAAAGAAATATAACCATCACGATGCAGTTGAGTATTACATACTTATTAATATGATTAATATATGAAGGATAATTACGTTTTATACAAATTGTGCGTGAAGTCGGTGCTACAGAACATGATTACCATTTTCGCAAACACCTGGTGTCATCACTGATTTTCAGTGATTCATTTTGTATAGTTGTATGATCCCCAGGGAGTTGATTGACATTCTATGATCGAGGGAAAAACAAAGCTGAGCTGGATATTGACGCTATACAAATATTATGTAATAATGAATAATAATGTGTTGTCTTTTACGCACAGTGCTTTTTGTTATACGGGTGGTACGTTAGACCAGTTATTATCTGATGCAATGTTTTATATCTCAGTGTGTCGTAACTAGGCAACTGACAGGATCGGGTGGTCAAACTCGCTGACTTGGTTGACACATGTCATCATATCCGAATTGCGTAGAACGATGCTCATGCTGTTGATCCCTGGAGTGTATGGTCAAGACTCCATCATTTACAGACCATGTAGCTGGAATATCATCATCATCATCATCATCATCATCACCACCACCACCACCACCACCACCATCATCATCATCATCATCATCACCACCACCACCACCACCACCATCATCATCATCATCATCATCATCATCATCATCATCATCATCATCATCATCATCATCACCACCACCACCATCATCATCATCATCATCATCATCATCATCATCATCATCATCATCATCATCATCATCAACCATCACCATCATCATCCATCATCATCATCATCACCACCATCATCACCACCATCATCATCATCATCATCATCATCATCATCATCATCATCACCACCATCATCATCATCATCATCATCATCATCACCACCACCACCACCATCATCATCATCATCATCATCATCATCACATCATCATCACCACCACCACCCATCATCATCATCATCATCATCATCATCATCATCATCATCATCATCATCATCATCATCACATCACCACCATCATCATCATCATCATCACCACCATCATCATCATCACCACCATCATCATCATCATCATCATCATCACCATCACATCATCATCATCATCCATCATCATCATCATCCATCCACCATCATCATCATCATCAACAACATCACCATCATCATCACCATCATCATCCACCATCATCATCATCACCACCATCCATCCACCACCATCACCACCCATCATCATCATCATCATCATCAACACATCACCATCATCATCACCATCATCATCATCATCACCACCACCACCACCACCATCATCATCATCATCATCATCATCACCACCACCACCACCATCACCATCAACATCATCATCATCATCACCACCACCACCATCATCATCATCACCACCACCATCATCATCATCATCATCATCATCATCATCATCATCATCATCATCATCATCATCATCATCACCATCATCATCATCATCACCACCACCATCACCACCATCATCATCACCACCATCCATCCATCATCATCATCATCATCATCATCATCACCACCATCATCACCATCATCATCACCACCACCATCATCCATCATCATCATCATCATCATCATCACCCACCACCATCATCATCATCATCATCATCATCATCACCATCATCATCATCACCACCACCATCACCATCATCATCATCATCATCATCATCATCATCATCATCATCACCATCATCATCATCATCACCACCACCATCATCACCATCATCATCACCACCACCACCATCATCATCATCACCACCACCACCACCATCATCATCACCACCATCATCATCACCACCACCACCACCATCATCATCATCACCACCACCACCATCACCACCATCATCATCATCATCATCATCATCACCACCACTATCATCATCATCATCATCATTACAAACACACCTTTCGTGTCATGTAAAAGGCCTAATGGTGTAATAAGTGGATACTCCGGTCTAGACACGACTAATTACAACCCGCCGGCATATAACTGGAATATTGCTCAGTGCGGTGTTAAACAACAACCAATCCACGACTAATATGTATACTTCAAGTGCCACTGATTTGCTCAACTTCCATCAGAACATGAGTCTATGTGTGTCAGGGCTTTATTATGTTTTGCCTACGTCGCTAGGGTTCAATGCTAAACTATACGTCTTAGAATGACGCAAACATCATAGATTTCCTCCGCACAGACGTTATAATTCAACGTACTTGAAATTACCAGGTACTCCATTCCATTTCTCACAATAGATTCCTTATTGAGTCAATTTGAACTAATCAATCCTTCCTCGCAGCTTGTTTCCCGTGCAACAACCTGAACATGGTAAGTGAGTTAGAGACGTCGATAATAAGTCAACTGTATAGTCAACCCATCTTTGACAGGAAACAGGGTCGACCAAAATAGAACTGCCGGAGGTACACTTTCCTATCGTAAAGGAAACACCAAACAGTACGAGTCGTGTATGAATCAAATTAACCGAATGGTATTGTCTGCTTTAACCAACAGATACCATAGCTAATCATAGAGAGGGAGCTATGAAATACACAATGCCATTTAGAAAGTGTTCAAATGTAACATATGCTATATTTGGGATTACACTTTCTTTCAACCCAACAAAAGTACTAGAATGTGTATTTTACTAAGAAAGTGTAATCCCAAATATAGCATATGTTACATTTGACCACTTTCTAAATGGCGTTGTGTATTTCATAGCTTTCGGCAATGGGAGCCGTGCCAATTAACACTTATCAGAGGGGTACACAAAGTCCGCAGTCTAGACTACCAGTTGTCCGACTTCCATTTTTGTGGAAGCCGCGGTGGCTGAGCGGTCTAGGCGTCTAACTTTGTGTGCTGGCGATTAGGTGCCTGACCCTGAGGGTGTGGGTTCGAATCCCGGATGGGACTCAACCCAACAAAAGTACTAGAATCTGTAATTTACTAAGAAAGTGTAATCCCAAATATAGCATATGTCACGAGAGGGAGTTAGTTGGGCTTTACGCCCTCAGCGGATCCTGTGAGCAGCTAAGCGGGACAACTGCTCCCACGATTACGAAATCAGTAGAAGGCTGTCTAAGAGAGCGTCCATTTCAGAATCGGAAGTGGGGGTTGGGATGTCTTTGCAGACTTGGATACTTTTACAAGTGCATCGTCAAACCAAACGTCTTAAGCTTTAACTATGGGCCGAAATACATCTTCAAACAACAATTCTGTGTATGTGTGCGTGTGTGTGTGCGTGTGCGTGCGCATGCGTGGGTAGGAGTTGGGGAGGAACCAGCTAACTCGAAAATGTGATTTGGCATGTATGTCCACAATATTTTTAAAACATGATGACAATATTTCATTAAATATGTTCTTACATAACATTTCTGCAGCGTTTTTGAAACATTTCAATAATATGTTGTTAAATAGTTTCATCCATGTTGTAGCATGAGTTTTGAATAACATTTTAACATTATAACATCAGAAATCGTTGCGAAACATGTTTATAACGTTACGGAAACGTTTTGACGAAAATATTTTTGAAAAAGTATTTTGAAACCTTATGAATACGTTTCGAAAATGTTATGTGTTACCTGGGGAGGTATTGTGACCTGCATGTCCGAATGCAGATATCTGCATGCCCGAATATACTGACCTGCATGCCTGTGTAATTGTCCCCCGCCGCAGCGCGGAACGGGGGACTATGTCCGTACGCACGTCCGTACGTACGTACGTCCCGATTCTTGTTAACGCGATATCTCATGAACTGTTGTACCCACTGTCTCCAAATTTGGTGTCAGCCTACATTGGGGGATTACGCAGACACCAGTCGATTTGGGTGACCTTGACCTCATCTTCAAGGTCACCACGACACTTTGCACACTTTTAACTCTTGTTAACGCGATATCTCATGAAATGTTGTACCCAATGTCTTCAAATTTGGTGACCTTATCTTCAAGGTCACCACGATACTTTGACCGCTTTTTAAAGCGGATATCTAATAAAACATTGCACCCAACGTTTCAAGTATTTTTGACAGCCTACATTGGGTGATTATGCGGACACCAGTCATTTCAGGCATCTTGTATGTGACCCAAAAATAAAAAGTAGTAAATATAGATATTCCATTCTGTAGCGGCGGGGGACATTGCCATATCAGTGGCAAACACTTGTGTTATTTACATTCCCGACTATAACCACAAGCATGTCCTTATAATGTGATTTGCTTGCCCTTATAATGTGATTTACATGCCCTTATAATTGGATTTACTTGCCCTTATAATTGGATTTGCATGCCCTTATAATTGGATTTACTTGCCATTATAATTGGATTGCATGCCCTTATAATTTGATCTTCATGCCCTTATAATTTGATTTACATGCCCTGATAATTTGATCTACATGCCCTCATAATTTGATTTGCATGCCCTTATAATTTGATCTACATGCCCTTACAATTAGATTTGCATGCCCTTATAATTTGACTTACATGCCCTTACAATTTGATCTACATGCCCTTATAATTTGATCTACATGCCCTTATAATTGGATTTACATGCCCTTATAAATTGATCTACATGCCATTATAATTGGATTTGCATGCCCGAGTGTAGAATATGAATATCGTCTTGTTTGCTGCACTTAGTTTGGGATTTTGGTTTTCGTTTTTGGTTAACACCACACTCAAACATATTCCAGTTTGTTTTTTGTCGGCAGCCTGTTTATAGTAGAAGATCTATATTGTGAGGAGCGACACTGTATAATGAGTCATTAAGTGTGACAACCCGATCCATCAAGTCATCTCTTGCCATAGGCATAGCAAGCTGAGGAGCGACTCTATCATGGAATCAAGTCATAACATTGATTAAACAGCATTCTCGTTTCCTGTTGACTGGGTCCCGTCCCGTTACGCAACTTAGTACAATAACCAGTCCAGAATTTGGGGACCAATTCATTTAACTGGATATATAATTATTAATCACGTCGTGCAGCGTGCTCTGTCGCAAAGCCTGCTCTGACAAACGGAAACCTGGAAATCGTGGAAATCTCAAAACGAGGCTCTCTCGCTAGAAAGGTTTGGCGGTCTGGTACGGACTTGATATTATATCAATCACATTGTGCTTTACAGAACTACACTGAATAAGCGCAAAAAAACACATAACAGGTGTAACCAGTGTGCCAGATGCATCATTTTACGACGTCATCAAACAGGGGCGGTCTGTGACGTCTTTGTTAAGGTCATGCTGCCTACACCTCGCCATAAATATAGAAATACAATGTTATTAAAGTTTAAAATTAAACTGCATTTGTAAATACCATTTTTTTATGAAACAATGAATTGGAATTCAGTGTAACCATAGTTGTTTGTTATGTCTATTTTTACTTTCACACGAGAAAATTCGGATCGGCTGAAAAGTAGGTCATTGTCTGAATAGGTTAATGAGACTCATGTTTTGGTTTGAGCATTTGTGAGTTATATATTTTTTTAAACTGACAACGAACTTTGACCTGACAATAGTCTCACTGTATACAAATGAGAATTTACGGCTGACATGCGTAGATCGATGTTCATGTTGTTGATCACTGGATTGTCTGGTCCAGATTCGATTATTTATAGACCGCCGCCATGTAGCTGGAATATTGCTGAGTGCGGCGTAAACCTAAACTCACTCACTCCAAAGTAGGGTATACCCTGCCTGGAGTGGGAAGGTCAAGGCTTCAATACACGTGTGCAATGTGCCAAACGTAAAATATTGTATTTGTTGTAAACCTGTCTGGCGCCCGCCATAATGAGTGTGGAACAAGGCTTGTGGGGGTAGAGGTCAGTGTACTTTCTGAGTAAGGTATCCACAATCTTAAACAGAGGGTACTTGCAGTGTCGGGTATATAGTTAGATCACGAAGAATGCTTAGCCAAAGTTTCACCTTATTATTTTGCAATATCCGATATATTCCTTAAGATGGTGTACACTGTATTTGGATCCTTTGCCAGTCTTCTGCGCCATATTGCAAACCTTAGAAACAGGTGTTCGTGAAGTAGTTTTAGAATCAGTTCTGTCTTGTCTATCGTTTTGTTTGCTTAAATGTACGACGAGCTTTGGCATTTGAAATTTTAAAGTGGTTGAAGTAATATACTGTTGGTTGACGGAAATATTTTCCCGCCTTCTTCCTAGCCTTTTTAGCTTGTTTGCAGGCAGCGTAAATTTATTGTGACTGATTATAAAGAACTTGTCGAGGTAAAAACATGTATACTATTAAAAAACAACTGTGTTGTGTTTAGAAATAATAAGTAAAGATGTCTTGAAAAGGGTAGAGTTGTCAAAAGCCCCAACTGTAAGCATCATGAAAGACCCATAGTTAGTACCGGATGGTGTTCTTAAGATTTAACATTCACTAAAATTAAGGAATCTGAAACAAATGAGCTTATTATTAGTAAAAATACAATCAATTACGAAGTATATATCTTACTTACAAATCAGTATCTAATGGATCAAGGGTGGTGGTGGTGTTGCCAAAATAGATAACACAAAATTAAACCAAATAACGTTTACACCTACTTGGTTTGTCAACCAGTTAAACCAAATCTAGTTTAAACCTATATACTTGGTTTGTCAGTCCAGATTTGAAGAGGTCAATTCAAGACAATGCCGTATTGGCCATTCACAATACAGTCATGAATGTATGCCAGAGGGTGAATATCTTTCATTCTCTATCCCTTGTGATAAAATAACTCAATAAAAAATGTCCTGCTTGACTGTGTGGATTTTTTCCCCACAAGGGATAGATATTTCAAGTTTCAACCAGGAAGGATTATTATACACAAAGGGGCATGTGTTCCACTTTATAAGTACAATACATTGTCACAGACGTCAAACTGCATTTCAACAGCTTGAGTGAGTGTATGACTTAGTGAGTGAGTATGGCTTTACGCCGCATTTAGCAATATTCCAGCAATATCACGGCAGGGGCACACCAGAAATGGGTTTCGAACCCGGGTATTCAGCGTGACGAGCGGACGCTTTAACCACCGCCCCAACAGCTTGAATAGAGCCTTTATATTTTAGGGCAATCTGGTGGTAAGGAAAATTATTTGGTGTTTTGAATTTAGAATAACGTTCACAATACCGTGAGCTGCTTTTTCAATCGTGTAAACAGCTATTATTTATAAACGACACTTTGAATTTTGTAATCTGTTCCCCGAATTGTCTTGATTAAAAACCTGTTAAAACGAATCACGTGACGTTATGAACACATATTGCCAAAGTCAAATGTCCCTTTATTTCGACAATTATCGCTTTTTGGTTGCATTTAATCTATTGAAATATAAAACTGTGTCCTCGTATATTGTAGTACTTCATTAGTTTAGGGTGCAAGCGTATTCTACATGTAAGAACGGGTCTCCTGCATTAGATTAGATGTAAAACTGTTATGTCTCAAAAATAACAGTTTCAAGGTGGAAGCGTTTTTATTCGATAACCATGAAGATCCGGCCAGAACTGATCTTCAGCAACCCATACATTGTACTTGTCGTAAGAAGCGACCAACGGGATAGATGACATCTATCTGTCTGTTGATAGATGACATCGTATCCCAAATGCCTAGATCGAAGTTCACGATGCCAATCACTGGATTGTCTGTTCCAGATTCGATCATTTAAAACACCGTCGTCATATAGCTGAGAAAGCATAGTTGCGTTACACAACAAAGAAATGAACAAACAAAACAAAAACTTCCCAAGTTCTGAGTACATTACAAGAACAGTACATCTTCTTGTTGACTCTGTTGACAAAGCTCGACAACAGCACCATAGTGACACCGCCTCAGCGGTCCAGTATTGGTTGTTTTACATCCATGTATATCTGTGTTGCTATGGTGTATTGACCTGTATACTCTTCCAGGTTACAAGGGTATAATGGGAGTTAACATCAATATACCCCTAGGCAGATTCTGAAGGGTTTTCTAATGACGACGGCGTGAGTCTTAATTTTTCTTTGTTTGTTGTTAAGCGCCTCACACAGCAATATTCCCCTATATGGCGGCAGTCTGTAAATCATCGAGTCTGGACCAGACAATCCAGTGATCAACAGCATGAGCATCGATCTACGCAATTGGGATTAGATGACATGAGCCAACTATAAGTCAGTGAGCTTGACCACCCGATTCCCTTAGTCACCTCTTACGACAAGCATGGGTTACTGAAGACCAATTCTAAGCCGGACCTTCACGGGAGGGGCTCTTGAAAGATTTTGCTACATTTACATGTCAAAAGTGCATGATGTCATCATTTTGTAATGCTACTACAGTGAGTTAGTGGTTTAACAATGTGACATTATTTAAGCTTATTCCAGCAACATCATGGCGGGGGACACCAGAAAAGGTCTTCATGCATTGTACTCAATGTTGGGAATCGAACCCGGTCTTTGACATGACAAGCGAAAGCTTTAACCACCCCGCCGCCCCAATTCCTAATAAAGATTCTAAGATGCTTCGGTGAAAGATCAAAGGTGCCGAAAGTACTTTATCAGACGATAATGTGCACTTTTTGCATTACGTCACAATGTATTGGCGTCACTTCGCCATTCTAGTCTGCCCCCTCGTAATCGAACACTTTTGCATTACGTCACAATGTCAGACGCGTGAATAGAACAGCGCGTCGGTTAGCCCTGGATTCTTAATTTAGGTCACCGACGCCGTGGTTTGATTTCTGCCTTAGATTAATCGTAATTATCCTTAGAAAGTATTAAATTTGGCATCTTAGGAAAGAAATACAGTTCGCTCTACCACCATGTATAGTGTAATAAAGCACACTTTCGCCGTGAACTATTAAACCGTTATTAAAGTGTCCTCGTGCTTTAACGTTATAATAGTTCACGGCGAAAGTGTGCTTTATTACACTATACATGGTGGTATAACGAACTGTATTTCTTAATTACACGCGTGTTCACAAGACATGACGACATTAAACATGGATGAGTTCATGGTCGACTCTGTATCCCTCAGAAAAATCAATTTCAAACTTCACTCGAGACAGCAGCCCTATTAACTTGCTTTTTAGGGGTTATTTTAAACAGTATAACTACCCACGTAAACACAATTTTGTATTTGATTAATTACATATCTTTTTTTTAGGATGCTATTCATCCCCAAATGAAGAAAATATCGATATAATCCAAATGTAATGGAAAACAAATATGGAAGTTGGGCAGAGCATTTCCATTTTACACTGCAGCGTCCTTGATCAAGTGTTGAAACGCATGATACAATATTTCGGCCTGTTTGTCTATAGACAAACAAACACAGCCAGACAACACATCAAAGAGGATTGTCATGCGTACATTATCGTTATATGGAACAAAAGTAACAATGTCGTGTCAATATCATGGCATGTAAAAACATGTTTACCATTTAATTAGAGACAGACTAACTGAAAGGTTGAATAACTATATACAAGGACATTGGGGGCGGAGAAAGAATTGGCGAACGACCTCGGCGAAATGGCGAACGAATGGTGAAAGTGAAAGTTTGTCAAGTAAGTTAGTCAATTTCATCAGAGCATCATTTCTTTTGAGATATTTTACGTCTTGTGCACGCAGTTGAGAACGTGTATGTCAGGTCACAGTGGACATTCAGTTGCTGGCGTAGGCTGTAGGTCAAGGTCACCGTGTAGGTCGTGATATTTGCATGCCTATCGTTTTCACTATAATGCTTTATTTGGAGAGATTTGAAGGTCTTTTATATCATTTGAATGCGGAATATGACAATCATATGACTATAGTGGTCTACTTTCAATGTTTGTACTTGGTTTGTTTGTTGTTAAACGTCGCACTCAGCCATATTCCAGCTATAAACGTCGGCGGTCTGTAAATAATCGTGTCTGGACCAGACAATCCCGTGATTAACAGCATGGGCATCGATCTACACAACTGGGATAAGATGACAAGTGTCAACCAAGTCAGCGAGCCTGACCACCCGATCCCGCTAGTCGCCTCTTACGGCAAGTATGGGTTACTGAAGATCAATTCAAACCCCATCTTCACGGGTCACGTCACACATGAAATAAAGCTTATACAATATATGCATATGTATATGTAAATTAACAAGTTCCTTCTTATTTCTAAACACTGTAACCAAGTGTTATAAAAACACAATTAACATTTTGTTATTCTCACATTGAGACACACTTGAACATTCTGAAATTGACTGTAAAGTAAAAGATATTTAAAGTTCCAACTTACCCTCATACGCCTTCTTTTGAAAAGTACCATACATGTATACGTTATTGTAAACCAACAGTCACTGTGTTCTTTAATCTGATTGGTTGAAAAACATGATAAAATGGTATTCGATTTCCGGAAATTCGCTGTGTATTAATACATACAAACATCGCTCACACCATTGTATTGTTAAGTCGTCAGCTGTGATGACGTCATTCAAATCATATTGTGACGTAAAGTCCGAATGACGTCACAAATGAGCAGTTCCAAATGCTACAAGTTCCAGACAGCCACTTTCACTTCTGTACCCGTACTCGACGTCAATGAGTGCAGACGCAAAAAACGTGTGTGAACCTTTTGGTTTACTTTTGTGTTTACAATGTCGATAAACATCATGTGTTGGCCAATTTCCGTGTTTTATTAAGTATATGAAGCACGGGAATATTTCATTTGAAACCTCCGGCTGACGCCGTCGGTTCCAAATGAATTCCCGTGCTTCAAATACTCAATAACACCCGGAAATTGGCCAACACATGACGTTTATTCCATGTACTTTATAACAAATATACCGTTCTATAAAGTAGTTGATGCATTAGTCAAAGTAGTTGACGCATTAGTCATAGATGTGGTCAGATTCCGTCAGGACACCTTCGAGAATACCAAGAGTCATCAGAACATGACAAATGCCCGAACCCGAACAAATTCGAAATAACTGATCATCTGACTGTTACTTTAAATTCTAAATGGATGACCGAATTTCAATCTACTTTTTCCAAATACAAGAATAATTACTGAGAAATCAACACAATACCATGGTATTGGAATTAGTGGTTCTATGTCAGGTACACACCAAAATGAGTTGAAATAAATATAGTTGCCATAGAAACAGAACAAATAAAAAAAATAAAAACCTAATTAGTGAAATGCGCCAGTTGAGAGCCTAGTTTTGTGAGTGCAAAGTGTCATTAAGAATACTTATTACTTTTCGAGGTGTGATCTGTACAAACATACTGCTAGCAGCAGAGTCAAAGTCACACTTGTTGCCATGGAAAGGGGAAAATAAATAAAACTGTAAAATTCTCTAAAAAGTAAAAGGCACCAGCTGACGAACAGATCTTTGCGTGTGCACAGTTTCAAGGAAGAATACCTAGTACTTGTTTTATAGATATAGACCGGACAAACACACCGTTACGAACACCACCAAAGTTAAACCAGTTGCCATGGAAACGGAATAATACATAAAACTTAAAATCCTCTAAATAGGAAAAGGCGCCAGCTGACAACCAGATCTTTGCGTGTGAACACTTGCTAGGACGAAAACCTATTTGTTTTATAGATATAGACCGGACAAACACTCCATAACGAACACGACCAAAGTCAAACTGGTTGCCATGTAAAATATACATTCTCAAAAATTCCTAAAACGGCAAAAGGCATCACTGAAGCACCTGATTAAAACATGTTCCAAACTTGGAAATGAAATTTTGAATGGGTTCTTATAGTTCTGCGGCCCGTTTCACAAAGCTATCGTAGCCTTATGACTGTCGTAAGTCTACGTTAAAGTATGGGAGTTAAGACCACCTTAGCACTACGACTGTCGTAAGTCTACGTTAAAGTATGGGAGTTAAGACCACCTTAGCGCTACGACTGTCGTAAGTCTACGTTAAAGTATGGGAGTTAAGACCACCTTAGCACTACGACTGTCGTAAGTCTATGTTAAAGTATGGGAGTTAAGACCACCTTAGCACTACGACTGTCGTAAGTCTACGTTAAAGTATGGGAGTTAAGACCACCTTAGCACTACGACTGTCGTAAGTCTACGTTAAAGTATGGGAGTTAAGACCACCTTAGCGCTACGACTGTCGTAAGTCTAGTTGTTAAAGTATGGGAGTTAAGACCACCTTAGCGCTACGACTGTCGTAAGTCTATGTTAAAGTATGGGAGTTAAGACCACCTTAGCGCTACGACTGTCGTAAGTCTACGTTAAAGTATGGGAGTTAAGACCACCTTAGCGCTACGACTGTCGTAAGTCTATGTTAAAGTATGGGAGTTAAGACCACCTTAGCGCTACGACTGTCGTAAGTCTACGTTAAAGTATGGGAGTTAAGACCACCTTAGCGCTACGACTGTCGTAAGTCTATGTTAAAGTATGGGAGTTAAGACCACCTTAGCACTACAATCGCTTTGTGAAACGGGTCCCTGTACCGGATACGACACAAACCTTCGTTTCAACAAAGTCTAACGTGTGACCATGAAAACAGGAAAACATATAAAATCAGTGCAAAAGGCACCACTTCAGGATCTGTTTTATATGTCTGACAACTTTCTTTAACGAATTTTGAGTTGCTTTCGTGAAACGAAGTCCACCTCCTTATGAGACTATGTACACATTGGTTAAATATCAGTGCAAGAGACAGGCGGACGAGGCGTCGACTGTATTTGAAATAAGTTTCAAACAGAAACCGGTTTCATTTTTAATGTATCCACGAAAATCCGGGTTAGATTTGATTTTCAGTAACCCATGCTTGTTGTAAGAGGCGACTAACGGGATCGGGTGGTCAGGCTCGCTGACTTGGTTGACACATGTCATTGTATTCCAATTACGTAGATGATGCTTACGCTGTTGATGACTGGATCATTTTTTCCAAACTCGATTAATTACAAACCGCCGCCATATAGCTAAAAACTGCTGCGGCATTAAACAACAAAAATGTCAACCAACTGGTTAAAAGTGAAAATAAGAACATTCTAGATGTGTACATACCTGTGACACAGAGCCAGGAAGAGAAGGTTAAAACCAGACATACGAGGTTTTCCTTCATTTCGGCGAATGTACTTCACTCTGAGGTGATGGCACCGTCACATCCGAATGCCTCCAAGTCCATAGCACAATGAGAAGTCTACAATTACCCTGTAATCAATCATCCAGTGAAATGCAACCACGACACATCACTGTGATTGTATTATGGTAAGGAGGAGGTTGAAACGTTCAATACAGGAGTGGTTGTTCAATATAAATCACTGATTTCAGCGTCACTAACCATCACATGGGATGGGTGTAATCAATATATGGAATCTATTCTAAACAAAGCATTTGAGAACCCTTGGTTAAGAACGTTTCAAAGTTATGTTTCTTCGAAATATCTAAAATGAATCTCCTTTTCAGTTACTGATGCAGCATTTGGCGTTGACTTTCGACCTAAACATAGTTAAAGACGAAGAAATCAACCCGGTCTGTTAATTCCTTCGTTGTTGGTTGATTCTCGTTTCATACCCAACAGCTTGTCATGAATTGTCCATTACTATTCTTCATGTTTACAGACTGCTTCCACTCGTGAAGGTCCGGGTTAGAATCGATCTTCAGAAAACCATGTTTGTCGTAAGAGGCGACTAATGGGATCGGGTGGTCAGGCTCGCTGACTTGGTTGACATCGTATACCAATTGCGTAGATTGATGTTCATGCTGTTGATCACTGGATTGTCTGGTCCAGACTCGATTATTTACAGACCGCCGCCATTTTAGATGTTTTACGAGTGCGGCGTAAACACACAAAACAAATTACAAACTGCATTTGAACCGAATACACAGTCAGGCAGGATGTGTACACATACGCACTAAACACTAAGCACGTTTTATATGAGTACGAAATTACTACATGTTGTTGGATATACTTTCAAAACTACACCCCGCGTATTAAAATAGTAACTGACATATTTTTCATTAATGAAAACAAAAACAAAGCTGACATTGAATTTTGCTTGCTCTCTGAGAGAAGTACACACTAAAATACGTGAACATCAACAATGCCGTAATGTATGGTCACCATGACATCGTAACCAATTTGATGTCACAAAGGTCTCAAATAATGATTGTTGTTATTAGATGAACAACTACTGGCGATCACATCAGTGCCTGGTTCCACATGGTGAGGTTAGCGTTATCATCTTTGAGTGAGTGAGTATGGTTTTACGCCGCTTTTAGCAATATTCCAGCAATATCACGGCGGGGGACACCAGAAATGGGCTTCACACAATATGCCCATTTGGGGATTCGAAACCGGGTCTTCGGCATGACGAGCCAACGCTTTAACCACTAGGCTACCCCACCGCCCCTTATCTTTGAATAATCGGACGACTGGTTATGGAAATGAGGCACGCCGGCGGGGTCCAGTACTTGATGACGTTTACCTCTGTGTTTCCAAAGTACTGTAATGAGATCCATCTTGCAGGGGACGGTTTGGAAGCCTAGTGGTTAAAGCGTTCGCTCGTCACGCGGAAGACCCGGGTTCGATTCCCCACATGGGTACAATGAGTGAAGCCCATTTCTGGTGTCCCCCGCCGTGATATTGCTGGAATATTGCTAAAAGCGGCGTTAAACTCTCACTCACTCATGACAACATAACAAGTGGGACCGTGGTGTAGCCTAGTGGTTGAAGCACCCGTACATCAAACTCACTCACTCACTCACCCCATCTTGCAGTCATACAGACGCAGCCTCACGCCATCACTAACCCACTACCAAATGGTTCAGCTTTATGGGTCATCTGCTGGTCATATGCTAAAGTCTGCACCACGCCAGACGTTCCTGCCTGTGCCTAAGTGTGAGGACGGGACGTCAGTTCCGACAACGTTCTCTGAGACCAGCAGTCTGCTCCTGTTGATACTGGTGGAGACCCTTGAAGGTCCGGGTCAGAATTGATCTTCAGCAACCCATACTTGTCATAAGAGGCGACTAACGGGATCGGGTGGTCAGGCTCGCTGACTTGGTTGACACATGTCATCGGTTCCATATTGCACAGATCGATGCTCATGCTGCTGATCACTGGATTGTCTGGTCAAGACTCGATTATTTACGGACCGCCGCCATATAGCTGGAATATTGCTGAGTGCGGCGTAAAACTAAACTCACTCACTCATAAGTGCTGATACAACTTCATAATTCAACCCGGAAAGTTTTTAGCTATACAAACAAAAATGCACGCAAAAGGTTCACCTGGACGACCCTATGCAATATGAAAACCTATATTGAGACAAGGAAACTGTTTCAAGTGTCCTCTCTGTAACACGTGTACACAGAGTGTAGCAGAACACGTGTTATATTTAGTAACATGTTGAAACATAGTTTCCGGTGTATTAACACGACTTTACCGCATCGATAAGGTGCTGCAGAGCTCTTCCTTTATTACGTAAACCGTATTTGTCTTGGGAGATCTATAACAAACACCATGAGATCCACATTAGGTTTAGTAATGTGATCAATAGACGTGCGTCGTAGTCATTTCATCAAAGTGGTGGACACAATGCATACACGTTGTCTCATTTTTTTTTAAAATCTAGTGAGTTAAGTCGATGTTTATCTTTCTGTGAGTCTGTCTGTCTCAATTAAAAGCAGAACCCGTGACAAAAACACACGTGAAAAACGAATTCCTTACGTTCTACTGCCATTCTTTCATAACAACATAGTTGGGTGACACATGTCATCGGTTCCTAATTGCGTAGATCGATGCTCATGCTGTTGATCACTGGATTGTCTGGTCCAGACTCGATTATTTACAGACCGTCGCCAATATAGCTGGAATATTGCTGAGTGCGGCGTAAAACTAAACTCACTAACTCATTCACTCATGACAGCATAGTGGTGATGGGGTAGCCTAGTGGTTAAAACGTTCGCTCGTCACGCGGAAGACCCGGGTTCGATTCCCCACATGGGTACATTGGAATATTGCGTAAAACCCGACTCACTAACTCACTCACTCACTCACTTATAGCAACACAAGTGACAGCGTGCAGTAGTCTAGTGGTTGAAGCACCCGTACATCACGCCCAAGATCCGATTTCGATTCCGTGTATATATCGAGTCTGATCAAGAAATCATTAACAAGCACGCCACCGACCACTCGCAAACATGGTTCAGCATAAGATATCCTGGCTATAATTTGTTAACGTATGTTATATTTGTGAATACACTTTCTGACTAAAGGACAGATAATAATAGTACATTAAGGGTCGAGACTCATCCGGGATTCGAACCAACACCCACAGTGAGGCACCAGATCGCCCAGCACACAAACACAGCGATTTGACCGACCCACAAACCATGGCTGAACGAGTGTTAAATCTAGCACTTGTTCATGCCTCAACGACCATCGATCGACCCAAGCCACTCAACCCCAAAAGTATTTTCGACACAGCTTGACGTTACACAAAGTAAACCATACATCCAGTGCGAACCGAATAATAATGTTTCAAGTTTATGCTACTCTTAGAATGTTTCGATTATGCGGATGATTATTCGTTAGAAGTTGCTAAGTTTGTTCAGCAAATAATATTTTCCAATTGATGTGTAACTCATAAAAAGCTGAAACCATCTTAAGGTTGTATTAACATGGTTTTATTGATAATAAAACAAACTGTAATGCATCAGGTAGTGGTGTTCCGATGATCGAAAAAACTTGAAAATCGATCGAAAGAAGGATTAAAAATGATTATCGATTGTAAAAAAATATTTTGTTTTGTTGTTTTTGTTTAACACCCTTGAATTAAGTATACTAACCATTTAATTTGATGAATATTCACGAACAAACATGCGCTCAATAGCGTAAAGCTATGCGCATTGTAAAATTTTAACCACTTTTACTGTTTAATTACAATTCCAGTGTCTTACTTGCATGACAGTATTAGTTATAAAAAAGCATTAATTACAAAAACTGGGAAAAACCCTTAAAATTGGTGATTACATTAAAAATGTATATATTTCGATTATAGTCGATAATCGTTCACCACAAGTCCTCCGATAATCGATAGTAGATTTGGTTTCCGATTCCCAACATTAGCATCAGGCGGTGATGGAGCGTCGCCTTGGTGCTAAGAGCAGGTAAAACAAGACCCGAGCAAATGAGTGAATATGGTTTTACGCCATTTTGAGCAATATTCCAGCAATATCACGGCGGAGACACGTCGGGATTCGAACCCGGGTCTTCGGGGATCGATTTAACAGCTGGACTATCCCACCGCCCCGTTACAAAAACAAGGAGTACCTATCAGTTGGATGAAACATATGTCAACACACACTGTGAATCCACGTTATTCGAAAGGAGTGAGTGAGTGAGTTTAGTTTTACGCCGCACTCAGCAATATTCCAGCTATATGGCGGCGGTCTGTAAATAATCGAGTCTGGACCAGACAATCCAGTGATCAACAGCATGAGCATCGATCTGTGCAATTGGGAACCGATGACATGTGTCAACCAAGTCAACGAGCCTGACCACCCGATCCCGTTAGTCGCCTCTTACGACAAGCATAGTCGCCTTTTGTGGTAGACCTATTCTAGCCCGGATCTTCACGGGTCTTATTCGAAAGGAGACAAACCAAGATGCATCAAGTAATACGTAGATCGAAGCAAAGCCAGTTCATTATATCCTTCCTGAGAGAGTACGTAAGTCCCAAAACTTTCAAAGTTAAATTTAAGCTTACCAGATTTTTAAACGTAGTATATTTGTTAGGCTAAACTTTTACCACAATCGCCAGCGGCTGAAGGGATGGTGTAAATCCAACTAAGGTCCATGCAGGTAGCAAAGGCATTGTAAGTCCCCATGGACCCTGGTATGGTGATCTACCTTCAGTTGTTGGCGATCTATAGCCTGTTTTATATTGCATCGTCCTCTATAGTTAAAGTATTTTAGATTTAATTACGAGTTTTAAATATATATCTGTGATAGTCTAGTTGGTTTTACTGTCCTTTGTCGACAGCTATTTAAATTGATTGCCTTGTTTTCTTCGCTATATGGCTGCAATATTGCCGATGCGATGTAAAATTTTAACTCACTCACTCACTCACTCATTATATCCTTCAGTTATATTCGTGTTCGTCATAAACGAAGCTTACGGTCGATGATGATGTAGTCTGGATATAATATACATAACAGCAATGGCTTGACCACTATTTTATCTTCTTGGAAGTGAAAACCAAAAATATGTCAGAAAATACTGAAACAAAAATATTTTTTCCTCATGTGTTATTTTTCCCTCCTCGCCGAACGTGCCGGTACCCTTAACTAAGCATCTTAAAAATATACATCAACGACAGAAAATACCCAGTCTCCATTATCCGACGAAACAGATTCTGGGCCTAAAACGTAAGTGGTGAAAGGTTTATGAATGGAGCACTGAAATGCGGAAATGAAAGGTGTTTGCGGAAAGGATAAGTATGAATACTTTTAGGCACCTCCTTTCAAGGATAAGTTTTGTTTGGTTTTTTGTTTAACGCCGCACTCAGCAATAGTCCAGCTATATGGCGGCGGTCTGTAAATAATCGAGTCTTGACCAGACAATCCAATGATCAACAGCATGAGCATCGATCTACGCAGCCTGACCACCCTGATGTCGTTAGTCACTTCTTACAACAAGAATGGGGTGCTGGAGACCAACTCTACCCGGATCGTCACTGGTTACCAAGCAAGATGTTTGCGAACAAGGGTGAGTATGAATACTTTTTGGCACCTATTTTCAGAGACAAAAAGGTTTCTGAGAAACATCCCAGGTTACCTTAACCAGAATATTAAGCGTCAGTAACTATGCGTTAAGGAGGTTTCGCTGGGCGTTTATAGATTTATCTTTGACATATCTGTATTGGATTTACAGAAGTTCGATATTTGGAACTCTGTCAACTATGTTACAATGAATCACAGAGGCAGATACGAGGACAAGAAATATTTTTAGCTTTTCTTAAAAAGTATTGTTTCAAGGTTCCATGGCCAACACGAAACAAGTGGACTGCTTCTTAGCCAAGGTTATCTTCCGACCCGATAAAATAACCAATACATCGATCACTGGAACTATAAAACAAACGCCAGTTTCGATCGCGTTCGTTCGCTATGTGACCTGAACAACTTTCTACCCATGAAGATCGATTGCGTTTTAGATCATTAATGTCACTGTTTCCAGATTTGTACCATACGGAATATGAGTATTTGGTAAGAAGATTTGCTGAGTATAAATGTATGTTGTTAATCCAAATATAAAATTTGAAATATGTTTTTAACAATGCACTTCTAAATTTGAAGGAGAGGACTCCGATACAGAAAATACGAACTCTTCCTGGGTGGAAGATGTGGATTTCCACAATAGGTACTGAATGATCCCAAAGTGTTTGGCAAACTTAATTATGTAAATCATCTTTGTTTACACCAGACAATATATCTTCAGATGAGGCATGTCTGTTTACCATAGAAACCGTTTCCAAGGGTACCAAAGGTTCCGGAAAATAATCGTTCATTGTTGTCATACCTGCAGTTCTCCTTTCAGAGACATCCGTCTTCAGCAAACGTCTCCATATCAAATCAGTTCAATATCTCTAATATTGTTTTCTGACGTTGTGGTGACATCACTGGTCAAGCTTGACATTACACTGCACTAGTGCCCATGAAGGAAATGAATAAACGACGTTAAATGCGTAAAAGGACGAGACTTTTTAACCTGCAAACTTTGTACTAAGTGTATGAATAACCGACGAGTTTCGTTATGCATTAAGAAAACACACATTTTGTTAACAATTCGGTAAAACGTGGAGGATGGCTGAATACCATTGCTTCTCAAAAGATTCATAGATCGGGATTACCCGAATCAGGACGCCCTGTAAATTACAATAAATACTGTTTGCATTTGCTAATTGGTCTATAAATCAATGTATTTGTTTTAATGATCCTAAGGTACACTGACCATGGATACATTAAGTAATGGTGTGCCGGTATTCCCTAAAGACACCGTAATCAAACGTCGCAATATCTGAAATCGAAATATGTTACTTGTTCAATTTCTGAAATGTCTTTTATTGAGAGGTTCACTGGCTCCGAAGGCTCAGATCGATTCCCCACATGGGAACAACATCTGAAGCCCATTTCTGGTATCCCCCGTCATGACATAATTGGAATGTTGCTACAAAACGGTGTGAAACACAACTTAGACGCTCGCTACACTTTCAGCGAGATTTCTTCTGATTGTGGCAAGGGTTCTGTGGCACTTTTACAACTGAAAACCCTATATATATTTACCTACATGTTACGCACTGTCAAGAAACGCCTCCATGGTGTAGTGGTTAGAGTGCCCGCCCGAAGAGCAGAAGGTCGCGGGTTCGATCACCGGCCGCGTAATACCAAAATACGTTAAAATATGGTACATGTTGGTCCCTGCCTGGCGCTCGGCATTAATGGGTACAACAAGGAATGGTCCGCTCCGAGTCATTATGATGTGCCTGATGTGTCTCTATGTGGCCACATGTTTATTTGGTTGTGTACACAGAAGGTAACAAAGACTGAGTGAGTGAGTTTGGTTTTACGCCGCTTTTAGCAATGTTACAGCAAAATCACGACGGGGACACCAGAAATGGGCTTCACACATTGTACCCATGTAGGGACTCAAACCCGGGTCTTTGGCATGACGCTTTAACCACTATGCTCCCCGAAGAGGGAAGCAAGATCAGTGACTAAAATCTTGAGCGCCTGAAAGTCCTCTTGCATACTGAATTATATGTTGAGCTGAGAATGAGATGTGAGCACATTTATCCATTGGTCGGATGACGATGACATTTAAGCAAATATTATTATTTGTATGCAGGTAAAAATAAAAAACTGCAGAAAAAAGAGGTTTCGGGTGACCCTGGCACAGTCAGGCTTGCTTAGCCTATCATCAATTCAGTTTTGAGATATCAGGAATTCCGATGTATTTTCAGATATCAGTATATCGCATTATTGAAACAAATTCTTCTTCCTGACAACGAGAAAAGGCGAGAGGTGACAATGATGTTCTAAATGAGAGTAGCGTCCCTTGGACCAAGAGGACTGCCGTTTGAAATGTTCTTCGATTTGCGTTTTGTGAATTACTCCTTCTCCTAACAGCTGGTGTTACAGCTGGTGTTACCTGCCAACATTCGTGACCAACTCGTGTTATTCCGGAACAAGCTCTTCTTGGAGGTTACGGAAAGGGGCGAGTGGTGACGAATGCTGCCAGCTCACAAGCCTTTGGCTTGAGACTCACGCTTTTATTACCCATGTCACGCTCTCACGACAAAACCGATAAATCTCACGCCAAACTGGGTTCTTACGAAATTAAAAAAAGAAATCCGATTCTTGAATCCTGTTTTTATGGTATGTGTAGTTGTTTTATTTAGCCATTCTTGACCAACTCGTGTTATTCCGGGACAAGCCGAATAGCTTCTTGGAGGTTACGGAAAGGGTCGAGTGTTGACGAATGGAATATTCTTTAGAATGCACATTTTGACCACCTGCAATCACTCAAATAGGACCGAATATTTCGTTTTCAGTGACATTTCTGAGAAGGGAATTTGCAATTTGCTTCACCCCCGGAACCCCCAATCATGTTCCATCCTGGACCCGGCCCTTGGACCCTGGCATCACAATTTTCTTTTCTCCTGGTGTTGGAAGTTCTGCTGTTGTATCGTACGGCAATTACAACCGGTTTCATGAGGCCGGACAACTGATGCTTCGTGTGAAATCGTAGTGCCAGCGTGACATAGTCATCCCTTCTTCTACACGGTGCAGAATTCGAAGCTAGATTTCCCCTATCATGCAGATGTTTATAACTTATTTTTTCTGTATAAAAGCAGTTTCAGAACAGGCATCTTTTCGCTGAATATGATAGGTCCCGGAGAAAACAGCCCCCTTTACTGCCATGTGGCTTGAGAGAAGAGTCATATCATGATCATAAGTGAACGTTGTCTTCATACGCCATTAGTTAATACTGTACACGTGTCTACTCTTGCCCCCGTTAGATACCGTTATATATCTAATGTAAGTCCCACCATTATGTGTGTATAAATACATTACTGGCTGATTACATGGCACGGCAAAGAAATGTACGACTGAGCAAAGTAAGGGAGTAATGATTTTACAAGGGTGTTGCATCTGAACACAACGTCTGATCACAATGACATTTTACGTCATGCGTGAACGGCACGTGATTCACGTGCACACATAAACTAAAGCGTAAAAGCATGTGTAGGAAAAATGCCTTCGACATTGTAGCTGAACAGAAACAACAGCGAATGGTTGATGCGATTAATGAGTGAGAGTGAATGAGTTTAGTTTTACGCCGCTTTTGGCAAAATTCCAGGAAGGGGAGGGACACAAGAAATGGGCTTCACAAAACGGTATCTATGTGGGGAATCGAACCCGGGTCTTCGGCGTGACGAGCGAACGCTTTAACCACTAGGCTACCCCATTGACCCTACGATTGATGGCGGGGCGTTAATATCCCAAACTGCTCGAATGCAAATCAAAAAGTGGTCGCAGGACCGTCATAGATATCCTGGTACCGTCATAGATATCCTGGTACCGTCAGTGATACCCTGGTACCGTCAGTGATACCCTTGTACCGTCATAGATATCCTGGTACCGTCATAGATATCCCGGTACCGTCAGTGATATCCTGGTACCGTTTTACAAAGAGCTCTTAGCGTTAAGGTAACCGTAACTCCCATACCTTAACATGGACTTAAGATAGTCTTAGCACTAAGGCTGTTTTGTGCAAAGCGTACGACACCCTGGGCGTGGCAGGCTTAAACACCGAGACAAATTAATTGCACCACCTTATATACAATCAAATCTGTTCATGTTATCAGGAGAGAATGTCGTACATGAACATAAAGATTAGTTTCAACATCTTCCGTCTCTATGCAGCCCTCCTGAATGCAAGGCCACCTTTGAAGGATGAACAGCTTACCACAGGCGTAGGGATTGACGTGCTGTGAGCCGATGGCGTTCCACAATGTTTACAGATAAATAAAGGTGTCCGCTCCGAATCACAAATGGAAGAAAACGTTAATGGCGATGCAGTGGAGAGAGATATTCCAGGACAGCATTTCTTGGCAGTGAGACGTATTTGGGACTTTGTGTCATCGTGGTGTGTGGAAAGGTCCGCCCGGAGACATCATAAGCGAAGTGTTATGATTATTGTGATTAAGGACATTGACTGTCCAGCAATACGTTTACGAATCTTTGCAGCATGGTATCCAGTCGTTGTTCCATGGGCTAGTTCGCGAGGGCATATCGCTGGACATTTTAAACTGTGACCAGTCGGTTGACATTTTAAACTGTGAAGTCGGTTTACTTGAGCCCAATAGAGCAGCTGTGGGATATTATTGTAGTACGCTAGAGTGGTGAGTGAGTTTAGTTTTACGCCGCTTTTAGCAATATGACGGTGCGTGACATCAGAAATGGGCCTCACGCATTGTACTCGTGGGGAATCGAACCCGGGCCTTCGGCGTGACGAACCACTAGGCTACCCCAGCGCCCCATACGCAAGAGACCCAGCACTCGCTCCTGTGACCAAGCTTTGGGTACCCTTTGGAAGACCCGTGAAGATCCGGGTTAGAATTGATCTTCAGTAACCCATGCTTGTCGTAAGAGGCGACTAACGGGATCGGGTGGTCAGGCTCGCTGACTTGGTTGACACATGTCATCATATCCCAATTGCGTAGATCGATGTTCATGCTGTTGATCCCTTGATTGTCTGGTCCAGACCCGATTATTTACAGACCGCCGCCATATAGCTGGAATATTGCTGAGTGCGGCGTAAAACTAAACTCACTCACTCACTCTTCAAGGGTAAAGACCGTCAATACCCAAGTCGCCTATACGCAAGAGAATCAACAGTGTCATCAAAGTTTAGTAGTGGGTGGTGATAGACAGGGATAGATTTAGTAGTGGGTGGTGATAGACAGGGTAGATTTAGTAGATGGGTGATAGGGTAGTGGGTGGTGATAGACGGGGTAGATTTAGTAGTGGGTGGTGATAGACGGGGTAGATTTAGTAGTGGGTGGTGATAGACGGGATAGATTTAGTAGTGGTGGTGATAGACGGGGTAGATTTAGTAGTGGGTGGTGATAGACGGGATAGATTTAGTAGTGGGTGGTGATAGACGGGGTAGATTTAGTAGTGGGTGGTGATAGACGGGATAGATTTAGTAGTGGGTGGTGATAGACGGGATAGATTTAGTAGTGGGTGGTGATAGACAGGATAGATTTAGATAGTAGTGGAGTAGATTTAGTAGGTGGTGATAGACGGGGGATAGATTTAGTAGTGGGTGGTGATAGACGGGCTAGATTTAGTAGTGGGTGGTGATAGACGGGGTAGATTTAGTAGTGGGTGGTGATAGACGGGGTAGATTTAGTAGTGGGTGGTGATAGATGGACGGGGGTTTGCGGGGTTTGACTAAGACCTGGTTGTAACATTGACTAGGGTAGAATTGTTGTTGTTCCAGATCATATAGCACAAAATCAGTGCTGGAAAGGGCACTCAGGCTAAGACTGACTGACGTATGAACTGAAGTGGGTAATTAATACTGACTAAAACGATAGCTTATAGTCTCATAGGTGTTTGATAAGTCTCTGTAAGCAAATCCACCCATTGTTTCCGTCCTTTAGTTAACTGTGAATGCAGTCTCGCTTCACAGGTCAAGAACTACACAAAGCCTGTCCGGTCAGGAACAATCCTCGACCGTTGCCAATGCTGGTAGTTGTGTAGCGACACACCGCCATGGCAGGTGCTTTTAGTTGTTGGTCAGTCTCGATACTGTGATTTATTACAGATGTTTGATGTGAAGTTTATATGATATCAAGTTTCATCGGAGATGAGTGTCAACTTCAGAGGTAAGTGTTCAATCAAAGTCAAGTTATTTTAAATGTGTAGTAATTCCATGAAGCGTAACAATTTTCATGGTTGTCTCACGACAGTACAAGACACACAATGAATGTAAAACACTGATGAACCTGACTATATATATGACTTTTTATATTCGTTATTATGCTTTTATTATTATTTTTTGTTAAATGATTTCTCATAATTGTACAGGGGCACATTATGAATGTAGAACACTGTTAAACGTGACTATGAATTGATGTTTTATATTTATATTATTACTTTTATAAATTATGCGTGATAGTCTCACGCATTTGCCGTATATTTATTTATTTATTACTTATATTATGTATGTATGTGTGTGTGTGTGTGCGTGCGTGCGTGCGTGCGTGCGTGTGTGTGTGTGTGTGTTAGTGTTGGGAATTGGTTGAAATCTAATAATTGATGATTCGTCCATCACAACTGATCAATCAGCGAAAATAATTGGTTAGCGTCATTTATTAAATGTCCCTGTTATTTTTGTTAATGCACACACAAAAATAAAGAAAAAACATGTAGTAATTGGGGGTTTTTTGCAAATTGCTTAAAGTCCATTTGCAAATTTTGCATATTTAAATGATGATTAGTATGTTAGGAACACATATTTCCTGGATTCTTTAAGATAAATTCAATCATTCTTATCATGACTTGGACCAAGCTTGTAGTGCTTATGAAATGTAAATTTAATGACCACCAGACAATTGTGTGTGTGTGTGTGCGTGCGTGCGTGCGTGCGTGCGTGCGTGCGTGCGTGCGTGCGTGTGTGTGTGTGTGTGTGGAGTGAGAGAGAGATTATGACTCACAAATAAACATATTTACCTGTTTTGAATTACTCTTGTATTTCCACTGCATTAGTGAAAGGTCAAACACAAGTTCTTTAACTTCGGCCACCCGTTTCAAGAAAGTTGTATTTAGGAGAGAAAAGACATCTCGTGCCTGCTACACTCGAGTTATCTCTAATACTTTCGACACAACCATTCGCGTACCTGTAAGAAATCTCGAGCTACTAGAAGAGTCCATTGTACGATTAGGAGATAAAAATACTGTGTTGGAAATTCAGACGTATATAACGAAATTATAGCTCTAAATTTGATTTAAAACCGAACGCGTAGCAAATTTAGAGCTATCATAATTTCATAATATACACACTATGTTTATCTCCATTCTACCATAACTGTGTTATTAAGATTTTAAAAAGATACATACTGTGTAGGAAAATCAGAGGTATATAACGTGGTTATATACCTAGGAATGACTTTAATTAACCAATCACAATCCAGTATTTACTTAAGTCATGGTAGAATTCGTTCGTCACGCCGAGGACCATGATGTGATTCCCCACATGTGTTAACAATGTGTGATGTCTGTTTTTGATGTACACCCATGTAATCTGCCACGAATATTGCCAAATGCGGCATGAAACCATACTCACTCACAATCCAGAAACGATACGTATGAGAACAAATGCCCTTAGAAAGATGCACCCCACCCCCCGTTCCTCAAAGCGATCGTAGCGCTACGACTGTGTAAGTCTGTGTTAAAGTATGGGAGTTACGATCAACTTATAAAAAAAAGTTTGGCATGAAATGCATGTGGACCCGTTTTTTGTAAATATCTCTGCATCCAATGATCCAATCGATGTCAAACTGTGCAAGTGGATGTTTTGTCAGACAACCTAATCACATTGTAAATCACCGATTTAATGCATGTGTATTAAAGAATCTGTCTATGTAACTGTCAACAAAATAAACAGCAGAACGCAGACGGCTTGCAGAGGGAGGGAGCCAATGCACAGGGCGTGTCACGCACGCTTAGAAACAGCGTTAGAAAGACATATAGGTATATAGACCCTACCCTAGTACTATATAAAAGGAAAGGGATGTAACGACGGAACCACCCCCTCCTCAATCTAAGTTAGATTTCACCACGTAAACTATTTTTAAGGCCCCGTCGAGGCCTACGGATCAAAAGCGAGATGATTTCCCTACAAAATGAGCTATAAATGGTCACAATCGGATCATTATTTCAAAAGTTATACGCCACGACTCACCGAAAACAGCTACCTCCGCAATTCCAAGCCAAAATCATGGATCACCTAAGACAGCGAAAACTCACCTTTTAAATTCGTTTATTAATTCCAGCCACGTTGACAGCACCTATGTAGGGCTAGATTCGATCGGCAGCGGCATTCCACGGGTCTAAAAACTTATTGCAACATCTACAAATCATTTCCTCGACAGTAAGCAGGCATTTTCTCCAAAACCATCGGCAATCATACTCACTTGTCGGCCATAGATATTTAGACAGAATTGAGGGCTTGCCCAACCTGTTTAGCAAAAATCATGTGTAAGCCCGGGCTTTTTATCCCCCGCAACGCGTTTTGCGGGGGGTATTAAAATGGACTCCGTACGTCCGTGCGTCCGTGCACGTCTTTTCCGGAGCATAACTCTAAAACCGTTTAATATTTCTTCACCAAACTTGGCACATAGATAGATCTGGTGGTCTACTGGTGCCTTTTGGTAGTTTTGGATTTCTGAATTTAATATATTTTGCATTTCCATGGCAACAAGTTTGACAGACTGAAATGGGTGGTAGTACTCTTTTCCGGAGCAGAACTCTAAAACCGTTCAATATTTCTTCACCAAACTTGGCAATTAGATAGATCTGGTGGTGAACTGGTGCCTTTTGGTAGTTTTGGATTTCTGAATAAAATATTTTTGGCGTTTCCATGGCAACAAGTTTCACTTTGACTGAAATTGGTGGTAGTACTCTTTTCCGGAGCAGAACTTAAAAACTGTTCACTGTTTCATCACGAAATTTCATACATAGGTAGGTCTAGTGGTGAACTGGTGCCTTTTGGTAGTTTTGGATTTCTGAATAAAATGGGGTTTTTGCGTTTCCATGGCAACAATTTTGGCTTCAACTGAATTTGGTGGTAGTGCTCCTTTCTGGATCAGAACTTTGAAACCTTTCAGTACTCTCCTTCCACTTAGCTATATACACGCCAAAACATTTGACATAATCATAACTCGTAGACATATTCATGAAGAGTATTTTGCCATTGCGGGGGATATTGATGACTTTGTCTTCTTGTTTTATAATGGTAGCTACGCCCCTGGCTACTCTTTTCCTGCTCCCTGTCGTGTCTATTTTTTATTGTTTTGAAGTTGATGCCTACATTGTAAATGTAGAAGCCTTAGGATCGCCATTGCCAGACAGTGTCTGCCAGTTCTTTACTTTTAATATGAAAAACAATAATTATTTTTGGGCATTTTTTCGAAATATTTCTAAGATCATATATGATATAATCGTATCAGTTAGGGGGTGTTGACCATAAGAGAATGGAGTTGTAATACACAGGATAATCCACGATGGAACGGCGTAGAACAAGTTGTGCCACACTATATCGACTTTGTCGGTTCACTTGATAATATCGTGGAGACTTTTGAAAGAGGAATCTACAGACACACACCACCACCCACCCCAGCCCCCTTGGTGCGATCAACATATGTATAGTGACACAGTCAGGAGATAAGGGAATGTCCCCTGCGAAGTTACTGCGTGAATCTAGTGCATGTCGGACACGGGTTTTAGGACAATGTTAAGCATTAGATTAGAAATACAGCCTCCGTGAGGGACACAACGTTATAAACAGGTACTTCACCGTTGTGGACCTCGGTATGTCGCTGTCTAATGTCTTGTTACTCGTATCATGTAGAAACTCACATGCACAAAAAGTGAAAATAATTCTATTGTGGTATGTATGTAACAGTTTCCTGAAAAGTTCTTTGGGACATGTGGGTAATTTAATATAGGTGTTTTGAAGTAAATTTACACATATTTCTATTTATTTAAACAAGTGCTATAGCATGGAATATAATCTTTTATATCCTGAAATGCATGGCATTTGTGAGAAGGTTTATAGCAATGTTTGTTTGTTTGTTTGTTGTTTAACGACGCACGCAATATTCAAGCAATATGGTGGCGTTCTGTAAATAATCGAGTGTGGACCAGACAATTTAGTGATCAACATCATGAGCATCGATCTACGCAGTTGGGATACGATGACATGTGCCAACCAAGTCAGCGAGTCTGACCACCCGAGACCGTTAGTCGCCTCTTACGACAAGCATGGGTTGCTGAAGATCAATTCTAACCCGATCTTCACAGCAATGAAGTGAGTGAGATAGTTTCCACGAGTCGATTTGACGATTTTGATCTTCCCCACTCATTTATTGTGGAAAGACATTCATGGAATGATATGGTGTATCAAATCAGAATATCAGGGAGGTAATCGCACAGCAGTTAGAAACACAGGAAATTTATTGATAACAATATTGCTTGTGTTGTATAAACATTATTTTGAAAATTATGTTATTGTAAAATGGAATATGATGCACAGATAGATTGCCATCGTGCTGATGCCTCGAATCGAAGTTTTTATGTCATAAAGTCATAAAGGTTTTTAGGAATGGACACTGCTTCTTGACCTCTGATGACATCCGGGTCAAACCGAATAATTACAGCAACGTGCAACTTAGGATAAATGACCGACCCTTTTGACCAGGCTACAACGCAAATCATTGACTGTTAATGTAGGTTGTTTTCGTTTCGAATTTTCAACAACACTGAATGTGATAATATGCTTTCTTTGAGGGCCAAGCCACCCTAAACCTTCCACTGGATAGACCCCTGTCGTATTTGTGTTGTGCCTTTGGGAGTCTTCCGCGGTTGAGTGGATATGTGTTTGAGTCTAGCGAAAGCAAGACCTTTTCACCCCCAGTGAGATCAGTAAAGGAGGTCAATCGAGACTGGTTATTCTCTGGCATTGACCTTTTGTGTTTTCAAAAGAAGAGCTTATTTGGATGCAAATCAGCAGAGCCGTGAAAAATATGGGTGTTTTGTTGCGGAAATTGGAAATTCTTTTTTTTTTGGGAATAAATAACACAAATCCACCTCAGCATATATAAATCATCTGTCATCAATTGTTACTTTTTAATTTATGAAAACGCAAAACATATTAATGTCTGGTTGTCATAGTTACAGTATATATAGGGGGCGATGGGGTAGCCCAGTGGTTAAAGCGTCTGCTCATCACGCCGAAGACCCAGGTTCGATTTCCCACATGGGCACAATGTGTGAAGCCCATTTTCGTGTCCCCCGCCGTGATATTGCTAGAATATTGTATAGCTAAAAGCGGCGTAAAAACCCAACTCACTCGCTCACTACAGTTGATACACCTCGACACAGCTGCAAATGAAAGCCACATAAGATAAATCGGCTTAGTGCTTAACCTCTATATTGACTGCCGCGTTTATCCGAGTTTGCCGAGGTTGTGTGGTATTATTGGATTTTGTACTGCAATAAAACAATAGAAAATCATTCGTATTTATTGAATAACTGTACAGAGACGTAACTGGCTGACATACGGGGATTAGGGGAGCCGGGACACCTGCGGAGACTGCAAGCTTGGTATAAGCTTAATGGCATGTTCTCTAGCGCTTTTCATTGCAAAATAATCCAAATGTATAATACCTATAAACGATTGCTATTTAAGTAATCTTGTAATTTAGTTAGTCCTCGTGTGGTTAGTGTATGGGGGTACGATGGCATGGCGTTACTGCGCAAGCATTGGCACTGGTCACAAGGCAAGACCCGATCAGACATTTTAACCAACCGATACTCTTCACAGTCTTCACAGGTTTAATGCCCGGAGCGTCGAACGCCATAGTGTTAACGCCTAATTACGTCCTTACGTAATACCCGAAACATCGAATTTATAAAATTTCAATTTTGACAGTCCGGGTGGACAGCAAACAGACTTCACTTCCTAGACCATGTGTAAAATCATTTAAATAGCTATGATCCATGCAAAATCAATAATTGATTACTTGTAGATATTTTACCTACTTTACTGTAACCCATCAATATTGTAATCAGATTACCGGTGTGTGCTAAGGTCAACCCGAAGCTTTGATGACGAAACTGGCCGCCATATTTACTGACACTTTGAGTCTATCATCTTAAACTTATTAGAAAACATCTACATCGTAAGCATACTGTAATCGTAGCGCTACGATCGTGAAGGGAAACAGGACTGGTGTTAACGATGTAAAACGATGTAAACGCTGAGATGACCCCCTTACTTTCACCTGAATTTACCGCGCAGTAGCACGGCTGTAATCGTTTAGTGGGACAGGGAATGGGTCCCTATCCACAAAGCATTCGTAACGTTACGACATGTCGTAACTCTACAGTTTACCGTTGGTCTACGAATGTCGTTGCGCTACGAACGCTTTGTGGATCGGGTCCCAGATCCCTAACAACATGACCGCACTAACTCTTTGTTCATATTTAAATTCCAGGGTCCCCGTCCACATAGCATTCGTAACGTTACGACATGTCGTAACTCTACAGTTTACTGTTGGTTTACGAATGTCGTTGCGCTACGAACGCTTTGTGGATCGGGTCCCAGATCCCTAACAACATGACCGCACTAACTCTATGTTCATATTTAAATTCCAGGGTCCCGATCCACATAGCATTCGTAACGTTAAGACATGTCGTAACACTACAGTTTACCGTTGGTTTACGAATGTCGTAACGCTTGTGGATCGGGACCCTGGTCCTTTAAAGCCCCTAGGCCCCTTTAATCAGAGAGCTTAAAACGTCTCTGCCATATATATATACGAAGGTGTATATATATATATATATATATACGAAGGTGTAGCGCTGCGATCGTTTAGTGGAACAAGGCGCCGTCCTTTGAAACCCCTAGGGGTCCCTTTAAACAGAGAGTTAAAAACATCTCTACCAAATGAAGAGATGAAATGACCTGATGAAGGGACAAGAAGTAGCCCAGGAACGTCGTGTTGTAATATTAAAGAAGTTGTAAATCCATACCATACGTTGTTGTGCTCTCTACCAAAAACATAAAGAAAGTTCAAGCAATGCGATTGTTTGGTAGATCAGGGCCCCGTCCTTTAAATCTGTTTCTATTGTTGGAGACTGCTAATACAATACCAATAATAAGCTTCTAAGGATATTAGCGCAACTCAGCAACAACAAAACACGGTGCTGACGCACATTAGATCTGCGGTAAGCGTACAGGTTGACGCTTGGGTACAAGATTGTGGGGAGCTTTTTTTCGTCAGTCTGTGCAAGGAATTTACAATGTTCGCTGTTCTGACACACGTCGTTAACGGTAAACCCACGGTACACAACGTGAAGACGCTTCAACATGTGTATAATGGTGAGTTCCGAGACGCAAACTAGAGACGTCATGAAGCAAATACAGCAACGTCTCGTTACATTGTATATGTGTATACAACGGTGCGTACAACAGCTTACTGTTGTATTGTATACATTAGTTATTATGTAATGTAAATCAACTAAACAGTTTTATACAACAATGAAAATATTGACATCGAAACGTCTTTCCAGTGTGTAAAATTATTTGCTCAAATTGTCCTTAAAGGAACGATGACATAATCTTTGTTTGTTGCACTTAGCTCTATGACGGCGGGATGTGTTATTAAAAGCTCTATGACGGCGGAATGTGTTATTGAAAGGAATTATCGCATCTCGTGAAACAAGAGAAACTTTGATCCATTCATGGTAGAATTAGTACAAGTATGTATTCAGTTCATAAATGTCGGGAAAATCATCAATGGTTTTGTGAAAACATACATGATCTAGCGCCCACAGAAATATGATAGACAGTTGAAATGTCATATTAATAGTACCTTACAATATAATGCTACTATTAACTTCTATTCTTTTGGTGAAAATGGTTATTTTATTCTGTTCATATATACAATTTACGCTTTATGTAAGAGTGAGTGAGTGAGTTTAGTTTTCCGCCGCACTCAGCAATATTCCAGCCATATGGCGGCGGTCTGTAAATAATCGAGTCTGGACCAGACAATCCAGTGATCAACAGCATGAGTATCGATCTACGCAAGTGGGATACGATGACATGTGTCAACGAAGTCAGAGAACCTGACCACCCTATCCCACAAGCATGGACCATGGGTTACTGAGTATCAATTCTAACCCAGATCTTCACGGGGTTTTATGTAAGAATACGGCAGATTTGTCATTGTCACCTGACGCTCTGATGACATCACAGAACAGTGAGTGAGTGTGGTTTTACACCGTAATATTCAAACAACACTATGTCTGGGACTCAAGAAATTGGCTTCACACATTGTACCCACGTGGGTATCGAACCCGGGTATTCGTCACGACGAGCGAACGCTTTAACCACTAGGCTATCCCATCGGCCCACTTCAGGGAATAAACAAAATGGCAGCCCATTACTGCGATTCTGATAAAAATTAAATTGACAGGAAAAGATAGAAATAGATATAAATTTACCAGCAATATTTGTTTAGTTGTGTCGTTAATCTTTATCATGTGAAATAAATAAATCGCTCGGAAAGCATACAGGTCTATGCAATAATTCTCCGATAATAGACATTTGAACATGCAAGTGTATACCTGTGCACGTACTTTACATACCGTTGTAACGAACTCAGATGACAGCTCGCAAAGCTGATATAACATGCTTACGGTAATGAAAAGATACACTACCGTGCAAAGGAAAGTAACCCCTTGTTTGGTGATAGCTAAAACAAAACAAAACAAAACAAAACTAGAGATTCGATGGTAAATTAATACTAGTATCATAGTTTTGTTTTGGTCTTTATGTTTTCAGTGTTGAGACAACTGTTTAGCAAAAGTGACGTTTCTGGTTTTGTGCGTAAATCCAACTTGCAAGGGTAACTTTCTTTTGCTCGGTAGTTTACATCTATTAAATTCGTTATCGAACGCGCTCAATTAACACGAGAGAGGGATCCAGTCGTCATTTCGTGACACTGGTAGTAACGCGGGTTCCACGTAGAGGTCAGAGTAAGCCGAGTTACCTGATTAAGACCACGATACTACGACCTTTCTGTATGGGGTGCATGCCAATGTCATAGGATAATAGTGTTCCTGATACCATATAATTGCGAGTCATTCTCAAGATCTCAGCGCCCCCTGCCGAGAATTCACATAAATGAATAAGAGTTAGTTCTGCGTG
Organism: Haliotis rubra; assembly: GCF_003918875.1. Classification (NCBI taxonomy): domain Eukaryota; kingdom Metazoa; phylum Mollusca; class Gastropoda; order Lepetellida; family Haliotidae; genus Haliotis; species Haliotis rubra. The sequence continues at coordinate 540,756 of NW_025767657.1, read as the reverse complement.
ATGTACTGATTACGCGTGTTCCCGCAAAACGTATTTATGTTGTTTGAGCAGTGGGTAGGGGTAGCCTAGAGGTAAAAGCGTTACGCTTCATAGTCACGTGAAGAGGGCCCTGAGACTTTCTTCGGTCTTTCGAAATCTAGACTTGACCTAGACACAGGGTCTGTATGAGAGACTAAGTCATGGGGAAATCAGTTCGGTCACGCCTTTTATTACATGGGTTGCTGAAGAATGAGTTGGTGTCCCGTTACGATGAATATTTGGGATATATTCTGCTCCGAGTTTCCACTGTGATTAACAGATACTAGTTGATAACAGTCATGGCTCATAATATGCTTCTCCTATTTGTCATTTCTTTCTTTTTCTGGGGCGGTGGGGTAGCCTAGTGGTTAAATCGTTGGCTTGTCACGCCGAAAACCCAATGTGTGGGTTCGATTCCAGACATTGTTAAAAGCGGGAACATACTCACTCACTGGGGCGTGGGAAGCCCAGTGGTAAAATCGTTCGCTCGTCACGCCGAAAACCCGGGTTGTCTCCCGCCGTGATATGTGTCTCCTGCCGTGATATTGCTGGAATATTGCTAAAAGCGGCGTAAAACTAAAGTCACTCACTCACTTTCCTTCTTTTCTTTAGAACAAGTTAAACCGGTGAAGTTCCGGCATCAGGATGACGTCATTGACAAAGACGTCGTGGACGAAAGGAGGAAGTTGGAAGGCGCCTACCAGTACCGCCACCTGTCGGACGATGACAGAGATCTGGTGGATAATCTCCTCTTTGGGACTCTCCCAATGGAGCAGATCCCACGGCCAAAATCTAAGGTCGTCAAAATATTCATCAGCTCCACGTTTACAGGTAAATATTATTGATTAAAGAACAGATACTACCGTGTCTGTAAACGTGTGTCACTGAAGTTGTAATGTTGAGACCGCTTCAGTGGTGTAGTCTGACTGACTGAGTTTGGTTTTACGCCGCTTTTAGCAATATTCCAGCAACATCAGGACGAGGGACACCAGAAATGGGCTTCACACATTGTACCCATGTGGGGATTCGAACCTGGGTCTTCGGCGTGACGAGCCAACGCTTTTACCGTTAGGTTCCCCAACCGCCCCTTCGGTGGTGTAGTAGATACAGCGTCTGTCCCGAGAAGGGAGGACAGAGTTTGATTCCCTGGCAGCGTCAGAGGGGAAATAGACATTGGTACTTGTAGTAGCCTTTCCTGGTGACATAGGTAGTACTGCTCGGCATGAAGGGGACAGAACAAGGACTGAAGGTTCTGAGACCCTATATGTGTCTGAGTGGGGTACTACAGCATGGCATCTCGGCGTTCCCGACCTATAAAACCGGCAGTGGAAGCATTCAAACACAAGCGCATGCACGTGTGCCAACCTTGCAGGATATTGTAAACCCCACGATGCTCCCATTATCACATTGAGTATGGTATTCGCTGAGATTTTAATAAATTCACATCACTTTCCTTGTTTTTATTAACATATAGTTAAATTAAAGATATATATTTCTCTTCGCGAATACCTGCAAATTGCTGATGCAGCGTTAAGCAATTTTACTCAACTGAACTCACATCACATCACCATCACCTCACCTCACCTCACCTCACCTCACCTCACCTCACCTCACCCACCAGTAAGGATGTAGCAATACTGTAGTAGTACCACGTTACACTGATGTCACAGCAGTGATGATGACCCCACCTCACCTCACCTAACTTCACCCACATGCTGTATCAGTAAGGATGTAGCAATACTGTAGTATTACCACGTTACACTGATGTCACAGCAGTGATGACGTGTCCTCGTGTTGCAGACATGACCCAGGAGCGGAACGCTTTGGCAGAAACAGTGTACCCCAAGCTCCGCCAGTACTGCAGACACAAGCATGGTTTGGACTTCCAGGTAACGTGGCGAGACGTGTGTATGGTGGGAGCACAGGTGCAGTGTGAAAGTGAGTGAGTGGGTGGGTGGGTTTTGGTGGATGAGTGAGCGAGTGAGTGAATGGGTGAGTGGGTGGGTAAGTGGGTTTTGGTGAGTGAGTGAGTGAGTGAGTGAGTGAGTGAGTGAGTGGGTGGGTGGGTGGGTGGGTGGGTGGGTGAGTGAGTGAGTGGTGGAGTGAGTGGGTGAGTGGGTGGGTGTGGTGAGTGGGTGGGTGAGTGGTGTGAGTGAGAGAGTGAGTGGGTGGGTGGGTGAGTGAGTGAGTGAGGAGTGAGCTGGTGGGTGGTGAGTGAGTGAGTGAGTGAGTGAGAGAGTGGGTGGGTGGGTGGGTGGGTGAGTGAGGGAGTGAGCTGGTGGGTGGGTGAGTGAGTGAGTGAGTGGGTGAGATTTAACGTCGCTTTACGCAATATTCCAGCAATATCACGACGGGGGAAACCAGTAACTATGGATTTCAACGTGAGTTAAAGAAGTGTGACATCGAACACCAAGTAAAATATCAGTTATATATCACAGACAACATCATAACTGGCAGTTTTGCTAAAACCTACATTTTGTCATCAAGTCTAAAAATTTAATATGGAGTGATTGAGTTGGGTTTACACCGCTGTTAACGATATTCCAGCAATATTACTGCGGGGGACACCGGGAATGGGCTTCACACATTATACCCATGTGGGGAATCGAACCCGGGTCTTCAGTGTGACGAACTTACGCTTTAACCATTAGGTAACCCCACCACCCCTATAAGTAACAGATGTAAAATCTGAGGTAACATGTGGAGTGAGGGAGGTAACAGATGTTTGATAACAGGCAATAGATGTGAATTAGTGAGTTTAGAGTTTATGTAATATTCCAGCTATATGGCGGCGGTCTGTAAATAATCGAGTCTGGACCAGACATTCCATTGATCAACAGCATGAGCATCGATCTACGCAAGTGGGTTACGATGACATGTGTCAACGAAGTCAGCGAGCCTGACCACCCGATCCCCTTAGTCGTCTCTTACGACAAGCATGGGTTGCTGAAGATCAATTCTAAGGCAATAGATGGGAGGGAACATATAGGGTTGGTTGGTTGTTGTTGTTTTACGCCGCACTCAGCAATATTCCAGCTATATGGCAGCGGTCTGTAAATAATCGAGTCTGGACCAGACAATCCAGTGATCAACAGCATGACATGTAGGGTTAGAGATAACATTGAATTGAAAGTCAAAGTTGAGGGGGTAACAGATGAAACACCGTACCTAGTGACAGCGAATTCGCAAATTTAATGTCGGAAGTAACAGATGTTGAATAGAATGAGGGATTGGATGGGGGATTGTTTTCACAGATGTTATAAGCTAGGTCACAGCTGAGGGTCTAGGAGTACTAACGTTATGTGGGAGGTAACACGTGGAGGTGACAGATATTTCTGATTGGTGGTAACAGACGTAGGCTGGGAGGCAACATATGTTTAATGGAAAGGAAAACATGTAGTTACGGTGGGGTAGTCTAGAGGTTAAAGCGATCGCTCGTCACGCGGAAGACCTCGGATCGATTCCCACATGGGTACAATGCGTGAAGCCCATTTCTGGTGTCCCCCTTCCGTAATATTGCTGTAATATTGCGTAAAACTAAACTCACTCACTGAGACTCAAGGCTAGAGTGACATTCCAACTAACATGGTATCATGTTCCCTTCCTCCAGGCTGTGGACATGAGATGGGGTGTTCCTCCTGAAGCCAGCGACGACCATACCGCCGCCTACCACTGCCTCGCTGAGCTAAGGCACTGTCAGGAGCTGTCGATTGGACCCAATTTTGTGGTAAACAATGACAATTACACAATGCCAAAAAACCTATATATCTTAAACCTACCATAAACATATTCAATCCGACATAATCAGGGGCGGATCCAGAGGGGTGTGCGAACTCCACATTCTCCCACGAAGAAAAACGGTAACCATTAAATTGCGACTTTATTAGTTATAACACAGATGCACATTTAAGTTTTAGGGTAGCGAAATGATCAACAAGAATGTACTTGAATCGTTCCTAGCCCTGGAACTCAAAACATGGCAGATGTTGATTGAGCAAATATTAATCTAAGCTTAGAAGTCGCGAGCAGTAGTTTAGTCAACTCTTGACCCTGTTAACATGAAACAAAAAAATGTACAATCTCACCATTATATGGAGATTGAATATACACTCACGTGCAAAAGAAACGTCCCCAAGTATTTTTCAACTACCAAACAACACAAGCACAAACACGAATAGATATGAACGTTTAATATGCATAACGAAGGTGTATGTCAAGCATGTCTGACATAAAGAAAGAGAACGTGGTAAACCTAACAGTGGTACAGGGAATGTTGTCTCATGGGGGTCGATTGTCCGGTATTCGAGCTCAAGCCAAAACAACAACTGACAAAACAGAGGTTGAAATGGGAAGGCAGATCGTCAATACCGCGCATGTCCACCCCTTACTTCGGTGCAAGTCAGAACACGTCGTCGGGCCGAGTGTGTAAGTCTCTTGATCACGTGACTGGGGATCCGACGCAATTCTGTCTGTAATGCCTGAGCCAGTGCATTTCTCGTCAATGGAGGGTGGAAGCTGTAGAATCCGACGTCCAAGATGGCACCACAAGTGCTCTGTCGGAGACATGTCAGGGGATTTTCTGGGCCAAGGCTGGACGGGCACATTGTTGACGTTTAGAAAGGCCGTTGTGACAAAAGCGGTGTGAGGTGTTCTATTGCCTGCTTGAAACAAGGTTCCTGGATATTGCTTGAGGAAAGGCAGGATATGGGGCCGCAGAACTTCATCAATATACCGACGGGCTGTCAGGCTGCCATTGATGATAACAAGGTCGGTCTTGGTGTTCCCACATGCCACCCAAACCGTCACACTCCCTCTACCATATGGTTCCGTTTCCTGAACGCAATAACGTGCCGTCCGTTCCCCACGCCGGTGGTAGACACGTCTTCGGTCGTCAGTTCTGTTCAAATGAAACCTACTCTCGACGCTGAAAAGGACCTGTTGCCGGTTCCGTTGCTGCCACTGACGCACATTCCTGACCAAAACCAATCTTCGACGTCGATATTACGGCGGTAACGTCATGCCCCTCAACAGTCTATACGCTCCGATTTTCATGCAGACGTTGTCGTCTGGACACTGTCCACCTGCTGACGGGATGACCGAGGCTAAGCACTGATGATGACGTCACGGCGAGGAATCTGTTGCTGAAATGAAGCGTCCGTATATAACTGTCCTCTTGTGGGGTAGTGACTTCCGGTTGACCGCTCCTCGGCCTGTCTGCTACCCGGCCAGCTTGTCTGTAACGTGTGACCAATGTCCCAATCGTTCTTTTGCACAACCCAGGATTCTTCCAACATGGTCGTGCGTTGCCCCCAGCTGCAGTATGCCAATCGGTCTTTCTCTCTTTTCTGCTGTTCATCGAGGCATGTTCTGCTGGTTTTTCGGATGATTGTGATTGCAAAGAACAGTTTCCAACGTGTGTTATGACCAATCTCCATAGTGGTGATTTCCTGTACGTGCAGGAAATTTCTCTGAATAAAGTAATTTTTCCCGCTTCTGGCATGCAACACGTGCATTTCCTTGGGGTGTCATACATTTGTGTGTTTGGGCAATGTGTTCCGAACTGTTTTTCATGTTTTTGGCCATATCCAGCAAATATAATATAATTTAAATTTTGGGGACGTTTCTTTTGCACTTGAGTGTACACCAGGTCATCAGGGGTGACATGATCGAAAACCGGACAATTACGCACATGTCAATGAATATATCGTATTTTAAAGGTCTCACAAGTACTAAAAGCTTTTGTCCATATCTCCGATGTATGTAGGAGGCATATACATGCGCTTTCCGTGGGGATGCATTTGATGGGTTTTATTAAATCGCCAAAGACCGAGTTGCTGTGCCGGAAGTGTACAAAACTAGGTCGTCAGCGCAATCAAATTGGTTAATAAAATGACAACAAATGCACGTGCACTAAATGAGAGGAAACTCAAACGTCTATCATCCAAGATGTCACTATCTGATGTTTTATCTTGGTAAGAATAATTTTAAAAACGAGTACAAACATTTTTAAAGAAACACATTCATTCAGTGTAATGTGTTAGCCAATCAGATCGCCGGAGATAGTGAAGTCAAGCGCTGACGAGCTAGTTTTGTATACTTCCGGCACAGCAACTCGGTCTTTGGCGATTTAATAAAACCCATCAAATGCATCCCCACGGAAAGCGCATGTATATGCCTCCTACATACATCGGAGATATGGACAAAAGCTTTTGATACTTGTGAGACCTTTAAAATACGATATATTCATTGACATGTGCGTAATTGTCCGGTTTTCGATCATGTCACCGTATTTCTGTGATGAACCTTTATGTATTATATAGTAGGGGGTGTTGATACTAAACCGGGGCCTAGTTTATCAATTTTCTGACCCGCAGTGGGGGCCTGTGATCAGGGAGTGGCATGATTAGATGTAAAGTCACGTATCTATGACAACAATGTATACTGTTTTCAAAGACGTTACAGGTAACTCGAAAAATACCTGTAACATTGTTGTCGACACCCCTCCATACGATAAATGCTAGTGCTGAAACGATGCATCGAACTATCGATGGATTGCAATTGTTAAGTCTCCGATAGCAATTAATCGATGGTAAAACTATAGATTCATTTGGGAAATGACTGAAATGAGACAATTCAAGGAGAAAAACTATTGCAGTAGTTGGTAGCAATAGAATATCACTATGGCAATAGCATGTTGCAATAGACTATTGCTATCGCAATAGTTGTTTCCCCCTCAATACTCACCCCTAATAAATGCCAACACCACCATCCCTCTTCCATCACCACAGACAACACCCAACATCCATATTAGTTAATAAATGTTGGCGACCTATCCTCTCTTTCACTGTTATTGTTTATGGCTCTGTCCAGACTCTATCACGTAGAGGCCGCTGTGTTGTATATGGAATAACTGAGTATTGCTGATTGCGGCCCAAAACAACAGACACTCGCCTTTTCAAACTCAGATTTCGTCTTTCAGGCTTTCATGGGTCAGCGGTACGGGAGTTGCCCCCTACCGGCTGCCATTATCAGAGCAGAGTTCGAAGCCATCCGGGAAAACCTTGATCCATCTAGTGATGACGTCAAGCTTCTAGACAAGTGCTATCTAAAGGACCAGAACTCGCTCCCAGCTGTATATAGATTGCAACCCGCTAGTAAAATAAAAGGTAACGATTGCAGAGATTGGTAAAAAAAGTCTGTAAAAAATTGAGTTAGTGGAAGGTAACTTCAAGACGTTGTCAGTTTCATCACTGTGGGCTTAACATTTGTAACACTCAGAAAACACTCCTTGAGGTTCAATGGTTTCTTGTAATTACATTAATATATTTGTTCTTTTCAAAGTTGAATAGACAACTAAAATATCGATACTGCATCAAATAGATGTAATTCTATGAACTATACCGCCACGGGTTACCGCTGATACACCAAGGGCCGAATTCAGCATATCCTGCCACATCAAAGGGAGGCAACGGCAAAACTCGGAATGAATATATACTCAGCGTGATCAAGTCATAGAATTACACAATGTATATAGGATAGAATGAATATATCTATACTAAATTGACGTACAAAAGAAACTACACACCCCGTTCTTTGAGATTCGACTACTACTAAACAATGTGTGTGAGTTGCAAGTCACAATCAAAGCATAACATATTTACGGCGGTTTTTGGAAACGAATCCCAAACAATAGGTTTGTACTGTCTTTTGTAGTGGTGGTGGTGGAATTGGGTTTAACGTCGTGCTTGAGAATATTTCGCTCATATGACGACGTGCATGCGTGTGTATGTGTATGTGCGGCTGCTTGTACTAGCCCAGACTTAAGCTGGTTTTATAGTGTTAGTCACTTGAATGCCCATTAAAAATACTGTACCAGTTTAACGCTGACGCGGCTTTGGTATTCTAGTATTACACCACGGAGGCGGTGCATCGAAGTTTTCATATTACAAATACTGTCATTGCTAGCTTTGGTATTTAGATTGGATCCTGGAGTTTCCTGACCTGATTTTCCTGGACCTATTACCTCCTCAATCCACTGTTGCCTCTTTTAGCTTTGCGGGGACGGTTGGGTGACCTAGTGGTTAAAGCATTTGCTCGTCACGCCGAAGACCCAGGTTTGATTCCTCACATGTGTACAATGTGTGAAGCCCATTTCTGGTGACTCCCGTCGTGATATTGCAGGAATATTGCTAAACACGGCGTAAAACTACACTCACTCACTCTATTGTCTGTGCGAAGATTTACAGAGCCTGGGCTTCACAAAGATGTAGAATGTATTCACTTACAAGTGGTCATATAACTGACATGGTCCTTCACATGCGTAAAACCTGACTCACTCAGTCCCTCACTCACTCACACATTACGGTATTGATAAATGTATTGATTAATGGTGAAGATACTGCTGAAGGAATTGATAAATGTATTGATAAAGACACAATAGTATTAATGAATGTTATTGATGAAGGTACAATGGATGGTATTGGAAACAGTATCGAGGAATGTATGTGAGGTGAGGTGAAATTGGGTTTTAGGTCGTGCTTGAGAATATTTCGCTCATATGACGACGTGCATGCGTGTGTATGTGTATGTGCGGCTGCTTGTACTAGCCCAGACTTAAGCTGGTTTTATAGTGCTGGCCCACTGAGATACCATGCCGCAGTGAAGCATGAATACCCCACTCAGACACATTATACTGACTCCGAGCCGACCAGTCCTTGTTGTGCCCATTAATGCCGAGCGCCAGGCAGGGACCAACAAGTACCATAGTTTAACGTCTTTTGGTATGACGCGGCCGGGGATCGAACGCGCTACCTTCCGCTCTCCGGGCGGACGCTCTAACCACTACACCACGGAGGCGGTGCACTTTCTTTTGTAAGTCAGTTCATATTACAAATACTGTCATTGCTAGCTTTGGTATTTAGTATTGGATCGAGGAGTTTCCTGGACCTGGGATTTTCCTGGACCTATTACCTCCTCAATCCACTGTTGCCTCTTTTAGCTTTGCGGGGACGGTTGGGTGACCTAGTGGTTAAAGCATTTGCTCGTCACGCCGAAGACCCAGGTTTGATTCCTCACTTGGGTACAATGTGTGAAGCCCATTTCTGGTGACTCCCGCCGTGATATTGCAGGAATATTGCTAAACACGGCGTAAAACTACACTCACTCACTCTACTATCTGTGCGAAGATTTACAGAGCCTGGGTTTCACAAAGATGTAGAATGTATTCACTTACAAGTGGTCATATAACTGGCATGGTCCTTCACATGCGTAAAACCGGACTCACTCTGTCCCTCACTCACTCACACGTCGCGGTATTGATAAATGTATTGATTAATGTATTGGTGAAGATACTGTTGAAGGAATTGATAAATGTATTGATAAAGACACAATAGTATTGATGAATGTTATTGATGAGGTATAGGTACAATGGATGGTATTGGAAACAGTATCGAGGAATGTATGTGAAGATATTGATACATGTAGTTCATTACGAATATTAACACTGGTATTGGTGAATGATATTGTTGATATCACTGGTGACTGTATTGATAAAGATGTTGATAAAGATGTTAAGATATTTGAGAAGATTTGAGTATTGACTGACCCCAGATCCATACTGACTCCAAGCCGACCAGTTGTTGTAACGTTAATGCCGAGCGCTGTCGGGACCAACTCTATAGTTTATCATCTTTTTTTGAATGTCGTAGCGCTACGAACGCTTTGTGGATCGGGACCCTGGTTTTATTAAAAGAAAGTATTGGTAACATTACTGGTGAAGGTATCGATAAAGATATTGATATTGATTGATAAATTGATAAAGGTATCATTATTGGTATTAACTGAGGTAAGGTATTGATTAAGAAGTAAACAGTGTTAATTATAACAGTGATAAAGTGTTCATTAAGCTATTGATAAGGGTATGGACGTTGTACGGATCAATTTAATGATAACGAAATGGATCCAGTTATTGATATATTTATTGCTTGAGATATTGCTTCAGGTATTGATACACCTATTTTGTGAAGGTATTGCCGCGACTCGTTCATTTTTAAAATAATGGCATTGCCCTGTCATTCTGTATCTTGTCTTTCAGAAACGACTGGACGGCTGTGGAGCAGTATAGAGGGGGACATACGGGAGGTGTTATATCGAGGAGCTCAGAAGGCCGTGGACGCCTCAGAACTCTCCAAAGAATCATTCAGGCTTCTCAAAGCTTCAGGTGTGTGTTGGATGTGTTTAAATCGCCATGACAATGTCCTGGTTCCTTATGAAGTAACATCACACCCTTTCCAAGTAGACCCGTGAAGATCCGGGTTAGAATTGATCTTCAGTAACCAATGCTTGTCGCAAGAGGCGACTAACGGGATCGGGTGGTCAGGCTCGCTGACGTAGTTGACACATGTCATCGTATCTCAACTGCGCAGATTGATGCTCATGCTGTTGATCACTGGATTGTGAGATCCAGACTAAAAAAATTACAGACCATATAGCTGGGATATTGCTGAGTGCGGCATTGAACAACAACCCTCCAAGTGAAATATGCGTTCTACATCAGGTGGTGTCGTGACGTGATCGGTCACATATAACACCTATCTAGAATATATTAGACATCATTCTCCAACTATAGAAACAGTTTGTTGTATTTTTCATAATTATCGGTCATGAAAACCTTCGTATCAACATTGATTGCGTATATTAATGAAATAATAATTCGAACATGAATCGAACATGTATAGTCTCAAGCTTATCTCACTGCTATGCTTGTCGTAAAAGGCGACTAACGGGATCGGGTGGTCAGGCTCGCTCGCTTGGTTGACACATGTCATCGGTTCCCAATTGCGCAGATCGATGCTCAAGCTGTTGATCACTGGATTGTCTGGTCCAGACTCGATTATTTACAGACCGCCGCCATATAGCTGGAATACTGCTGAGTGCGGCGTAAAACTAAACTCACCCACTCACTCACTCACTTATCTCGCTGACAAAGTTTTGAAAATAATTATCACGGGGTGTTTCGTTTTATATCCTTTGATAGCGCTTCTCTGTTGCCGGCGATGTATCAGAGTTCCACAGTGGCAAACGTTTAGAAAATGTATCACATTTCCTCAAAAAGATGGCGGGGACACGGGTGGCCCAAAACCTGTGATCGTGAGTTTGAATCCCGAAGTAGTAAACATCTGATATCTGCATATATTTAGATCTTCCTTCCACATAACATTGACACATAACTGACACAAAATGTATATCACTCACCCACCCACTCACCCACTCACGGTTGCGCTATATACCAGATAGATGAGTTTCTGAGAGGTATTGGTGATACGACAGAAAATGTGCGTCCACCGCGTACAAATGTATAGCGAGAACGCAGAAAAAGATATTGCAATAGTATTCATTGTACCAAATTCTTTACAAATCCAGATGTAATTTTACCTTATAGGGTACTACACATTTCATTCCTTTAAAGGAACCTCATTGGCTGCTTCCTTCTTTCAGTGACAGAGCAGGAGATCTACCAGGGTCTGATTAACATCGCCAGGGAGAAAGACCGCCAAGCCAACTGTCTGCTCTACTTACGCGATATAGAAGGACTTGGTACAGACAGCGATCCTATGATCGCCAGACGCTTCATGGACCTCCATCCGGACACCTTACATCCAAACGAGGCTGCAGCCATGGCTCTGAAGGAGCTGAGAGAAAAAAGTTCAAAGAAGGTGAACAACCAAAACATGTTGAAGATGTCTGTGACGTGGGAGAAAGATGGAATAGGACCTGTCACCCATAGGGACTACATACAGACGCTGTGTAATCACTTCTATTCCACGATGAAGCTCCTTGTGGATCGGAACATGACAAAGAGGAACAAACTCCAGGACGATGATCTCTATAATGAAGTGGTTCAGCATTGGACAATTGCTATAAACAGATGTCAAACCTTTGTCGGGAGAGCTCCTATGCTTCAGAACATTAGGGGGTACCTGGAAGCACAAACAGATCAAGCCCTTGTCGTCCATGGGGAATCTGGCAGCGGAAAGACTTCACTGATGTCCAAGGCTGTTTCTATGGTCAGTGGTGTGGTTTCTCGTAATGAGAACGAGATAAAGATGATGACCGTGGTCCGGTTTGTTGGGACCACGCCTGAAAGTTCCTCGAGTCACCAGCTGTTGTATTCTGTGTGCCACCAACTTGCGTACATCAGTAAACAACACAGATCCGACGTCCCCGAGGATTATACCAGCCTGAAGCTGTACTTCAGGGACGCTGTACAGAAAGGCAATTTCAGTGGAGTTGTGATTATATTCCTTGATGCTTTAGACCAACTATCTCCAGCAAACGGGGCGCACACCTTGGACTGGCTTCCATCAAGACTTGCCCCAAATGTGAAGATGATTGTGTCCACGTTGCCAGAGAAACATGGTATTTTGGAGAAATTGCGGAACAAAATTGACCATAACTTCTTAGAAGTGACACCTCTTCCTCAAACAGATTGCAAGCAGGTGATGAGGGCTCTACTGGAACATTCGGGAAGGGCGATTTCTTACCCTCAGTGGAGAATAGTTGAAAAAGCCTTCACCTATTGTACATTACCTCTATTTATCACACTGACCTTCCAAGAAGCCATTAGATGGAACTCCTATGATGTCCTCCCCGCTGACGCCCTCCTACACACTGTAGAGGCAAGCATCAACCGATTGTTCGACAGGCTGGAGAAGACATATGGAAAAGTGTTTGTTTCTAGAGCTCTAGGATACCTCACAGCTGCAAGGAATGGCCTCAGTGTGTCTGAACTTGATGATATCTTGTCCCTGGATGAGGATGTCCTGAACAGCGTCTTCACCCTCTGGGAACCGCCGATCAGGAGGATTCCTTCCAACCTGTGGCCACGTCTCTACCTGGACATTTCCTCTTTCCTTGTTGAACAGGAGGCTGATGACATTGTGGTTCTGTCCTGGTATCATACCCAATTTGTCCGGGCGGCGATGACAAGGTATTTGTCAAATGTTGATGAATGCACACTCATACATAAAAACATTGCTGAGTATTACCTTGGAACTTGGAGCGGTACAATGAAAAAACCCTTTATGTATCAGCAAAGATTGATGACACGACTGAAAAAGACAGACCCATTCAGCGCAGCCTGCAGACATGTTCCTGAGCAGCCTCTGATCTTCAAAATCAGTGAAACCTCTGAGAGATACAACCTGCGCAAAATGAACCAGTTGCCATACAGTCTTGCTCAGAGTGAGCAAATTGAACGTCTGAAGAAGGAATGCTTTTGTAACTTTGACTGGCTGTATGCCAAGCTTAAGGCAGTATCCCTGCAGCAGATTCTAGGTGACTTCTCAATGTTCCACGACAGAGAAACATGCTTTGTAGCTGATGCACTCCGTATGTCTGGATCCGCTCTCAAGATTGACCCAAACGCTCTCGGTCCAGAGATCTCGGGTCGCCTTCTACCTCACATCCACAATCATCCGATTATCAGAGATCTGGTGAGACAGTGCGATCTAAGATCTCAGCACCAATGTCCCTTGGTGCCACACTTCCAGATCTATAGCGTGCCAGGAGGTCCTCTGCAATACGAATGGGAGATAGACGGAACAATCCGGTCATCAGTAGATGTTGATGTCTTCAACAGTCCTGATGGTATTCTAATGACTGCTAAACCATACTACAGCAAGACCTTGAAGGTGTGGGAGTTAACACAAGGAGAACCACGACAAGACATGCAGATGCCCATTGGGGAGATACATCCAAGTAAAGATGGAAAATATCTCAACATCTTCTCCAGGAATCGCTTTGTGACAATTTACAAATCTGACTGCGGAGAGGTCCATGCAAATGTGGACTTTGGTTATGGTGAAGTTGCCTGTGTGAATATATCCAATCAATACATTGCCTTCACAACACGACATAATGCAAGCCCTTGTGTTATAGACATTGCCAAAGGAAAGGTTCTACATAGATTCTCGTGTAGAAGCAATGCAGTGGCCATCGGTCCAAAAGAAAGATACATAGTGTTCAATGCAGACAGGAACATTATGCTGTACTCTCTCCCATTAATGGAAAGGAAATGTGTAGGTCAGTCCAACGATGAACCAATGCAGATTGCTTTTATTGACACACAAATGAAGTGCTATATCCTCACTAAAACAAGACTCCTGCAAAGTATCCATTTTGACGTTGTGAACAAAGTCTCAAGCACTGCTGGTATAGTTGAGGATATGCAGATCAAGGAATTTAAGGTCTCACACCTTGAGCATATGATTCTTGTCCGGAGTTCCCGCTGTTTGTATCTTGTTGACACAGACACAGAGACAATCAAACATAGGCTGCAAAGGATGCCTCCTGGAGTGTTCGTGAAGACAATGACGTCTTTCACAGGAGCAGGTTTCACGCCAAAGGATGACCTTGTGGTGGCCTCAAGGGACACTTACATTGCGGTGTGGGAGACAGAGACGGGGACACCGCTCAGACTTCTTCAAGCCGCTGTGTCACCTATAGTGAAGATCTTCACTTCAGATACTTTGAACAAGGCAGTGTCCCTGCTCAGCGACAACACTCTTCAAGTGTGGGATCTTAACAATTTGGATGCCGATGTTCAACATTCTAATGAAGTCTTGACAACTACAGTGAGGTCTGTGGCAGTTTCATCCTCCACTAAGAGAGTTCTATGTCATGGGACTAGATACCCAGAGGCCAAAATACTTGATATTGAAACAGGAAAAATTAAAGGAGTTCTCCAACATACCTGTGATCTTGAAGACAAAATCTTAGAGTGCGAGTTATCTCCTTTGGGATTGTTTGCTGTAACAAAGGCTCATCTGGCTGAAAAAGGAGAACACAGCAAAGAGTTCAAGACCATTCTCACTGACGACATTGTGTGGAACATGAGCACTCAAGAAAAGGTCCACCACGCACCATCCAGCAGGTACATATTATTCAACTCCATCAATTCCATCATAGCAGCTGTCCAGTGCGTGTTCTACAGTTCCATTGACTGGACATGCAACACGTATCACGTGAAGGTGATTCAGCCAGACTTGATGGACGAGGAACCGCCTGAATTCTCAATCCCAATGATGTCCGAGTTTGTCTGCAAGCCAGTGCTATTGTCTGTGAGAAAGGGTCTGGGTGTATTCAATGCCTTCTATACAGTCTTGCAGTTCTGTGAAAAGGAAATAAATCCTGTGACGAAGGTAGAGCAGTCAAGGAGCTTCTATATGAAACTCTACATGCGGACTCTTTTGGGCAAACAAACGGAAGAGAAGATTCTATGTGTCAAAGACTTTCTGAAGCATGCTGACCCAAATGATCAGTTTGTGGACGTACGGATTATTGATGGGAACAAGCTCCTGATCATGTATTCGAAGGATCCTGTAACAGCTTCCTTTGATAAAGAGTCAGGACTTGTTCTCTCAGAAGCTTCGCACAAGGCTGCTATAGTGTATGACCCTGAAAAGGAAAGCGTCATTCGACACCTTCTCCACATCGCGAAACCAGACTGTATCCTCAGCCTAACAGTTATCTCACGTCTTAGTTCAATTTTAGTTGATGATCAGCTCAGAGTCTTTGACCATCATGAAAACAAACTGCAAACAGAGATAAACACAAAATTTGCTGCAAGATGTCACAGACTTGCCCTTGATGGCGCTTACATCATAGGAATATCTCATGATTTACGTTCAGTAATTGTGGTGCGATCTGTTGACGGCGAACAAAAGGGCCGTCTGTTTATCCATGGGAAGGCAACTTGTATCGAAGTCGCTGAAGATGATCGGACGGTTGTGGTAGGCTGTTATGATGGTCGGGTGATGATTCTTAGCCTCGTTCTGGAACTCAGTGATCCCGTGACTGAGCTAATTGATAAACTCCCAAGTAGGATTCCACCCATTGGCCATCGAGAGCCATTGGTCAATGGAGACATCAGACATATGCAGCAGTCGTTACCAGAAATGACTCGACTTGCTCTCAAGTTGAAAGAAGATCAAGAAAGGCATGCTAGACGACAAACGTCCTTCAGAGCTCTTGCCACAAGTGTCACCGCCATTAACAAAGTACGCATGAGGTCCACGGCGTGTTCTATACAATAAAGGTGTTCCCCAGTGGTAAGACATAGCATAGCATTGCGAAAACGTGTTGGCTTGTAAACACAATATACTTGATCCAACATCCCTGTGATTGTTCCACCTGGTCGTTCGTGCGATGCATCAGTGGATATCAGGACAATTGTGCCATACAACAGTGGACACTAGGGCCATCATGTCATGCATGACAAAATACCAGGACTATCGTGTGGGTCAGTGGACTCCATGACCACGAAGTAATGCATCATCGGAATCCAAGACAAGCATGTCTTGAATAAATGGGTGCACGGACAATCAGGTCATGAATAAGTGGACACCATGACTGTGAGGTCATTCAACAGTGGATGCAAGGATGCATTCATAAGTAAACACCATGACTTACAGGACACCAGGACAATCAGATAATTCATCAGTGGATAATATGGTCATCGGGCCATTCATAAGTAAACACCGTGACCATCATGTCAATCATCAGTGGATAATACGGTCGTCAGGTCATTCATCAGTGGATAATATGGCGATTAGGTCATTCATCAGTGGACACCATAACAATCAGGTCATTTATCAGTGGATAATACGGCGATCAGGTCATTCATCAGTGGATAATATGGCGATCAGGTCATTCATCAGTGGATAATACGGCGATCAGGTCATTCATCAGTGGATAATATGGCGATCAGGTCATTCATCAGTGGATAATACGGCGATCAGGTCATTCATCAGTGGACAATATGGCGATCAGGTCATTCATCAGTCGATAATATGGCGATCAGGTCATTCATCAGTAGATACCATAACAATCAGATCGTTCATCAGTGGATAATACGGTTGTCTGGTCATTGATCAGTGGATAATATGGCGATCACGTAATTCATCAGTGGATAATACGGCAATCAGGTAATTCATCAGTGGACACCATAACAATCAGGTCATTTATCAGTGGATAATACGTCGATCAGGTCATTCATCAGTGGATAATATGGCGATCAGGTCATTCATCAGTGGATAATACGGCGATCAGGTCATTCATCAGTGGATAATATGACGATCAGGTCATTCATCAGTGGATAATACGGCGATCAGGTCATTCATCAGTGGACAATATGGCGATCAGGTCATTCATCAGTCGATAATATGGCGATCAGGTCATTCATCAGTAGATACCATAACAATCAGATCGTTCATCAGTGGATAATACGGTTGTCTGGTCATTGATCAGTGGATAATATGGCGATCACGTAATTCATCAGTGGATAATACGGCGATCAGGTAATTCATCAGTGGACACCATAACAATCAGGTCATTCATCAGTGGATAATACGGTCGTCAGGTCATTGATCAGTGGATAATATGGCGATCACGTAATTCATCAGTGGATAATACGGCGATCAGGAAATTCATCAGTGGACACCATAACAATCAGGTCATTCATCAGTGGATAATACGGCGATCAGGTCATTCATCAGTGGATAATATGGCGATCACGTAATTCATCAGTGGATAATACGGCGATCAGGTCATTCATCAGTGGACACCATAACAATCAGGTCATTCATCAGTGGATAATACGGCGATCAGGTCATTCATCAGTGGACACCATAACAATCAGGTCATTCATCAGTGGATAATACGGTCGTCAGGTCATTGATCAGTGCACGCCATAACAACCAGATCGTTCATCGGTGGATAATTTGGCAATCAGATCGTTCATTAGTAGATAATTTGGCGATCTGGTCGTTCATCAGTGGATAATTTGGCGATCAGGTCATTCATCAGTGGACACCATAACAATCAGGTCATTCATCGGAGGATAATATGGCGATCTGGTCATTCATCTGTGGATAATATGGTCATCGGGTCACTTATCAGTGGACAATATAGTCATCGGGTCACTTATCAGTGGACAATATGTTCATCGGGTCATTCATCAGTGGATAATGCGGCGATCGGGTCATTCATCAGTGGATAATGCGGCGATCGGGTCATTCATCAGTGGATAATACGGCGATCGGGTCATTCATCAGTGGACACCATGTCCAGTGTATAACATGACTTTAGGGTCATTCATAAGTAATCACCATGACTATGAGGCAACTCATCGGTGGTCACCATGACTATCAGGTAATTCACCAGTGGATAATATGGTGATCAGGTGACTCAACAGTGGATACAAGGACCATCAGGTGACTCATCAGTGGATACAAGGACCATCAGGTGACTCATCAGTGGATACAAGGACCATCAGGTGACTCAACAGTGGATACAAGGACCATCAGGTGACTCAACAGTGGATACAAGGACCATCAGGTGACTCAACAGTGGTCACCATGACTATCAGGTGACTCATCATTGGATACAAGGACCATCAGGTCATTTATCAGTGGACACCATATCACCATCTGGTCATTCATCAGTATATAATATGACCATCAATGAATTCCAGATCCAGCAGGTCATACTTGCTCAAAGCTTACACCAAAACTTGAGGAACATCGACCTTTATGTTCCTTCAATAATCTCTTGGCAGAACGAATGGTGAAGTGCGAGCGATTTCTAGAGTCAGTCGCTCGCCAGTCATGTGGCAGAACCTCAACGTGCAGGCTACCCCTTGTCGAACAGAAGAGTTGAGACTGTTAGGACACAGATCTGTCACTACGAGAAGTGTCACCGTTACTGAATATCACAACCTTCTAGAAACTGACTTTTCCTTAGCCTACAAAAAAATAAAATGATTTCGGAAAATTCGAAAACAAAACTGGGCTCCGTCTAGTCGTAATGTTTATATTTGTTCCCTGAAATAAATGTGTTACGTATTAATGGTTAATCATGGATTGTACATATGGAAAGGATCATTCATTTAAATCTACAAAATGACTCGTCATTTCCGACTCTATTGACATTATCTAATACTGACATACCCAGTTCACTCGACAACGATGTGCTATCACAATAACATCCCAAACTTACTGTATTATTAGTGAACTCGGGCACCAGGCAATGGAAGTTTCAAACCAAGGCTCGAATGAGTGTCTTACTTGAAATCCTGGAGCTGCAATGAAGAAGCCTGTTATCAAAGCCGGCTGTGATACATACATATGTGATAGATTACCTATACAGTTTTAATGTACTTGTGTATGGAGCTTGTGCTGGGTTAAATGTTAAACAGATTTGTTTTGTGATTTCTACAAGGATCCGAACAATTTCACTTTTTAACAACTTATCAGTGCAGTATTAGTACCACAGAACACTCCATGGTCAGTACCGAATCAACAAAGGTCACTTCCGGTGTGAATATCCGGGTATGTGAGTTTGTGTGCCTTAATTGTTTTTTAAAATTGATTACATAAATAATACATATACTATATTTTTGTTGAATGGTATTACATTTTGCAAAAATCAGGTACCAATTTGCATTTGTTGTTTTTCATCTTACACAAATAAAGGCATTTTCTCACATTGTTTTCTGGCATTGTTGTGTTGACTGCTGGTGTTCCCTCTTGTGGAATGAAGGCAATAACGGGTACTAAAAGTTCCATGATCATCGGTAGGATGGCCTGCTGGTAGAACAGCCAGGTTATCAACAAGTGTGTGCAGTGAAATTTCAATTTCACACGTACAACTCGCACACTCAGTTCCCTTAATTTCTGTTGGAAATATATATACATGCTTCTTTGACAACTTTGCATGAACTTGTATGTCAGCTGACCCACAGGCAAATTGTAGCGCAAATATCGTTGCGCAACAAAGAGAAAATGACCAGTCTTCGCTCGCATTTGGGAAGACTGGTCATTTTCTCTTTGTTGCGCAACCGTGTTTGCGCTACAAGTTGCCTGTGGCTGACCATACAGTGGAATCTGTCAAATCCGGACTCTTTGTAAACCGGTTTCCTCCTTAATCCGGACTACTCTCTGAGTGTTGGCAAAATTGTTCTTAACTTATCATTAAAGCTTGCTTTATAATCCGGAATCTCTCAATTACGGTCCCCACAATCAACTTACTATGAGAACAATGCTTTTTGTAATCCGGGCGCAGTTGACCTGGTTGGCAGATAATATATACAAAAATAAAACATAAAAACAGCTGCATTTGTATCATTTTCTAGGTGAGACCGACTACTTTTTGACCGATACCTCGCTTTATATATATTTTAAACACATTGTTGGCATTGGCAATATATACTGACGTTCATAAGAAAGTACACACCTGGTGTTTTGGGACTATTTCCATTAAAACCATAAATATTTCGCTATCAATGTTGTAATTGGGTACAATATCTGGTGTTTTGGAAACACTTGCACAATGTTTGTGACAAGGCAGAATCAAAACACTTTTTAAAATATTAATGCTGTTTTAAAGAAAACATTTTACCAAAGAATCAGGTGACTGTGTACTTTCTTCTGAACACCAGTTAGGTATCCACGTTCACGGATACGGGAGACATTTTTTAGAATATCAACTTTAACGTTGTTTGCTTTTCTTAGGGGAAGGTGAGTGGGTGTTTTACGCTGCTTTTGGCGATATATACGAAATCATCCGACAACCAAGTCAGCGAGCCTGACCACCCGATCACGTTAGACACCTCTTACGACAAGCACAGTAACTGTTGCCTCTCACCACCAGCGTGGGTTGCTGAAGACCAGTTCTAACCCGGATGTTCACGGGTCAGGCTTTATCTACCAGAAGTTCCCCTTCCCTAAAGAGTGAGTGAGTATGGTTTTCCGCCGCTTTTAGCAATATTGCAGCAATATTCTGGCGGGGAACAGCAGAAATTGGCTTCACAAATTGTACCCATGTGGGGAATCGAACCCGGGCCTTCGGCGTAAGGAGCGAACGCTTTAACCACTGGGCTACCCCGCCGCCCCTGCCCTAAAGAATGTACTGTTACATAACTTTATAGAAATTTAGTAATATGAAATATGGTCTACTCCCATTTGTGAGAACTCCCAGTTGTGAGACTCCCAGTTATGAGACAGTGGAGTAGGTAATTAACAACGAAAACACACCATACTCCCCTGTCTGATAGAATGGATTCACCCTAGCTAATTACTGATTTGCTATGTAACTGAATCTTGTGGAGGTAACTTAATGAAACTTTATAAGATAAATTGATTAACATACTCAGGTGGTTATCTCCCATTTGACAGACACCCAGTTGGCAGACACTGAGCAAAAAGGTTAATTAGGGTAACACCTACGGGTATAATGGAACAGTCCACAGTCTAGTGAGTGGAGGAGGCTGAGGTTCGTTATTGAGAAGCTTGGTTTGGTTGAGTGTAAATAAAACTTTGTTGCGAGTAAATGATAATCTGTTTTTTCTTCTCGAAGTTGTTTTTACTATCAATTACTATCGAATAGAGGTTTGTCACTGTGTTTACACAGAACATGGTCGCCGATTAATGATAATCTGTCTTCTCTCCTCACTTTGTTTTTAGTATCAATTGATCTTTGTATGAGGAAAGATCTTAAGAGAGTTTTACATCTGTTTTTAAAAACAAGGATTAATTAATTAATTTTATCAATAGACTAATTTTAAATTTGACTCAACAAATATATAAAATGGTGAAAAGTATATATGTTCTATATCAATATGGCTGGAGTGCGGAGAGTGGAGTATCTGATGTCACAGAGAGGGGGCCCTCAAATTGTTCTGGATGGTCATGTTTACACCAGAAATAAGGTCACACAGACCTGCACCCACTGGAGATGCATCGTCAAGACCTGCACGGGGAGGTGTTCAACTGTCGGAGACTTCCTTCGAACACAGATGACGGCCCCAAGCAAAGATTTGTCAGCGAACTGCTCAAGCGAGCTAGAGAAGAGACAACACAGATGCAGACCTTGTACACAGAGCAGCTGTCAGTAGA
Source organism: Haliotis rubra (assembly GCF_003918875.1). NCBI lineage: Eukaryota > Metazoa > Mollusca > Gastropoda > Lepetellida > Haliotidae > Haliotis > Haliotis rubra. The sequence continues at coordinate 518,785 of NW_025767657.1, read as the reverse complement.
GGAGGAAGTCAACCTACACGTTCTTCCATCCTTCACCAGCGTCAGCAGTTCTCTGTACAGACACCGCCGCAAGACCATGCCAGCGTTACCTACCACCCTCCGAGAAGTGGATTTGGAAGACAGTTGGACAGAGACAAGTAATGGACGTCGTTTCCTTCTTCTTTCTGATGGAGAACAAGACAAGATCCTAGTGTTCTCTACCACTGAACAGCTCCAGGTGCTGCAGACCGCCGATACCATCTACATGGATGGAACTTTCACTGCCTGCCCTGAGCTTTGGGATCAGGTTTACATAATTCATGCCCGTTGCAACTCTGTGTCATACCCCTTAGTCTTTGCCCTTGAAGCTACTATGCATTGTTATTTGAAAAATATTATATTCTTGTTATCAAATAAATATTAGATTTTTTTGGGGTGTTTTTATTTGGACTATTCCATTATAATGTGTAGGTAACAGGTAGTTGCTCATCTGTTCATTGAACCGTAAATGTTGTTGTTTTAAGGTGTCTGCGAACTGGCTGTCTGCGTAATGGGAGGACACCACTCAGGTAAATGTCTTTAATAATTAAACACTTTGTGTGGGTAACTTCGTGATCAAAGAGAAATTAATTTACCTACTCAGATTTACGCCGATAAGTATAACAGACATTTAATAAACAGTGCATGTTGCTCTTGTGGATATCAACTACCCGTTATAACCTGGATAATTTTTTGAACGGAAACAAAGAATTTACTCCTTGTGTAAACCAGAAAATATTTGAATCCGTCCACGATTATATCATCAAGACACAACCTTCAAATTTTCACAGGGAAATACTGAAATTAACTCAACAACCTTCTCGTGATTGATTTATATTCCTACATAGCTTGTTAGACACACACAACTGTAAGTCTCTAATTATGACTACCTAGAGAATAGTTGTATTTGATCTAATCTGTATATATTTATATGTACTTAAAAATATATTTATGCAATAGTCAATATTGATGACGTCACATCCTCCATTTCATTTTATATTTTATGTTGCATGGGAGCGGTGTTAACATAAGCAGTAATACTTCACCAATCCCAATTCATTTTCATAAATAATAATAAAATATGTTTAAACCGAAATGACTTTCAAACTTCATAATAGCCAATAAAAATGTGTTATCATAATTACATATTCTTCTGAATAAATAAAATATTCAATGAACTATTTCTTCTGTGTAAATATAATCTTTGATAATCTGTTTCATTAACCAACTCATCAATGAACTATGCCTCCTGTGGGTACTGGGCTGGGCTGATCCCACTGTCATTGTAGGGATGTGGAAACACCACCTATGTGCACTGTACCATTAATTAATGTGTCTCACAACTGGGAGTTCTCACAAATGGGAGGACACCTGAAATATTGATTACCATTTGAAACAAGGCCAGAGCTGTCACTGATACCTGAAGTTATGTCAATACAATATGTTTCTCAATATTTTGTTTTATTTTAATTTTTTTTGAATGATCACAGCTGTTGACCACACGCAACATGGCGGACACACACAATATACGCTTTTATAGTTATGTTCGTTATATACCATATGTAGGGAATTCCATATGTTACGCTGTGAATACACAGGTGTCAATATATTATCAACATAGAAATACATTTGAACGTAAATGTAGGACACTTCATTACTTTACACGCAGTTAAATATTTGCAAGGTAAGGAAAATATCACTATTCATGTATGATAGCTCTGAATGGAAATTCGGATTAAATAGAAGTGTCAGACGACCTTGAGAGTATGAGTGAGTGAATTTTGTGTTGTGCCGCATATTATTCCAGCTACTGACCCTCGATATTTCCAGCTACGATACCTCATATATTCGGGCACCCAGAAGACAAGTGCGGGAAACGCTTGTGTCAGCAGAAGGGGAAAAGTGGATATGGTACCGATAAGCAAAGGCCCTTGCTTGTCCTTTACTTCGTTTAAAAAACCCTGGCAGGGGTGGTAGGGGTAGCCTAGTGGTTGAAGCGTCCGCTTGTCACGCCGAAGACCCGGGTTCGATTCTCCACATGGGTACAATGTGTGACGCCCATTTCTGGTGTCCACCGCCGTGATATTGCTGGAATATTGATAAAAGTGGCGTAAAACTATACTCACTCTTCACTCGTCACCAGAAATGGGCTTCACACATTGCACATTGTATCCATGTTGGGAATCGAACCCGGGTCTTCGGCGTGACGAGCCCATTTCACGGGGACAGAAAAATAAGATACAAGCGACCTATCTCCCCTACAATCTCACGGGACACAAAAATAATGCATAATTATATCACATATTATTTACAGAGATTCGTGGAATTCTGACCCATGCAATACTAATACATATCCTCTTTTTAAACGGGCCCATTTATGGTGTCTCCCGCCGTGATATAGCTGGAATATTGTTAAAAGCGGCGTAAAACTGAACTCACTCACTCACTTTTAAACGGTACAACCAGGCTGCAGTGAAAATGCCCTCGCCAACTCGATCAAGAATGCAGACACCTTGGCTTCAAGCCAGCACGAGTAACCGGCCTTGTCACGCGAGAGAAGCGTGGCGTGAGAATGCTTGGCGAGAATACAGGCAGTGCCAGCAACGTTACGTGATCACCATGCAAGCGAGATTCACCTCTGAGATAGGGTTACTCTGGGCGATCTTCACTGATGGGATTCGAAAATATGCTGGTTGAGGGGTATTAGAGTATGGCGCAATAAGCAAACATAACTAAGGTGTTCGGACAACTCGGTCCAGTGGTGTGAAATTGTGAATCGGCCGAGTTAGTCGAACACCTATTAAACTTTTAATGACCAATCAATGTACACTGCCCCCGTAAAATCTATTTACCAGTAGTGAGTGAGATTTTAGCAATATTCCAGCAACATCACGGCGGGGGACACCAGAAATGGGCTTCATTGCACATTGTATCCATGTTGGGAATCGAACCCGGATCTTCGGCGTGACGAGCGATATAGCTGGAATATTGTTAAAAGCGGCGTAAAACTGAACTCACTCACTCACTTTTAAACGGTACAACCAGGCTGCAGTGAAAATGCCCTCGCCAACTCGATCAAGAATGCAGACACCTTGGCTTCAAGCCAGCACGAGTAACCGGCCTTGTCACGCGAGAGAAGCGTGGCGTGAGAATGCTTGGCGAGAAATACAGGCAGTGCCAGCAACGTTACGTGATCACCATGCAAAGCGAGATTCACCTCTGAGATAGGGTTACTCTGGGCGATCTTCACTGATGGGATTCGAAAATATGCTGGTTGAGGGGTATTAGAGTATGGCGCAATAAGCAAACATAACTAAGGTGTTCGGACAACTCGGTCCAGTGGTGTGAAATTGTGAATCGGCCGAGTTAGTCGAACACCTATTAAACTTTTAATGACCAATCAATGTACACTGCCCCCGTAAAATCTATTTACCAGTAGTGAGTGAGATTTTAGCAATATTCCAGCAACATCACGGCGGGGGACACCAGAAATGGGCTTCACACATTGTACCCATGTGGGGAATCGAACCCGGATCTTCGGCGTGACGAGCGAACGCTTTAACCACAAGACTACCCCATTTCCCCTATTTACCAATAGTTTATAGGTACAACGTGATAAAATATAATATTTTACCAAAACAGCACTTAAGAAACATTTAGAGTACAGCTTTACTTTGCTCTCTCTCTCTCTCTCTCTCTCTCTCTCTCTCTCTCTCTCTCTCTATATATATCTCTACACCAATCGCTCTCTCGCGCACACACACACACACCACCACTACAGCTACAGCGTAGCACAAAAAGCACGTGCTTACACTTATAAATTGGAAAATATTTTGATTCAAGATGCTAAAAATATATTGTTTTCTGGGTGGTTTCTGGTATAGTACCGTGGCACCCGAACGCAGCTTCGCGGATCATTTATAAACAAAACATGTTTTGTCTACACTATGCAATAGTGTCTGGGAACAGGCTGACACTTCAGTCCGAAATCGGTTGTTCTAAGGTTGAAGTCCGACGGTGGAAATGCCGATTGTAGGACAAAACCCCCTGTGGACAAAAGCCCCCTAGGACAAAAAACTCTTAGGACAAAAACCCATAAGGACAAAAAAACACAATGAGGACCTTTGGACAAAACCCCCAATCATATTCAACTACTGAGTGATTGACTTAAGTGACATGTTTTGATTGAAGCAGTAATAGAGATTATCAGTGACAGGGATTAACAGGCTTCATTAATTAACTTAGTATTTCGTTTGTAAACATTCTTAAGGGTGAAGCTTCATTATTGATGAGGATTAAGTGACTTCAAGAGTATTAAAAGTTTAATTAATCAACATAGTATTTAGATATTAGGAATGGATATTGCCTGGATTCTCCTATTGCGATATATTGCAATAATTCAAGAGATATTGCAATACATATTGTGATATATTGACTGGAAGTTTCTGTCCAAGTGCGTACATCATAAATTCATAATAGCTCTCTGTGTGCGACATCATCTTCTTAGTTGCTGTTACACCATATGTTCAGGCTCCCTGTCCCCATTGTGTATGGGTGTATGCCAGTAGTGTACAGATAAATGATATAGAGCCTTAATGTGGAATGTTTCATTGAAGTAACTGTATTGCAACAAAGTTTTGATAAAGGTAATACTATAACATGATTTTCATGGTCAGTGTTTGCTTCAACAGAATGCACTTCAATGCAGTATGTAGTTATTGTTACTGTTTGTCAGTGATTCATTCAGATTCAACTCCAATATAAACATGTGTTAACATGAACTGTTGTAAAATGAAACAAAAACATGATTTAATAATAATAATAATAATAAATGGATATTTCTTATGCGCCAAAGTCCATCCAGAGCATGCTCAAAGCGCTACATATAAAAAGAGTCACTAGAGTTCAAGAGGAAGATATGACAATTCGTCAAAATGACCATGAGAATATTTCGCAGTTATAGGTTGTAGACTTTTTTGAAGAGGAAGGTTTTGAGTCCCGATTTGAATGCTTCTAAGGATGAAGCATTTTTTTATGGGAGTAGGAAGACTGTTCCATAGGGTTGGTGCTGCAAATTTGAATGATCTATGGCCAAAGTGTTTGAGACGAACTTGGTGACCCACTTGAGCTTAAAATCCCATGTGACCTCCAATAACTAAAATCCTTCACTAGAATGTCATTATACAGCTGCGTATCAAAAGTTTGTTCACCCAAGGAAATCCATTCAAACCATTCATTTTAAGCTCGAATAGGCAAAGGAAAACAAGGAAAACACAATGAGAAGTAGTTCATGTGTGAACTTTATTCATTAATGAGTAGCTCCACCTTTGGCCGCGACCAGTGCTTTGATTCTCTTTGGCATGGACTTGTAGAGATTCTTGAACACTGAATTTGGCAAAGAATACCAATGATTTTTGACAGAGTTCCAGAGGTCATGGCTTGATGTACGCATATCTTTTGCTACTTTCTTCCCAATGATATCCCACACTGTCTCTATGGGATTCATATCAGGGGAATTTCCCGGCCATGGCAGCACCTGAATTTCCCTGCGAGCCAGATAAGCACGTGTAGATCTGGAATTGTGAGCTGGAGCATTATCATGCTGGAACACAAAGCCCTTTTCTGGAAAAACCAGACAGGAACCATGATTTGAAATATCGTTGATGATATGTTGTTGATATCGTTCACTATTCAATGTTCCTGGAACAATTTTCAGAATCCCTGGCCCGTTGTGGGAAATCATCCCCCAGACATGAACTTGAGGGGGGTGCTTTACAGTGCTCTGTAAACAAGCTGTTTTGTAGCGTTCATAGCTGAAACGTCGCACTCTCATGCGTCTTCGGTTACTGAAGCAACGGAAAATGGATTCATCAGAAAATAATATCTTGTTCCACTGCGGCAGCCGAAACTGTTTGACCCGTTTAGCCCATGAAAATCGCTGTTTTCTTTGCTTCTTATTGAGAAGAGGTTTTCTGGCAGGGACAAAACATTTTAACCCAAATGTTTGTAGTCTACGAGAGATAGTCATCCGACTAACCTGTTTACTCAATGATTGCTTTAGTCTACCATGAATAATGTTCAGTGTAGCATATCTATCCTTTAGACACAGTTTCCTGATTATTCGGTCTTCACGTCTTGAAGTACATCGAGGTCTGCCTGACCTTGGCAAATCTTCAATGCGGCCAGATTCTTTGTATTTCTTATATAACTTGATCATACCTCTAACTGAGACATCACACTTGTATTCTCTCGCCATAAACTTCTGAATTGTACTCCATTTATTCCCTGCATCCCTCAATGTCACAATCCTGCTCCGTTCCAAGTTTGTCCAGTTTCGTTTCTTTGCCTGATCCATTCTGTAAAGAAATCACGACAGTTTATTATCGACACATTGTGCGTTACCAAATGTTTCAAACCGAAGACTAAAAGCATCCCAGCAACGGAACATTATACTTTCAAGCAGAAAAGTTCAGATTTCTTACAGGGAAGATTTTATACGCTTAATTATGATGGAATGAAATTTGTAACTGTTCTATCTTTCTGCCAGAGGATAGTTTAAATATATCCTCACAAATGTTGATGTCATAATTTAAGCACAATAACAAAATAAAAGTATAACTCACCTTTCTGTCTCGATGATCGCCGCTCCTGAATTTCATTCTGCGATTCCGTTAAAGTATCAGAGCGGTTACTAAGTTGTTTAAACGCACAACAATGATGAGAACACACAACTTGAGCTCATTTGAATGCATAATTTACGAATAGGATTTGCAAACAGACACTGGAATTAAATTGAAAGCAGTACTTTAATGTAAAAGTACTACAAGCGTTTCCATTTATGAAGTGAACAAACTTTTGATACGCAGCTGTACTGTGACGGTGAGTCCTACAAAATTTATAAGACTTTGGCCTTTATCATAAATTGATAACATATGTCCCATTATTAAACAAAAATAACAAAATAATGTGAATTGTGAAATGGTCACTCAGAGCCAGTAGCTCTACTTATAGGTCCAAATAAAAGATTGGTCAAATTTTTGAAGGGCATTTAGAAATGGAATGCATAAGAAAGGCAAGATTTATGGGTGTCAGCTTTTTTATTGTGAATATGCATGACCTGATGAAGGAGCAAGCATACACTCCAAAACGTTATTCACAACAATAAGTTGAAATCCATAAATCTTGCTTTTCGTAAAAGATTGGTCCATTTGAGGCCACTGAATTCCTCCAAAACGTCACATATGTAACCATTCAAACCCCAAACTTAAAGCATTTGGTAGAATATTTTGCACTTTTGCCGCCACTTATAAAGACACTTCCACTTGTAAAATGTTACATGATACAGAAAAGAAACAAAAGTATATTTGGCACTTTTAGAGCTCATTTTGTTGCTATGGAAATGAAGGGCAGTTATTTAAAGGGAGCTAACTCTGGATGACCCAATCTATTGCAGAATCTGAACCATATGGCGATAATCGTATCGGGAGATACTGTACCGGTATATACCGGTTTACCGGTAATATTGCACAGCCCTATTAGATATGTACACATTATTAAGCATTTCAACTCACTGTCACATTACAACTGGTCTCAATATATGCTCCATAAACTAAACAGGCAGTAGCATTCCAGCATGGAGATATTGAAGAATAATAAGGGTTAAGCTACGAAGGTGTTGAGAGGCAAATTAGTGCTCAAATTGTGATGTACCCAGTTTATGCTAGTGCAAATTGGTGCTCATGATGTATGTGATGTCGGATAAATAAAATATTTGAATAATAGACAATCTTCATTATTCATTTGGAGCTTTGGGATTTTTTGTCCCACATGGTGGGGTTTTTTTGTCCTAAGGGGGTTTTGTCCTAGGGGGCTTTTGTCCACAGGAGTTTTTGTCCGCACACCGAAATGCCGTTGGCAGGATCAGGGATACTCTACAATATAGTCTCTCTGGCAGGACGAAGCCATTGAAGAAAGGCCATCTTGTCTGGTTACAACTCTCAACTTTGCCAAGGGGGATCTTTATCCTCACATCTATGTGGCCGTGAAAACCTTGGCTACAATGCCAGTGTCCTATGCAACAGCTGAGTGTTCCTTCAGAGACGCATTAAGACATACCTCAGGTCAACAATGTTAACTGGCAGATTGTCTGCACTTGCACTGATTCACCTACATTGTGATTTCGTGATGGACATTGACAAAGTCATTGAAATATTCGAACAAAGTCAAACTGGAAGACTGGCTCTGCTCTTTGACTAACACCTGTGATGACCTGATGCTGATTTGATCGTTTGTTGCATCCTCTCAGTCGCCATGACATCCACCTTATGCTTTGAAGTTGAAGCGTTCCATTTACCGAGTTCTCTTTAGGTTGTTATGGTACTTAACTCAGGGTTCCAGATAATTTTTCATGATCAGGAGTACGAACTCCTTATTTTTTCAATATAGGAGTACTGGAAAACAATAAGAGTACATTTAGAGTACTGAATGGAATTTAATGGCGTATCTGTAATCTTGTGTTTCGTTTCATATATGCACCACAACATTGCTATTCTTGTGTAAACAGGTCAGTAAACAATAAAACAATACTTTTTTTCAGATAAATACGTCTGTAAATGATTCTGAAACCGTACACCATTGCTGTGGTCCGTATCTGCTACGTTTTTAAAATTGTTTCCTACCGTATCGTGCTTATTTTATATCCGTACATACGCCGATACGGCCCTTATCTGGAGCCCTGTTAACTATTTACAATATTTACATGGTCAGGGTCTTCTTGAGTTTGATCCGCTAGTTTGGAGATAATATTTTTGGTTTGCATGTTTTACCATGTTATTGATATTTGCCTTAACTTTATCTCGTGTTCAGAAGAATGTTTTACTTTTAGATGTGGTATACCTTCCCTGATTTCAAAATGGTTCGTCATTTGTGCTTACACTCAGTATCTTCCTGGCTACGCGCCTGACCACCACCCCACCCATAAATTATTAACTGTCCTTTATATAGGAAAAGGGACTCGTTCACTTCCCCGTGTATGATCAGCCCATTGTTGTCAGGAATGACGAGGGTCAGGTTGGGTCTGTGACATGCTCGTTGTGTCATCGTGTCCTGATGGGAGTAAATTGTTGGTCATGTTTTGCATTGTCTCGATTCAATCCCAACTGCGGAAATACCGCCTTCTTTTCATGTCTGGTGAGTGTTTAGTGTCGGAGAAGAAATCAATTACGTAAACTTTGTTTTATTTTCGGGTTTCGGTTTTGTATACTCTTTGTTGTTTTAAGCGACGATCTTTAAGTTTCATGCAACAAATGAAATAAAAACTGCAAACAACCATCCATCAATAAATCACATATTCAAGCTGGGAACAACTGTTAATCCTTTATGTTTAACTTTATGAACAGAAGACTTTAGATATTGTCACATAAAACACAAAACGATTTGCACACGTGGTTCTTAGTCATATTTTCTGAAATTTAGAATGATGTAATTTGCTCATATGAAGAACACGAACCAGTTTGGATAAATTCTTGAACACAATTTCAGTTTTATCGTTGACTGTCAAATCAATAGAAATTAAGTCACAGGCGTGCAAATCACAGGTGTTCTTCCAAAGCTACAACAACCTCGTACCTGGATGGTGTCGAGAACTCATTTTGCTCTGGATTTCTGAGTCATGCAGCATCATGGACAGAAAATTTACAATGGATGGTACTTGATCAGAAACCGACTCGAAAGGGCTTTGTATTAAATGTGTTTGGGGTTTTTTTCTTTTCATTTTTCGGTGTTGTCTGACGCTTCACCAGTGTGCGAAATAGCTAGTAAATATCCAGTCAGGCCATTAAATCTCTGCAGTCAGTGGCACGAATGGCTAGTGCATTTTCATGGGGTCATTTTGTAAATATATCTCTCCCTCCGACTTGTTAACTTATAATACACTTTTAAATCATGCATTATTATAGCCTGATAAAGTTCATCATATTAGCAGCTCAATGATGAAACCTGTGTCTACATTCAAATTTCTGGCTAGTGAATTGTTTTGTGGGCTATTAACTTTCAGGCATAGCTTGGCCGACTGACTTGCAAAATTTGGAAACTGTTTCACACACTGCCCTTCACTGAGTAAAACTCCAGGTGTATGGTGGCAATATGGAATTAATAGTCTTGATCAGATCCTCTTTTTCAGTCACTAAGTCTGACCACCTGTTCAATCTGATCACCTATAATGAGGAACATTGGTTGCTGGGAACTGCTGAAAGTCACTCATAGACAAAACCGAGTGAGTTAGTGAGGTTTTATGCGCTTTCAGCAATATTCCCGCAATATCACGACAGGGGACACCAGAAATCTGCTTGACACATTGTACCCATGTGGGGAATCAAACCCGTATTTTCTACATGACGAGCAATTGCTTTAACCATTAAGCTACCCAACCACCCCTGCAAAAAACAAAAGCAGCCCCGTACATAATTGTCTTGAGTGCACCAACACTCTCCCCTCAGAAAGGGAACTGCTTAATCACAGAAACTGCCCCAGAACACAGAACAAAACCCACAGTGTTTGTTCAACAGTTTATCTGATACACTGGGAACAATCCAGACAATACAAAGTGGATATCACAAATCTTAACAATCACTAGATCCACATGCAGTAGCAATGTAATACATGGGTCATTCTCCTCAGAAACGAACAAATTTTATGATCACATTTCCTGGCATTTGTTTTCCACCCCTCATTTATGAAGTATTCTCAAAAAAATAAATCAAAACAAAAAGACATGACTGTAAACAACTGCCTACAGGAAATATTATACCATTGGCAAATACAGGGGAATCACAGAAACATTATGGAACAAAGTATTATATACAATAGACACTGTTAAAGGCTGGATGAGCAAATATTACAGCTGTACAAAACAAAACCGGCTCAAATAATGATTTCCCTCCCTTAAAACTCACCCATTGCATTGCTTATTTTCGCATACCCAGTGTGAAATAAAGCAGGAAGTGTTGAGATGTAAGTTTGAGTAGTACTGTGAAGAAGTTAGACATCACTTCAACATCAGTTTGATGTCTATTCACTATCCCACTGCTAACTACATACACAGAGCTTAGTCTAAAATTTCAGATAAAGTTTGAGAAGATAACTTGTGTTTTTTCTTAAGTCAACAGGTTAGTAAGCGTGGTTGGCAACAAAGAGAGACTTTCCGCCAGCAGCACTCTCACTACCACCTGTGTACTTTCCAAGAGCTGCAGCTCCATTGGCCTGAAACAAAAAAAGTATTGTGAACCACCGATATATATTTCAATCAGAGGCAGGGATGCAACTGAAATATGACTAGGGCTGCAACCATTCGGTTTGATTCATCAAAAATCAAATCTGACACCTTAGTTTCAATTTTCGATAACCATTATCACTATTTCGATATTTGAATACCTATTTAAAATTGTTTCCAAGGAACGTAATTTTGACTCCAACTGGAGCAGTTTCGAGTGCTGAAATAAGGCGAAACTTGATTGGTTTATGCTTGGCAAATTATCCAATGAGAATTGTTGTTAGTAGACATCGCCAAGTTGACGATGGATTTCACACTTAAAAAAGCCGAGTCTGAGAGTTAAATGAAATCTGATGTATGAAGAATCAACTCGAAAATGATCGAATCGAAGGTCCATTATCAAAAATGATCGAATTGACGGTCCATTATCAAAAATCAAATTGAATGTGGTCTGGTTGAATTGTTGCAGACCTAAATATGACATACATATATGTCCCCCCAATACTGCATAGACATAGAAAGGACAAAAGCTTCATTGATTCAGATACAATTACTTCAACTTAAAATATCTGTCAAAATAGAGCATGAAATTACGAGGTCTTTGTCATGGCCAAAATGCTTAAAGTTATAACTTCATTACAATATTACCAGTGAGTGAATGAGTTTGGTTTTCCGAGGCTTTTAGCAATATTCCAGAAATATCACAGCAAAACAAAAAACACTGTTTTCCTGTTACATGCACCACACTGGGTCCCGTTGTATAGAGCGATCTTAGCTCTAAGGCTACCGTAACTCCCGTACGTTAAAAGAGTTAAGGTAGTCTTAGCGCTAAGCTACTCCACTCTGACTGAAACCAGAAATTAGTGCACTGACCTGTGCTCTCCTGCAAAGCTCGCCCTGCCCAGCCTTGATGTTTTCATCCTTGCCCTGCCATGCAGCAAGCACACTGGCCTGGAGGGCACGCCCGTAGGAGAAGGTGAGAGCCCATGGTTTGCGGCCAGGGTACTGGTTGATGGCGTTCAGGTTGAGTGTTGCATCTTCTTCTGACTGGCCTCCAGACAGGAATGTGACACCTGGAACAGGAGCAGTAGGATTTTGGTTAACTCGGACAATATTTTCGTAATATCAGTGTCTGCTTAATGTGAGAGTGAGTGACTAAGCGAGAGTGTGAGTTTAGTTTTACGCCTGCTTTTAGCAATATTCCAGCAATATCACAGCAGGGGACACCAGAAATGGGCTTCACACATTGTACCCATGTGGAGAATAAAACCCGGGTAATGAGTGAACACTTTAACCACTAGGTTATCACACCACCCAGCTTAACTTGGGAGGAAAAAATAATCTAAAGTTCTAACTGTTTGCCACTTTCTGTAACCATCTGCCTAAAGTATGGTGCTGGCAAATGAAGGATTATAATCAGGACATATTTGGGATGCAACCCTGTGAACACAAGATCATGGCAGACCTAAGGCACTAAACATCAATTGGTGGTCCTAACATGCAGTGTATTATACCACCAAAACCAGTGTTAACATTAACAAATGAATATCAGGTGACATGTCCTAGAGATAATGTGTATAGGTGCTGTCCAGGATATATAGGAGTTCACTATTAGTGTTATTATAACTTTGAGGAATAGTGTCCTGGAATTGAGCAGTCCCCTGATTGATTGATTGATTGATTGATTGATTGATTGATTGATTGATTGATTGATTGATTGAAACGTGGATGCTGTTACCAAGAAAGTTAATGAGTGAGTTTAGTTTTATGCCGCTTTTAGCAATCTTCTACAATATCACGCCAGAGGACATCAGAAATGGGCTTCACACATCATACCCATGTGGGGAATTGAATCTGGGTCTTCAACGTGACGAGCGAACACTTTAATCACTGGGCTACCCCACCGCCCCAACAAGACACTTAAACAACTGTTCATTTTGCAATCATAACAAAGCAATGGTGTTTCATTTTAACGTCCATGAACCAAAGTAAGACGACACAGTACCTGCAACTGCTGGTGGGACAGTCCTGGAGAGGGCCTGGACTGTGGCACGGGCGTTCTCCTCATTGCTGTTCTTCTGAGCACTGCTCATGCCAGCGGTCACCATGTTGGGCTTGAGAAGGGTGCCCTCCAAGAAGACATTGTGGTCAGCCAGTGCCTTGTATGTGAATGCCAAGACCTATAGAACAGAAGATGCTGATGTTAGTACTGGACTGACTGACTGACTGACTGACTGACTGAGTTTTAGTTTTACGCTTTTAGCAATATTCCAGCAATATCACGGCGGGGGACACCAGAAATGTGTTAGTACTGGAAGTGTAATGATATAATGAGGCAGTGATATATGTATCCTGTGATATATGTACTGATGCAGTCAATTGTTATCCAGATACAGTACCTATATTTCTTAATTTCATATTCTCTCCCTTTTAGCTGGTGAATCACAACTCTGAATCATCTGTTCTTAAATCTCAGACAGCAAAGAGGGGATATTAATAGGAAGAAACATATACTTGTGGGCATTGCATACTTTAGTATGCATAGCCAACCAGGAATTACTAGATCTGCATAAACTGGTTCTTGTATTTTTCACGTTTTACATCAATAAATAACTTTATGTAATGTAGTTCATTTATAGAGATCCAGGGGTTGTAAATTGTTTCAAGGCTCACAATACATTACTGTATTGATGTATGGTTACAACACTTAGTACAGTGTTCAAATGATTTATAGTATTTATCACCACCTATTATTTGTTAAATATGGATTGAATATATGGATATAGACAACACATCCTACTTTTTCATGCCCTTAATTATGTTAATGCTGAGCACAAACTAGTGTAAAACAAATACTATCTGTTAAATTCTTTGGACTGTGGCCTTGGGGTCAGACTACAGACCGCAAGACCATCTGAAAATATCACCTTATAGTGAGTGAGTATGGTTTTACGCCACTTTTAGCAATGTTCCAGCAATATCACGGCAGGGGACACCAGAAATGGGCTTCACACATGTGGGGAATCGAACCTGGGCCTTCAGCAAGACAAGCAAACACTTTAACCACTAGGATACCCCACTGCCCAATTGCCTTTGAAGACTGAATCCTGCTGAAGTCTTACCTGCTCTGTGACTCTCTGTGCTGTCTGGATATCGTGATCACCATCTGGCAATACTTCTGGTTCAACAATGGGCACAAGGCCGTTCTGAAATAATATACATATTCATGAACATAACCCAGGCAAACACTTGGGTCAATGGCTTGACAATACAGCCTATATTCAGCTGTTAGTTTCCAATGCATTGAGGATATTGATTCATTTGTCATAGATACAATCAGTTGAATTGCTTTTAAACCTGAAATCAGAACTTCTGTTTGAACCCAAACTATTGAGGTACTGAATTACAGAAAGGCCTGGCTGAGATTTTTTACACAAATATAACACATTTGGTTTTCAAAACATACATCAGTGAGTGAGTGAGCAAGTATGGTTTTACACCACTTTTAGCAATATTTCAACAATATCACGGCAGGGGGACCCAGAAATGGGCTTCACACATTGTACCCATGTAAAACATACATCAAGGTAAACGTAACATTATCTCCTCACACTCTCAATGTCAAGAAAATGAAAAGCATATTCTGTTTGCTAGACCTCTGTAACCATTGTTTTAAAAACCTAGCCATATGATACGTTTAATTAAGTGTCAAAGACTCCGAACAAATTCCATCTGTGATATCGCATAGTATATTTAAAATCAGAATAGAAATGTAATACATTCAATTTATGCATGTGCAATGGAACAATCATATGATATACATACAAGAGATATTGGTCTTAACAATAAACTGAACTGAACATTAGGGATAGCAACATGTTGTAAGGGTGACGTACAATCACCAAGGTCACATGCTGTGACCCTGACACCTCAAGGTCAGCCCTTGGGTCACTGGGCACTTCATCTCTCTGACTCCTCATATGGGAGACACGAAGGACACAACTGATGATAACACTATTGGGGGGTACAAGCTCAAACCTATCTGCTGGCAACAAAATGCAGGGATTTACCTCGAGTCCTGTTTTTGAGGATCCCTTGGACTCATACTCTTAATTTTCATGGGTCCTGGACCACAAAATGGGGGTCCAGACACTTAAATATTATTATTAATACTGTTATTGTATTGTGTATCATGATCATCACATTGTTACAGTAATTAAATTGCAAATAATACCATAACCCAGCTAGTAGCAAACTCAGTGATAACTTATTGTCACTTGATTTGAAGTTTTACAAAAAGTATTTGGACTTTTTTGAGTCCCTGTGGACGCGCTAATAAATTTTGTTGCGTCCATTGTCAATTTTTATGTGTATAAGACGCAGGAATTCCTGTCCTGTAAATCCCTGAAAATGATTTCAAGAGCTTGAACTGGTTATATTTCAAATGAGCTTCTTACAAAGTAGGGGTGTCGCGATACGCGAATGTATCGATGCATCGACACATTTTATGACGATATGATAAGATACTGCTTCAGTGTATCGAACTTTATCGATTCAAATTTTTATGCTATATCCATCTCCTTCAAAATAGTAAAATTATACAAGACCAGCTTAGATGTAGCTTACGTTGCCGGTGTAAGGTAATGCTATGAACAGGCCGCGAAAATAATGTATCGCGATACGTATCGTATCGTGACCTTAAAATCGTGATACGTATCGTATCGTGAGATTGGTGTATCGTGACACCCCTATTACAAAGCATCATCACAAACACATTTTCACACAACACGACTTCCAAAATCTACACACAATCTTCAATAGATGTACAGACAATAATAAACTAATGGAGAATAGTGTACATCATACATCTTGACAGCATCTATGTAGGACTGAATTGTTTCCATGAACTTCTAGCTAAATTTTGAGAGTTTTTGGAAACTGATACTAATTGCACTCTGATAAAGCTTCATAAATTTACCATTTGGTGTACTAATATAATTATGTCCAAGTAATTACTTCTTATCTCATTCAACATGTTTAAATATTTACATGAAATTTTCACCCATACATTTAGACTTAAAATCATAAGATTACATTTTCCTGCCATAATGGAGTATTATCCCATTACATGAATTCAACAGGAAGAAAATAACTAACAGTGCGAAACTGTGCTACATTAACCCACTATTGTATCAGAACCTTGCCTAAATACAGTACTGAGTCAATTTTTGTTTCACACTTGAAGAACCGGGTTAGAATTGGTCTTCAGCAACTCAGCTTGCCGAAAGAGGTGACTAACTGGATCGGTGGTCAGGCTCGCTGACTTGGTTGACACATGTCATCGTATCCTTATTGCATGGATGATGGAAGCGAATGCTGTTGATCACTGGATTGTCTGGTCCAGACTTGATTATGTACAGAATGCTGCCACAAAGCTTGAATATTGCTGAGTGTGGCATTAAACAACAAACACTTTGTTTTTAAAAGAGTCGGTAATTATACCAGACTCCAGCTTCATCAAATTGGCTACAGTGTAAATGCCAGCTTACCTGTTGACAGATGCTAGCATAGCGTGCAAGGACATTGCCATTCTCCAGCATGGACTGGTAGGAAGGGGTGTGTGGGCCAATCTTCAGCACACATCTCCATTTGGCAAACTGGGCTCCATCTTTCTTGTACTGGGCACACCTGGTACCCAAGTCATCCAAACCTGAAAGAACGCATCACAGAAATCAGCTTCAGATTCATCACATAGTTCACAGAAGGGTCAGTGCATCTCAATATTTTGAGCCTCTTTTTGTGTAAGAATTGTATCCTATCAGAAGGTTATATAATTATACAGTAAGAAACTGTACAATGGAATGTAACTCAATCATATTTTCTAACAGTATGGACACAAACAGTATTAATAGAAGCAGTTTATAAATATGATTTGATTGGCTGCTGTTCACTCCCTGCAAAGGAATACAGGTCCTATTTAGAATAATGGTAGAGTGCATGACATCCTGAAATACTGTTTTGTAAAAATGTGTACTGTTGATATTAACAACTAACAACAAGAAGACATATCCCCCGCAACGGCAAAATACTCTTTATGAATATATCTACTAGTTATGATTATGTCAAATGTTTTGGAGTGTATATAGCAAAGTGGAAGGAGAGTATTGAAAGGTTTTAAGATCTGCCCCAGAAAGGAGCACTACCACCAAATTCAGTTGAAGCCAGTTGAAATGCAACAAGATGACATCCTCATAGTCACAGCTTAAGTCATGTTTCCATAGAAACAGCAAAATATAAAATTCATATCGGGGTCTAACCCCTAAAAGGCACATCTAGGGATTATGCTTGATATGTGTACCAAGTTTGATGAAGCTAGCATGTACGGTTTAGGAGATCTGCTCCGGACAAGATGACATTCTCATAGCCACAGACTAAGTCACGTTTCCATGGAAACAGCAAAAAATAAAATTTGTATCTGGGTTAACCCCCAAAAGTCACATCTAGGGATCATGGTTGACATGTGACACAAGTTTGGTTAAGCTATCACGAATAGTTTAGGAGATATGCTTTGGACAAAGTGACGGACGGACGGACGGACGGATGGAACTTGTTTCTATATCCCCCGCAACTTCGTAGCGCTACGACTGCCGTATCTTTTATAACTGTAAGAGACTTTTTTATTCAAACATTCAGATAGCATCCATCTGGCTGTCATTTACAGCAGCTTTAATTTCTCTTAAATATTCAGTGGGAAACATGATCAGAATTTATATGATCAGTTACCATATACATTCATATTCAAGAAACAAAAATGAATTTATTGTGTGTCACACTGATTTAATGGTACTGTATAAAGTGGTAGCATGTCTATTTATTCAGCATGATTGGATGCATGAATTCTGACAAGTTTTGAAAAATCATCATAAAACACATTTCTTACGCATGAAAATGAAGGACCAAGTTCTAAGGAATATACTGCAGGACAAAGCCTTATAATTCCACTTGTACAAGACTACCAAAAGTTGCTGAGTATTATTTAACAGCAAAAGACTAAGCTGATGCTTGTACCAGTTGACCGAAATCATTAGTTGATTTTGAACAGGATTCCTTTTTCATTATGCTGCACACTTGTCAAGAAAAGGTTTCAAGACAATATTACATGTAGCAACTTGTCAGATTGTTTACAGATTTCCTTGACAACTAAACTGTCTCAATTCTATTAAAATCAATTTCTGTAGAAAAAAAGAATTTATTTATACTTTCCTAGGTAAATGTTTTCTTCATCTAGGGGAAAAATTGAGATGAATATGTTTTATTTCTTCATCACTTTGTCCTCAGAATCTGTGTCTAGGGAGCAAAGATTGAGATGATGAATATAGACTTTATTCATCTCAATTTTTGCTTCCTAGACACAGATTCTGAGGACAAAGTGATGAAGTGATGAAGAAAACATGACTTTATTCATCTCAATCTTTGCTTCCTAGACACAGATTCTGAGGACAAAGTGATGAAGTGATGAAAAAAACATTTACTTAGGACATAGGTATTGCGCCAAATCTATGGCAACATCTTTTTAAGTAGCTGAGACCAATTCTCAGGTAATCAAAAGCACTAGACATTATATGCTGTCTACTAAAGCCAGATACGAAAGGGATAAATATGATCACCAGTCTATTAGTCCAAGAAGAGTGAAAATCAAGACAGACGAGCTGTTTTCCCGAAAAATGTTTTCAGGGTTCGAAATACTCCATAAATTAGTGTGCCATGGCACGGTAAATATTGAAATGACACGGTTAAAAGATGACAATTGTGTTGTTACAATTCACTTGTGTTTTCAACAAATTGATCTGTTTCCCTTCATGAATTCAATCTGTTATTCCCGATCACTAGAATCAAATATTTTGAATATTTCTTTAAAGTTGTTTTTTTATTTGAATTGGGGAGTTATTTATCAAAGATATGCAAAATATGGAACAAATCGAAGTCAGGCATGATAACAGTAAACACTTCTTATATTTAAATTGACAGTAATGTGATCACTGGTCACTGATAAATTAACTCTGTCAACAAGGTCAAAGCATAATTTCCTTTGCTATTGTCTCGCAGAATATATTGAATAACACATAAACTGTGTTGTTACTGTATTCGTTACCCAATACCTATGATATGTATTATTCCCCCAATAGCAGATTCAGTGGAAAGTGTGGTAGACTAATGCCAGTAATGGTTAAAACATCCGCTTGTCATGCTGAAGATCTGGGTTCGAATTACCACATGGGTACAATGTGAAGCCCATTTCTGGTGTTCCCCGGTGTGATATTGCTGTGATATTGCTGGCATATTGCTAAACGTCACATAAACCATTCTCACTGATAGTAGATTCATTGCAGTGCCTGTGTTCACGGGAATTCAAAGATGACAGACAAAAGATCACCATAGCCTACCCTGAGTTGTGCATTCATTGAAGGTGCCGGCAAGAGGGACCACACCCTTGTCGACCTTGATGCCAGGGATGATGCCCTTATCCTTGAGGATCTTCAGGAAAGGAGTTCCATCAGATGCCTTCTGGTAGAGAGTCTCATGGAAGAGGATCACACCACTGATGTTCTGTGAAACAACATCATCGGCGGTGAACAGGAGCTCCCGGTACTTGCGGCGGTTCTCCTCCGTGTTCTCCACGTTGATGCCGGAGAGACGCTTGCCCATGGTGCCTAAAAATACAATGTTCACCATAATTAGCAACTTGATCCATCAAGATCTGGATTGGATTTGGTTTTGGACAATCCATTCTTGCCTAAAGAGGGGATTAATGTGTTGGGTTGTTCATGGACTGGGTTGACAAATGTAAGGACAAGGACATCATGCATTTCCTTCACAATGTCCTGTTGTCCTCTAAATGTTCTACAGTATCTGACACTAGCATTCAGAGAACCCTCAGACCTAAAGATCACATGTTCTGACGAGCACATCTAGACTTTTAGTTTTATCCATATTTTCAAACACTGATGAATATAACATATATTTCTTTATAGGCAATCATTCATTCATCATGGAACTCACTCTTGAAATGCAACATTTAGTCACATCAGCAGTATTTCAGCCATAAAGTAACAAAAACAATTATAAATGCATGACACAGAGGCCTATGGACAAAGGATGGCAAAAACAACTAAAATATCACAGATATAGACGTAAAACTAGCTTGCAAATTTGAGACAATATAACATATAACAGGCAATAGATTGCCAGTAAATTAAGGTAATCATCAGGCTAAGGACAATGGGAACTTTTGCTTCCTGCATGGTCCTTTGCTGGATTTACACCATCACTTCAACAGTTGGTGATTGTGCTATCGATCTGTTACAAAACATATTTATCACAATTTTTCAAACAATTCAATTTCATTTAAAAAGTCAATGATTAAATAACAAATAACTTTATCAAAAAGATCTTGTAAACCACAATGGGACTAAAATACTGAATTTTTCCACCAAAACAAGAGTCAAATCTGCAATCATTCTATTCTGCTCACCGGTTGACTCATCAGCAGCCAGGATACCCTTGCCTGGAGCTACAATGTCATTGGCAATTTGACGGAGCTCATCTTCCTGTGCAGGAGTCAAAGCTGGCGTAAAAGCAGGCATGGCTTTCTGGAACAAACAACAAAGTCCTTATTCAAGCTGCTTTTAAAACCTAGACTCCGTCATGTAAACAGAAGAAATATCGTAATACTCATAATGCTGTGTAATGAAATTAAGTCTTGCGTACATTACCTGCATCTATAATCCTGACCGTTTCAAATCTTACCTGATTTCACAGTGCTGAGTCTGATATAACAGATTGTGGGCAATGCTACACAAAGCTACATTAGGGCTCGACTTATGCATATGGAACTTGTACTGGGGCAACCTCAAAATGCAACCACATATTTATGCAAACTTGCACCCAATGGGTGTTTATATTTTGCTGTTCAAAGAACATTGACTTCAGCTGGAAAACAGAATGTGGAACTGGCTTGACTGATAGCCACACGGATAGTGCATGAGTGATTGTTACTGTCTAATAATTTTGTTACCATGCAAGTTGATGTGCTAAATCATCCATACAAAAAATCACGCATTATATATCATTTTATATTAAACAACAAGTGCAACCTGTTTTTGTCAAGGGCAGCAAGGCTATAATATTAACTAAGGTTGCACCAGATACAAGTAGCTTTCTTTTCCTTAAATCGAGCCGTGTACATTTTCACCTATATAGATACTGCCCGTGAAAAGCCAAGTCTTGGTTGACAAGAAATAAACCATCCAAGTATGAGTCATACAACGAAGTCACCCAGCATGACCACTTGGGTGCTGTTGTACAAAGCAATCCTAGCGCTGAGGAGACTGTAACTCCTGGAGTCTCTCATACCTTAACATAGACTTAAGACAGTCTTACTGACAAGGTTGATTAGTGCAAAAAACACCCTGATCCAAATTGGTTGGCCTTTATAAGCTCTATAGTGCTGGGAACCTGCAGCAATGTTGTATACTACATCTACAACGCAACCTCCACATAGACACCTTCAAATGTCAGAGTTATGTCATGCTAAGAAAAAGTAATGTCATTTCTGACGGACATGCGATATCGATCGATTGACCCATTATTTGATCAATTGCTCCAGCACTATTATGATCATGATCAAATCAGTTGAATGTTTTATTAAACAATTAGTACATATATTAGGGAGTTTAATACCCAAATGATCTCTCTGTACTATAACATTGGTCGAGCAATCTAATGCACACCAAACTCGAAAATGGCACACCTGAGAAACAGTGAGTGAGTGAGTTTGGTTTTACGCCACTTTTAGCAATATTCCAGCAATATCACTGCAGGGGGACACCAGAAATGGGCTTCACACATTGTACCCATGTGGGGAATCGAACTCGGGTTTTTGGCATGACGAGCGGACATGTTAACTATAGGCTACATCACAGCCCCCCTGAGAAACAGGCTCCAGTGCTTAGGCACACACAAGTTCTGTGTAATTTTGAGTCCTTCATTGTCTCATTTGTGTTCTCCTTGGACTCCAAGCAAATACCATAATAAATAACATAGTAACCAGTCTTGGAAATTATATAATGCATTACTGTAATACTATATGAATATGGGACAGGGTCAGTGAGTCAGTTTACTTCAGTGAGCAGGGGACACCAAAAATGAGCTTCACAAGTTGTAGGGGCGGTGGGGTAGCCTAATGGTTAAAGCGTTGGCTCGTCACGCCAAAGACCCGGGTTCGAATCCCCACATGGGCACAATGTGTGAAGCCCATTTCTGGTGTCCCCCGCCGTGATGTTGCTGGAATATTGCTAAAAGCGGCGTAAAACCAACTCAGTCAGTCAGTCAGTCAGTCAGTCACAAGTTGTAAAAATATCGGGAATCAAACCCGGGTCTTCAGCATGATGAGCGAACACTTTAATCACTTGGCCACCCCATCATCGCGGGACAGGGCGAGACAAGAGTATTTCCCAAACAAAATTAGCCAGTCACGATCTTCAATAACACCAAAACTTGCTCTGTCATGCTAGTGCCTCAAATAGTCAAACAATTTCTGTCAAATCACTCTGTAAAATACATACAAGATGACATTGCAATTTTGTTTGAAATGTTGACAATACCTGTACCAGGATTAGTCATTTTATCAAATCTGAACAGTTTCAAACCAGATTTGAACCTATTTGTCCACTGCCAAAATCAAGACCCTTGACAAGATTCAAGCATTTGTAAGCTTTGTTTTAGACTGAGATATAGTCAATTTGTTTAAGAACCCCACCAATCTGATCTTTCATTCCTAAGATCAAGAGCAACATTTCTTCAGATCTTTCATTCCTAACTTCAAGAGCAACATTTCTTCAGATCTTTCATTCCTAACTTCAAGAGCAACATTTCTTCAGATCTTTCATTCCTAACTTCAAGAGCAACATTGCTTCAGATCTTTCATTCCTAAATTCAAGGTTAACATTCCTTCAGATCTTTTGTTCCGAATTTGAAGGGCAACAGTCCTTCACACTGCCAAGGGCATCCAGTCATCAAGGTCATTGTCATCAGAAAAAAAACTTGTAACCGTCAATTTCTGAAGATCATGGATTTGCCACGCAGAAGATTTAACTTGTTACAAAACATGACTATTCAATAAATTGACTGCTAAAAATTAACACATACACTAATAAAGATCTTTAAAAAAACATGTCCTAACACATCAAGGTCAAGGACACAGGCTGTGATAGATACATGTATCAATATCATCTGGTGACTGCACAGATGGTTCAGTAGTTATATTACACGTCTTCTATATAGCACTGAACGTGTACCATGATATATATCACAGACAGATCTCCATCATATATAAATGGCATGCAGACAAACACTGTAGAATCGTTTTCAGTAAATTTTAATCAAGACATTCTGTCCATGTTTTTTGATAATGAGATGACAGAATATTCTATCAAAATTTGCTAAACATCATGAAAGGTCTTAAAGATTTGTTGCAAAATCACTATAGACATTATGGACACTTTTTAGTTATTCCTATCATGCTTATTAGATCTCTACGAGATTTTGACTCAGAATTTGGATTAGTTGTGAATTTGAATTTACAACATTCTACATCATGATGATGCTGAGCATCAAATATTCATCAATCCCTCAGTTGGAAGTGTTTATACTTAAGCTGTGTAACTTGGGGTTTGCACCAAAAGTAAATAGAATTTTAGTCTCATTCTGGGGACGCCTAAATCTTTAAACTTTAAACATCAGGACAATCACAAGGACCACTCCATGCTGAACGTTGAACAATGGCTAAGGAAATAAAATAAATGCAGGCAAAATACAGAACAGTAGAATTATGTCCTTTGCTATGTATTACGTGGTTGTAGAATAGATTAAATCCTCTCTACATGTACAATATTGTATGGACTTATATTTACACATCTCTAATGAAGGAGAATATTTTTTACTTACTTCTGTATGATCTGTAAACAGGTAAAGTAAGCTTCTCTTGAAAGAACAGTTATACTTTCAGACAAGTCCTTTTAAATGAATGTATAAAATGAAGCAATTTGTTCCTGGAACTACATCAGATCTGAAACACCTAAATCCGTATTGCGTCAGTTTTGTCACTCCTTGAAGTCATCTGTTCTGTCAAGGATGTGGAATTGGATAGCTTCACATCGTCACGTACAAGGCTACAACGACTTCCTTTTACTGTGTTTACTTCTAAGGGTGTTTATCAAACAAATAAGCTTGTAGTAAACATGTTTATTTACCAATACTATCAATGAACACATGCAACTGACTTCGTCATTGACTCTGGGCCCATGTCAAGTAAACCAGCGTCTATGAAAGGCATGAAAGTAACAATTTCGGTATGTATACATTATTCCAGTGGTTGAGAGGCTTACCATTTCTAGACTTAAGGGGTAAACAGTAAAACGGGTGCAGCAAACTAAATTATGTTTACATACATATTGTCAAAATATATAAATATTAAAGATCCGTCTGACAAGGAGGTACAAATTCGTCAATAAAACCATGTTTGGGTCAAAATAAACCTGAATGTATTGTCATAATCACTCTAATATTTACATGTTATTGTTTCACATGAGTATTTTTCGGGGCCATTCAGACTGCGTGTTTAGTTAAAATCTATACAATGTCCTTGCAAACTTACGATACGTCAAGGTAGGACGACCTAGACTGTATAAATGAGTTAGTTCAAGGTCAGTTCGTCCTACTACAAGGACGCTGAGGAAGTACGAGTCATTATCAAATGTGCACAAAATAAATAACTAGCACTCATTATGAATATCCCTCATTATGTACCACGTGCCAATTAAATGCATTTGACGAAGTCAAAACTGCGTACTCACAGAATATGTTTCACCCGAGTGGCAAGCGACCTACTCCAACAAGAGCACACGACTAATGGCAGCGAGAACGAGGCTGTTTGCCTGTGACATCACATATATCAGGTCAACGGTCACAGGTCAAACGTCTCTCATTTCCCTTCCATGAAAGGAGGGATAGGTGAGCTCATATTGGCATGAAGCGCGCACGAACCAAATAAAATAAACAAGAACAGATTTATAAAGCATTCTCAATCAAATCATTGTATCTAGTCAATATAAACCAGGCATCCATAAACATATCTCCATTGACACGTAACAGAACAATCGGTGACACTTGTCAAGATATTCAGTTTTGGAAGATGAAAAAGGAACCCGTCTATATTTTGATAAATTTCCTGATATTACGCCGACAGTGATGCAAATTTTGACCACTAAAGTCCTCAGAAAGATTATATATCTCTGTAAAGATTATGTAAATAAACACAAAAAATAAATCATGTGGATTCTGAACCTATTATAATAATAGGAATGAAACGTCGCCTATATAGAATAAAGAAGTTGTATAACCATAAAAATAGTCCTCATCCTTCATCTACCCAATTTCTCGAATGCCAGTCAAAGAAGGAATGAACACATACATTTTTTACACGCACGCGTATTTATTTACTTTTCTTGTTGGCTATTTCCTTCACGGTCATGTAATTTGTGTTCAGTTCATAATAAATATATCCCAGAACGCTATCAACAAGTTTTGGTGGCGATATTGCCGCACTCGAGGATATTCCATTTATATAGCGGCGGTAAAATTACACCCGTATGTAAACAGTACACGTGGAAACTCAGAGAGGCATGCACGTTATATCAGTGGGCGGATACAGCTTTTTGAGAAATGGGGGGTTGGGGGTTTGCACACACTATTGAGAAAAGGAGGGGTGCACACCTCATTTTAACCAGCGTTTCAATGGTCATTTAATAAACTTTCAGGGCAAAAGGGGTGTGTGCACACACACACACACGCGCGCACCCTCTGGATCCGCCTATGGTGTATGCTCTCCCCGAAACAAAATTCCCTGAAAAGCATGTCCCCCTAACCTTTGGATTTCATTATGTATGTGGACGCCTTCTCCTTCTCCTGGATCCGCCCCTGTATTTATATGTTTCCACATTAGTTTGTTTGAAACATTTATAAAACGAAGTGCAAAAGCAAACATGTCTCTCAGTTATTATATAATATAGCAGGCACAATGAGAAACTGAAGTGATATGAAATCAATCTCTATATATTGGAAATACACGTGTAATCATACAGATGTAAAAACAGTAATCAGTGAATTGAACACATATGCACGTATCCATCCCAACACAGTCAACGACCCTTTGAGACTATTTTTACATTATTATAACGGTAATGCTATTTTTGAGAGCATTATCTTTTGTAGAAGCCACAGGTCTTCAATTAACTGCCCGACGAAGGAGGCGGTTGAAATAGACCGAGGGCTTCTGCAAATGATAATGCCTTAAAAAATAGCATTACCGTTATTATTGCTAAAATACATGGAATTGTTTTGAAAAAGAACAAGAGTCATCAGAGGATGACATATCCCCCCGGCCCCCACATCTTTGAAAGAACAAATCATCTGACAGTTGATTTTAGACTAAGTGCAAATCGTTTCCATGGAAATCATGAAAAAAATAAATGACAAAAATCTGCAAATAGCAAAAGGCACCACTTCAAGATCTGACTCACATATCTGCCAAGTTTTGCTAAAAGATATAAAGAAGTTTTCCAGTTGTGCTCCGGAAACGAAACCTACCCCGCCCTTTTGAGACTAAGTCTGAATCGTTTCCATGGAAACCGAGAAAAATAAAAATGACAAAAATCTGCAAATAGCAAAAGGCACCACTTTGGGATCTGCCTCACATATCTGCCAAGTTTTGCTGAAAGATATTAAGAAGTTTTCGCGTTGTGCTCCGGAAACAAAACCTACCCCTCCCTTTTGAGACTAAGTCCGAATTGTTTCCATGGAAACTGAGAAAATAATAAATCACAAAAATCTGCAAATAGCAAAAGGCGGCACCACTTCAAGATCTGACTCACATACTAGTATCTGCCAAGTTTTGCTGAAAGATATTGAGAAGTTTTCGAGTTGTGCTCCGGAAACGACACCAACCCCTCCTTTTGGGACTAAGTCCGAATCGTTTCCATGAAAACCGGGAAAATAAAATGCCAAAAATCTGCAAATAGCAAAAGGCACCACTTTGGGATCTGCCTTATATCTACCAAGTTCTGTTGGAAAATATTGAACGGTTATTGAGTTGTGCTCCGGAAACAAAGCCCACCCCTCCTTTTGAGACTAAGTCCGAATTGTTTCCATGGAAACTGAGAAAATAATAAATCACAAAAATCTGCAAATAGCAAAAGGCGGCACCACTTCAAGATCTGACTCACATACTAGTATCTGCCAAGTTTTGCTGAAAGATATTGAGAAGTTTTCGAGTTGTGCTCCGGAAACGACACCAACCCCTCCTTTTGGGACTAAGTCCGAATCGTTTCCATGAAAACCGGGAAAAATAAAAATGCCAAAAATCTGCAAATAGCAAAAGGCACCACTTAAGGTTCTGTTTGATATATGTACCAAGTCTTGTTGAAAAATATTGAACGGTTTTTGAGTTATGCTCCGGAAACGAAGCCCACCCTTCTTTAAGACTAAGTCCAAAACGTGTCCATGGAAACCGAGAAAAATAAAAATGACAATAATCTGTAAATAGCAAAAGACACCACCTTAGGTTATGTTTGACATATCTACCAATTTTTGTTGAAAAATATCGAACGGTCTTTGAGTTATGGTCCGGAAACAAAATGATTACGGACGGACGGACGGACAGACGAGGCGACGACTATATCCCACCGCATTACATGCCGGTGGGATAAAAAGGAAACAATGAAGGAATTTGACTGTAGGTTTACTCAAACCCAACTTCTGACGGGGTTTACTGCCCGAATGCAATTACGTCATCGAACAATTCCAGTGACGTCACAACAGAACGTGACGATATTCGACCATGGCCTTTGACAAGACCATGGCCTGCAACATGTCAAACTAAGTCAGACACAACGTCAGTTTTCAGTGTTCGGTTTTGGTCCAACAACAAAGTTATTTAGTGCAGTTGTTAAGGTTAGCACCAGCAAGAAAGCCAATATTACCGCTATTTAAAGCGGGAATTCGGGTCGCTTTGACTTGTTTGCCCCAGAATATCTGCCAGTCCAAAGCCAATGTCGAATGAACCGTAAGCCCACGCACCCACTATGACATCACTTGACAACAGAACTGATATTGAGCGGTACAATATCATTTGCATCGACCCGCAAATTTGAATTTTCTGATAATAGGAGGGCCGTTTCATGATAATTCCATGTATGTTAGCTATAATACGGTATAACGACCACGTCACCCCCGTCACACGACCTATTCTGACTCTGTGACGACATGTAGAAAACCGTCATAGGTGATACTGAAAACATGTCCGTCAACAGGTGTCGTGGTGGAGGCATGTTGTTTTAACAGACGTGTTAACACTTCCCGAAGTGGCGGACATCCACGTGTTTACAGAGCCCTGCACCCCACTAGGACTCGAAATATCAGGGTCGTGGACATTAAACACGCGCTGTTCTACCATCTTCTTATCATCTCAATATCCACCTATTAAAGTTTTCATGGGAAGGTTCCATTTAGAAACATTTTTAATGTACAGTTTCTTTTTGTGGATGTTAAGATGGTCGCTATTTTAGATATCTTATCTTTGAAAAATCAGTAAGTTTGTTGTGTTTTCGGCACAAATTTCGAACACGGTTACAAATTCAATTCTCACTCCAGTCTTCCTTAAACAATCTTATATAATAGAAACCAACCCATAGATGCATAGATTTATTTCACAAACTGTTCCAGGAATGAGTTGTGGTTAAAAAACGTTCGATCAGTGTTTTCAAATTTTGAAACATAGAAAACAACTTCGGTATACCTTACTTTTTACCCCTCAAGAATATTTTCATCGTATGGTCGACCGAAAAGGGCACTTACACTTGTCAGCACTAATAGCGAGAGACTTTTTCAAAAGTAACCTTAGAGCCCCCAGAAATATTTCATGAAATAGAATGTCTTTTTATCAATTTAAATATTTTTATCTATGACTCATCAGCTTGTTTGTTTGTTGTTTATGGCCGCACTGACATTTTCCACCTATATGGCGGCGGTCTGTAAATAACTGACTCTGGACCGGACAATCCCGTGACTGACATCATGAGCATCGATCTACGCAATTGAGATAAGATGTGTGTCAACCAAGTCAGTGAGCCCAACTACCCGATCCCGTTAGTCGTCTCTTACGACAAACATGGGTTGCTGGAGAGCAATTCTAACTCTATCTTTATATGTATCACCACCTTGTGAACACATTACTCCACAAAAATCTCCTATTTCGCGCTGATGCCTGTTTGTCATCACGATACCAGCGCTCGTGGGTTTCACCAGAGTGATATACGTGCACACGTGTGTGGTGCCCTGCCCAAGTGCACAGTAATCATAAATACGTCATGAGTGGGGCGGAGTCACGTGCACACGTGCATCACATCAGGTTTTAATTACTCCCATATTCATACCTATTCGAATGGTCTCATGGTTGTCAGGTGACAGTAAGGAACCGATAATCCTTGCAGGAATATCAAATTTTCGATCTAACCATCCCCAAATTAGACAACTATAACACGACTGTCTCCACAGAGGTCGCGCAATTTGGAACCAACTGGTTCTTGAATAAAGTTTTAATTACGCTTGTCACCGGAAATCTGGTACCGGAAGTAGAGCCTCGTGAAACTTACGGGCCCTCAGCAGGAATACAGTAACTGTTCAAAGCGGCGTTAAACCCAACTCACTAACTCTTCAACCTCTGTACGTACCTCGGATTAAAAGTGATTGCTGTTAACGGCAAATATGTTATTGCCATGTTTCCGTATTGAGGGACAAAAGTGAAATGATTCTAGATTTAAAAAATACACACGTGAGATGACATTGAACATTTTTCCCAAAAAATATAAATGTAGATCGTAAATTAGACTTATGTAAAGTCTCTAAATCAATAGATATTTGTTGAAATTATCATTTCTAGATTATATAAATATATAACAAGTTGTCAGAGACTAAGGGACCTTTAATAAGTTTATGACTAGGGAATGATGATGCTTTAAGGGTGGGTCTGGGGAAGTACGGGTGATTGTCGTAAGATTTTTACACATGTACTAGGGGTGGGGTGCGGGATCAGCAATTTTTTGCATTTAAACATTTAAAAATATGCTTAAAATTATGGAGGGGGGGCATTGATTATGTACATGACATGGGGGAGGAGTCATTTTTACTTTGTACATAAAATTTGGGGGTGGGTGGGGACATTCACATTGTACATGCTCCTCCATAAAAATCATCATCGGCCCCATTGCCATAAATTATGAACGGTCCCTAACGTCCCAAGACTCTACTATCCGCTTATCTTGACTTGCCTCTGTGTTAGAAGTGGCAAGAAAAGTCGCGCTTATTTTTGCAAGCAGGGCTAATCCAAGGTCGTCAACGAACGCCCACGTGGGTAAGGACAAACTTTATGGACAAACTTCCATCTGTATCGAAACGTCGCATCTCCCGAATAAAAGAAGTTGTTCACCCTTAAAGTCTGTCCTTATCTGATTCTCATTATGCCACTCAAAGAAGAGGCACCCAAATGCACAAATAATCGGACTTTGATGACCATATATAGCTTAAAACAAACTCCCATTCAAAATGCGTAATAAACTTATGTCTGCCCAATGGGTCACACTGTCTCCTCTCTGAAAGATGTTTTCCTGCGTACTGCTACTGACGATCACAATCGATGATGACAAAAACATGACTATCAGTTGCGGGACAATCAAACTATTAGAGGAATTTCGTTGAAAACTAGTGGAGGTTTTTTGTTCCATGCTCAGACTGTTGGAGGCCTTCATCATTATCGCTGGCGATAGGGTAGCCTTGTGGTTAATGCGTTCGCTCGTCACGCCGAAGACCCGAGTTCGATTCCCCACATGGGCACAATGTGTGAAGTCCATTTCTGCTGTCCCCCGCCGTGATATTACTGGAATATTGCTAAAAGCGGCGTAAAACCGAACTCACTCGCTCACTCGTCATGAACGTTGATAGAATTTATTACATCCATGAACTTAATCATTCAGTAAAGCCTTGGACCAAATCAAAATGTAATTACATGAGTAGATTTCCACATGTGGTTTATCTATCATATTCAACTATACATTATGCATTTGAACAGAGTAGACGTGACACAATAATAATACGTAAAATGACAACTGATAAAAAAATATCCCGAAATGTATCGGAGAACGACTTACCTGAACCTCCATGGTGAACTCTGATCTGGGTAGACACAAACGACCTTCACCTCGACCGAGATAACCTGACTTCTTCGCTTTAGGTCAGGAAAGACAAACCGCTTGGTTAAACAACAACAACATGTCTTCTCGGTGAGATAAGATTGTACCGTTATATTATACGGTATAACGGTGGAAACCTGGCTGTAGGACAAAATCCCACCCGAACAAAATCCCACAGGACAAAATGTCTGCACACTGCGGACAAAATCCCAACGGTGTGAAAAATGACATACAATTCATTTTTTTAGATACATTGTATTTATTTATTTTCCTCATAGATATAACAGTATTGATCATAAGCACTAATAACTTAATTCAACGCAATTTCATAACATAATGCATCATCCTGGTATATCTCATGGTACATGTTATCATCTAAACCAACATTCTAAACATCATCATCTTTGTTGATGAACATAAGCACTAATAACTTGATTCACCGCAATCTCATAACCAGGGAGACTATATAACGTTGTAGATTATCCCTGTCATAACATAATCCATCATCCTGGTATTGATCATAAGCACATAAGCACTAATAACGCAAACTCAAAACATTAATCAACACAATCTGATGTTGTGGCCAATGCCAGACAGAAGGGTAGCAATAACATAAAAAATGGACTTCGTCCTTTGTTGGTGATTTTGACGTGGGATTTTGTCCAAAGGAATTTTGTCATATGGGATTTTGTCTGGGTGGGATTTTGTCCGGTCGGGAGTTTGTCCATCCCCAGTAGCCATATACTAAATTACATGTATGTTGATGTTCACTGTATACAAATGTCAGCCACAGATTCGTCGCCAGCCTTGATTCCCTAATTTTGAATTTATTTTCGAATAGTTTCTAATTCCCAGTGATATTTTCAAATATTATTTTATAATAACCAGCATCCACCATCTAGACCGTATTGCTCTCTGTAGGCATATATGAAGCATATTTCGTATACAGAAAAAATGTTAAAGAGTTAACTTGATTTTTCTAATCGCAAAATGCCTTCTTAGTACTAGTTTCATAGGCTTTAATAATAACTGTTGTCGTATTTGTGGTGTAAAGGTTTTACGATTTGTAAACATTGGTTAATTTGTAAATCTATACAAATCCAAAACAAAGCATACAATAAACCAACATTGCATCAATAATAACCACCCAAACTAACTGTTAAATGATAAGTAGTAATAAATAATTTACCTTTGTTTACCCTATCGGCCGTATTTTCACTCTTAAAAAATTGAACGTTTTTGCATTTCATCTAATATTTCGACCTTGCTACTTGTTTTGAACCGAAAATCCGCAAGTAAGTTAATAGTTAATACACAGAGGAATTATGTTAAGGATTTAAGGAGCGTTTCCAGTGGAACAAATCACACCTTAAAATAAGCTCGTTGGCCATTGCATGTCAAATGTAGCATGTGCGCTTTGGATGGAGCCGGTATTCGCACTTCACGTGGAGGACTTAAAGACGCTCGCATCCTCCTGTCTTGTCTCATCCTCTGTTAATTACATTTGTGACGTCATTCCTTTGTCGGCTCCATTATTTTTAAGGAATGGAGAGTTACTCTGACATTACCCTCTACATAATCTTATCTGTAAGTGGTCAGACAGATGTTACTGGTGTGGGCATGTAGCTGCTGTTATTGCATAACACGTGACATCTGCAGAGGAAGTTGAGGAAGCTTCACACTCTTTGACCTGTCCCTGATCGGTCATCTTCATCACTTGTGTGACGTAACAGGGTGGATGTATTTCTTACGGGACATCGTTATGTGATATGCACCGTCATTATTTCAGCAACATATGGACGTGTCGAAGTACATATATGTATACAACCGCCTCCGTGGTGTAGTGGTTAGAACGTCTGCCCGGAGAGCGGAAATATATTAAAATATGGTACTTGTTGTTCCATGCCTGGCGCTCCGCATTAATTGGTACAACAAGGACTGGTCGGCTCGGAGTCAGTAATATGTGTCTGAGCGGGGTATGCATGCTTAACTGCGGCATGGTATCTCAGTGGGCTAGCACTATAAAACCTTAATCTGGGCTAGTACAAGCAGCCCCACATACGCATGCATGTCGTCATATGAGCGAAATATTCTTAAGTACGACGTTCAAACCCATTTCACCTTACCTCACCACATATACACTACTCACACTTTGCTAAGGATCACAAAAATTAGATTTATAATTTGAAATTGTATCCATTTAAAACTGGATAAATAATAATATGATAACCCTTCTTTAGGCAAACAGTCACTTTAATCTAACCTTATGCACTTGATACATGAGTAACCATAAAAATAGTTTTCATGGCACCAATCAACCATTTTGCAAATCATGGAACGAGTTATTAACAAGTACACAACACCTGTCAGTAGCAGGTATCGGATCACAAGATGCAGTGACATACTGAAACCTAGGATCGATGCTTACAATAAGCTTAGATATTTAATCCAAATAAGACCCCACATCATACATAGTTTTCTGTTGAATCAATTATCCGATCCTTAGCAAAGTGTGAATAGTATATGTACACAGTCCAGGAGGAGGCAGCTGAAAAATTTGAAATCGTAGCCTCCCCAGTACTGATTTTGTTTGACACTATTTTCAGTTAGTATGATGTCTTGGGCTCATGAAAAGGCCTGTAATACTCTCCGATTGTGGTATCAGGGTATTTTTACAGGCCATTATATGTGGCATTTTTGCCAGATTTGGTTTTCTGCCCGACAACACCTCAAAGTAAATCATTGATAGTTTTACTACTATCAATCTCATCACTTCATTTAGACTTCTGTCTACTGCTAAAGGATGTAGAAATTATTTGGCATCATTTTGTTTTGAAAATGTTGTTTAAATGGATGGCGGCCATTTTGTTTTGTCGTGTTTTGCCTTCTCAGCACTTAAATTTACATAAAAATGAACAACGAATGTTTCCATTTACATCCAAAGTTGATATTTTTATGTGTTTTGACACTTGTTTCTCCAAGAGTGATGGCTTGGGCACAAAACAAGTCATTTTGTATGGTCATATCGTGGTAATTTAATGTATTACAGCCTATTCTTTGAGACAGAGGCATTTTACCGATTCTCCGACTTTTCATGGAAATGTGTGGTGGTGATTTATTTAATGACAGTTAACATTATTCTTGTTACTAAAACAAGTTGTTTAGATGGTTGTAATGTGCAAGCACGGTGTGCAGCGACAGGTGAATTACATATTAAAAGTAATCGCTTTACAGATTGTCATGATGATGATGATGATTTGGAGATTTAACTTGCTCTTTCCGACATTAAGGTTGTGATACTTGACATTTCATTTTGTATGTGTGAGTAGGAACATGTTCGCTAGCATTACGAAACACATTTCTTTCTTGAATCTCTTTTACTCTATAACGTTTTCAACTCTTCGATATGACTGACTGACTGACTGAGTATGGTTTTACGCCATTTTTAGCTAATATTCCAGCAATATCACGGCGGGGGACACCAGAAATGGGCTTCACAAGTTGTACCCGTGTGGGGAATCGAACCGGGCCTTCGGCGTGACGAGCGAACGCTTTGACCACTAGGCTACCCCACCGCCCCTCTTCGATATGACAATAGTTGATGATCATAGGCCATAATTCTTTGCCCAATGGCAAATTGTTTCCTTTATTGAGACAGAGTTTGTTTTGAAGCACTAGCAGTAAATTAGAAAACAAC
The DNA here is from genome assembly GCF_003918875.1 of Haliotis rubra. Lineage (NCBI taxonomy): Eukaryota > Metazoa > Mollusca > Gastropoda > Lepetellida > Haliotidae > Haliotis > Haliotis rubra. The sequence continues at coordinate 483,441 of NW_025767657.1, read as the reverse complement.
AGCATAGTATGGTTTTAGACAGTAGACATCGTGGCCATACTAGTCAGATTGCGTTGATGTAAGATCTGGCAAATGATTCTTGTGGAATGTGAGATGCGAGTCTGCAGGCGCCTTCATCATTGAACAAGCTGCCGTTGGTACATCACCTGATCTGACGTCCTGATTGTATGGTGTTGATTGCACTTACCTTATAGTCGCAGTTAATTGAACAATAAACACGTATCTCTCCGCGCAGGCTATCGCTTTGTGTTTTAAAATATATAATTTTGATAGAAACAAAGAATTTTAAAAGAGAGTCCAAGTGAACTTGTTACAAAAACGCTATTAAAATCTAGGGTCTGAACATGGCGTTCGAACGCAACCAAGAAATGCCCTAGTTTGTACTGTGTTACAAAACGATATGGGTCATCTCGTCCTTGACATAACACGTCTATCCGAGCCTCCACTGTTCTCGCAAACACTGCTGATAGCGGGTTCATCTATATATATCTGTATTGTATTATGCATATTATCTGAATATAAAGTCATTGATGAGAGATATTGTATTCCAATATCAAATCTCAAAGGATATAAGTTTTGTTTAGGTACGTAGTCTCTAATCAAACTTTAACATGAAGCTGGAAGAAAGGTTGGATAGCTTCAGCAGTTTTGAATCCCATCAAAACCATGACTTACCAATTTTTGCTTCTCAATAATGCCAAAAATAACTATCGGAAATTATATGTTAAGTAATTTTTCTGAAAGTCCGACGCAATTGAGCATGATCAAAGCCTATGATTTAGGGAGTGAGGTTTTACGCCGCTTTTAGCAATAATCCAGGAATATCACACCGGGGGACACAAGGATTGTGCTTCACACACTGTACCCATGAGGTGAGTCGAACCCTCAATGCCGATGACATACCACTACGTTTTCAACGAGTGACTCAGTAGATGACTGACTGACTGAGTTTGGTTTTACGCCACTTTTAGCAATATTCCAGCAATATCACGGCGGGGGACACCAGAAATGGGCTTCACTCATTGTACCCATGTGGGGATTCGAACCCGGGTCTTCGGCGTGACGAGCCAACGCTTTAACCACTAGATTACCCCACCGCCCCCTCAGTAGATGAACAATCTCTAGACCTAGACTGGAAATGGGTGGTATATGTTAATGTATATTAGTGCTGTGTAGGTAGGGTGAGCACCCAAGTTCAAATTGGCCTTCAGTAACCCATGCATGAGTGTCGTGAGAGGCGACTAACGGGATCGGGTAAGACTCACTGACCTGGTAGAAGCATTTACCATGCCATACTCATGATGTCAATCACTGGATTGTCTGTTCCAGGGTCCCGATCCACAAAGCATTCGTAGCGCTACGATATTCGTAAGCCAATGTTAAACTATAGAATTACGACAGGTCGTAACGTTACGAACGCTTTGTGGATCGGGGCTCTGATTCGATTATCAATAGACAACCGTCATTGGCTGGAATATTGCGGCGTCAAACAAATGTAATATGGCGTTAGCCTGTATGAATATCATCACATACTACGTGTCCGATTCACGGTAGATCCTAGCACCTTGAAAAATAAAGTATAAATGATACGTCAAAAAGTCAGGAATTGAGTGTATGTTAGATTCCCTTAGCGTGTCACGTGATGTTGATCACTGGATTGTCTGACCCAGACTCCATTATTTACACATCTCCACGGATAGATGGAAGTCTAGTTTAAACAATGAATTAGTGTATGTTGTGAAAACAATGACGCCAGACATGATTTCCAAACTGTGCTATTTTTTTCAGAGAATGTTATTGTCAAAACGTGACATGCATTGACATACACTGAAAAGATAATAAGTGTTGAACAAAAGGCCAAGCCCTTCGTGGCTATCAGCTTAGAATAGAAGCATCAGAAGAAAAAAAACAACTGCCGAAAGAGACACATGAAAGAGACGCGAGGCAAGTGCAGACAGGGACCAGTGTGAAGTGAGCTTGAGTGATTGCGTCACGTGCAAGTAGTGACGGAATATCGTTGTAAATAGTGCGTAAAAAACTTGTGATGTCATACAAATCTGGGTGAAAAGAAAGACTGTGACCGGGCCAGCCGTTATGTCTCGGACTGATATACTTATCTTTCAGAGATATGGAAGTCGGTCGTATGACATTACAACCTCTGCACAGTCTGGCTGATATAATATGTACGAAGCATGTGTCCCTCTCTCTCTCTCTCTCTCTCTCTCCTCTCCTCTCTCTCCCCTCTCTCACACACACTCTCTCTCTCACTCACTCACTCACTCACTCACTAGGGGCATCGCAGCACCAATGATTTTTCATCCACATGCCCAAAGACATTCATATCCATATGATAGTTATGCATTGATTGTAGAAATGCATGCGCTATGATCAAAATATTTCAGTGTGATTTTTTTTCATATGAACCCAGTTTGGCGCGAGATTTATCAGATTTGTCGTAAGAGCGTGACATGATTAATAAAAGCGTGAGTTGGCAGGTATGCGTGCAATAAGTGTGCCCATCATTAAGTGAGGTGATGTGAAATTGGGTTTAACGTCGTACTTGAGAATATTTCGCTCATATGACGACGTGCATGCGTGTGTATGTGTATGTGCGGCTGCTTGTACTTGCCCAGACTTAAGATGGTTTTATAGTGCTAGCCCACTGAGATACCATGCCGCAGTGAAGCATGACTACCCCACTCAGACACATTATACTGACTCCGAGCCGACCAGTCCTTGTTGTACCCTTTAATGCCGAGCGCCAGGCAGGGACCAACAAGTACCATATGTTAACGTATTTTGGTATGACGCGGTCGGGGATCGAACCCGCGACCTTCCGCTCTCCGGGCGGACGCTCTAACCACTACACCACGGAGGCGGTCCTACCCATCATTAAGCAAATATCAAGTTTCAGTAAACTGTTCTAGCAGCTCAGTAACTTGGAAAATCCGTCGTTGTGACAAGCAAATATTGGGCCCCCTCAACTGACAACTACTCAAAGATGGCACGTTATTCGTGTGGGGAATGTTGTGTCATTTAAGGTGACTCGAGCCGACCAGTCCTTGTTGTACACATTAATGCCGAGCGCCAGGCAGGGACCAACAAGTACCATATTTTAACATTTTTAGGTATGACGCGGTCGGGGGTCATTTAAGGTAATTGCAAGAGATGTTGGTCGCCATCCATCGACTGTCACCCGACTGGCCAGAAAATATCAGCAAACTCCCATAACAACAGTGATGCATCTACATCGTCGTTTGTCCAGTAGAAACGTCCGAAATCGCCTTAAAACGGTCAGGTAAAGGCCCGTACGACCAGTTGCCTCATCGAGGAAGCGATGGCTGAGTGGGTGAGATCTCTGACTTTGTGTGCTGGCGATTAGGTGTCTGACTCTGAGTGTGGAGTGTGGATTCGAATCCTGCGTTCTCAACCCAACATATACAGCAAGATTATTCGTTGTCAAATTTGCAGATTTTGAATCCATAACACAGATTGCTCTTCAAGCAAACGCAGCAAGGAATAACAAAGAAAAGCAGCAGAGAACATCAAAATAGATTGAATCAGATGTTACTGTCACAACGTTGGACAGCTCGGTCATTAAACAGTTTCTTTACTCGTAAATATATTAGAGTGTATTAAGAAATTGAATGCAAAGAAAGAAGAACGTTAATACCTTGCGCTCGGCCTTCTTGTTGAGTTCCACTCTCCTCTACCTACAGCCTTCCCCCAAGAACTGACACGGGAAGGATTGACTGACTGACTGAGTTTGGTTTTACGCCGCTTTTAGCAATATTCCAGCAACATCACGGCGGGGGACACCAGAAATGGGCTTCACACATTGTACCCATGTGGGGATTCGAACCCGGGTCTTCTACGTGACGAGCCAACGCTTTAACCACTAGGCTACCCCACCGCCCCTGACACGGGAAGGAAGCAGTTGAATGTGCAGTCGGTAGGTTCTGATTTCGAGTCGGCGGAATTAAATAAAGCTTTTTTTTATTTTCGAGGTCAGAGGCCAAACTGCAAAATAACAATGCTCCCCTGTAGAAAAGTGGTATATTATACCTTATTTTTTCTTTGTTACAAAATAAATAGTTGTCGGGGTATTTTTCAATGAATCATCTAGCCCGTGAAGGTTCGGGTTAGAATGAACCTTCAGTAACCCATGCTTGTCGTAAGAGGCGACTAGTTAACGGGATCGGGTGGTCAGGCTCGCTGGCTTGGTTGAGACATGTAATCGTTTCCCACTTGCGCAGGTCCATGCTCATGCTGTTGATCACTGGATTGTCTGGTCCAGACTCGATTATTTACAGACCGCTGCTATATAGCTGGAATATTGCTGAGTGCGGCGTAAAACTAAACTCACTCACTCAATGAATCATCTTCGAAGAAAGGAAATTGTCAACCTAGATATACAGTACATCTCACATGCTATATTTATTTGCACGGAAACGTATCAAAGTGTAAATATGTCAACAAAAAGACAATCTGTGCGATATCAGATGCAAGTTTATTAATGGGAAGAAATAGAAAAAAATCTGAGAAACTATTAGTAACTATGGGCTTCATAAAAACTCTCTCAGTAGTAAAATGTAAAATGTGAAATGTTTACTACTGATGCCCATATTTTTTCTATTGTTTGTTTCCTTAACTGTATACAATATTCAAGGACTGTGCGTCTCGAACGCAACAATTTTTCATTCAAATGCTTTGGTGTAGAATAAGTACACGAAAAGACAAGTTTAGAGTTATCTTTCCCTGGGTTTACAACGCTTCAACTGTACAGTTCTTCTAGTAAACGCATGCGCTGGAGCTTATCCGTAATCAACAAAAGCTTCTTGAAAGCACACACCGAACCTAGTTTCGACTCACTTTGGGAACAATGGCGTCGGTAGCTAAACCCGAGAAAGAACAACCAGATAAAAGTGTAAATAGTAATGGAACCAAAACATTTGGCGACAAACCAAAATGTTTTGCAATCGAGGAAGGCGGAGAGGCTTACTACATCGGTTCAGAGGTACATTTCAGCATAATATTGCATGTTTACAACCTCTCGTTTACCGTGTGTAATTTACCGGCACAACACAATCGCCTTCTTTAAACACTGACTCTTTCTATCTTTGATCCCAGTTTTAGCTTATGATAAACCTTTTGAGTCTTTTTGCTGTAGTAGAAACCGATACACGTTATTGCTTGTAGTATTACTTACGAAATCAGTTATGTTTGATTATCTGGACACTCAAAATTAGCTATTTTTGGCACAGCTAGTTTGGTCCCTACTGAATTTAAAATTAGCTTATGTCCTCGAGGTATTTTTCCATTTATAAAATAGTTATTATTCAACAGTACAGCATATGGAAAGATTTCCGCCCGTAACCCCCGTATATTTTTAATCATTATAATTATATTCCTAAGAATATACGCCTATGTTTTTTTTAAACAGCCTGTACCTAAACCTAACCCTAAAATCTAACCCCAATCCTAACCCTAAACCCACGAAATAATCCTAATAAATAGAATACATTTCAAGCGGGGGTTACGGGCGGAACGCTTACCCAGCATATATAGCGTAAATGGTTGAGGCTGGCTGGTATGGCTGTAAAGACTTCACATACTGCATCAATTCTCAGGGCTTGTGTTTGGGTTGTCTTAACTCTATCTTTAGCCTGCGAATTCCATATCAGATCAAGCATCCCTTTCCATTATTTTGGGAAACTTCCAACAATTTGTATCTAGTTTTATGAAAATGACTAATGCATGTGTGCTTAAAGGTAAACATTGGAGTATGTGATTGATGACTTCATGAACAGGTTCTAATCATTTGTAAACATGTGTAAAAGTAGTCGTCGTCCTATGGTAATGTGTTAACTTATATGATTAAGTCTTTAGCCAAAAGCATAGCTTCAAGATGGCAGTGTAAGTTTGATCATCCAAACACACTAATTGAAACCTGAAAAAAGTGCACTATTCGTAGTTATTATGAGTGAGTGAGTATGGTTTTACGCCACTTTTAGGAATATTCACCAATATCATGGCGGGAGTCACAAGAAATGGGCTTCACACATTGTGCCCATGTGGGGATTCGAACCCGGGTCTTCGGCATGACACGCGGACGCTTTAACCACTAGGCTACCCCACCGGCCCCCAAGTTATTATGACATTAACATGACATTACAGCTTACTATAGTTGAAGGGGGCATTGCTGACATGGGTACTACGTACCCCAGGTATACAGGAATATACACAGCTAAAGTTACAATACAGAGCAGTACCCATACTCTAGCATGTCTAGACTATGGATGAGTCTGTATTCATATGACCCGTGAAGATCCGGGTTAGAATTGATCTTCAGCATGTTCAGAAACCCATGCCTGCCGTAAGAGGCAAATAAGGGGATTGGGTGGTCTGGCTCTCAGACTTGTGTAAATGACGTGAGACAAGCATGGGTTGCTGAAGAGCAATTCTAACCCAGATCTTCACGGGTATGAAAATCGAAGGTAAAGTGGATGTGTCTGCTAAATTTGATGGTTCATTCTGTCCACAGGTGGGCAACTTCCTTCGTATGTTCCGAGGGTCGTTATACAAGCGATATCCATCAATGTGGAGGAGACTGGTCACGGTTGAGGAAAGGAAGAAGATAGCTACCATGGGTAAACAAACACTGACATTGATTTACACATAGAAGATAGTTTTAGTTTACCAGGCACAATTGCCTACCATCTACTAATTGACTGTTAGGGCCGTTACGATTCACTTGTGTATTTGGTGAATCGGTGCACATTCCTTCATGAAATTAATTCATTATTTGAGATCAGTAGAATCACATGTTCACAATTTTTTGAAAATGAGTGTTTTTGATTTGGATCTGCCTGTTATTTTTTTAAGTGGAATAAGCGAAATGGAATACATTGAAGCAAGGTAGGATAATAGTCAATGAGCTAATGTATTTCATTTGATAGTAATGTGGTCACTGGTCATTTTCTTGACAAATTAACACTGTCAGACTCATAAAAATATTACTCTCTGACTGAATATGATTGCTAAAACAGTGATGTGTTATGGTATTCCTAAAAATTAGGCATAATCGTTCCCCTACACTCATGATATGTATCATATAGACCACTGACATCATAACGGATTCGTTACTATTGTGTACCTTTACTAGTCTTTACAAAATTCATGTTCTTGGCCAGTGGACAAAATCTACTGTCTGATTTGTTATTGTTTTGAAAGTTTTGTGCTGAATAAGAAGTATTGGTACCAACTGCTACACAAGTGTATGCATGGCATCAACAGTCTTTGCCAAAAACATGAGTTAACTAACCCGATCTGGTCTTTTGGCATCATTTTACTAGATTTGTAGTCCTATTGTATCGACTGTTATTAGCTGAGCTTACTTGAACGACTCATATTTTTCAAGAAAACTTCATGTGGTGTAAACTTGTTGAAAATTCAAAACTTGAAGTTTCAAAACTTATAGGTATAATCTGATAAGGTTTACAAGGTATTTCTTATACAGGAGAACAATCAAAAGAAGTCAGTTTTAATTCATCAGAATGTTTATGCATTTAGAATGACTATGTTGAAGCAGTTTGCTTCAGATTGCTTGATGTTCAACAACTTTATCTGGCAAGGTATTTGTTTAAACTTCATTTTCATGATTATGTAATCAATATGAGATTATGACAATAACTTTAAACAGAACTTTAACTATGCTGTCTCATTTCCCATGAATATACACATCATGGTTACCATGGCAACATATAATTGTGCTTTGTTTTATATATTCAATTGTGTGCTTTGCATGTGGTCACAGCTACTGCCAACATTTTAAGATTCCTTTGTTGACATTAATGTCCACTGAATTTCATAAAATTTGGAAATGTTTTTATCACTGTTGTTAAACTAACTTTAATCTATACATCATCAAGATTAAATGTCTTTATTTCTTTTCATTCTTTATTATCAGTGATGTTATGAAATTTTGTGACTGAATCAGCTCTTTTTATCTAATGGCTACCCGGTTAGTTTCTGGCAGGACTTTCTTACTAGAGCCTATGGATAAAAATGGTATTTGTAGGTTATATGCAGATAGAGATACAAATATTACAGGACAAGAAGGAACTACTCTCGGTGTTAAGTTCAGATTGCCTGGCCGTTGTCATACAAAGATTGAATCAGAATTAAAACAGAGACTATTGATAAACTACTGGTCTAAGGTACAGAAAATTAGGGTTTTATTGTGATGTAACTAAGACATATTATAAGTTTGGGCAGCTTTGGAGATGTAACAGCTATCCAATTTAGTAAGTACTCTAGTCTAGTTGGTCAGGATCTGTTTCCATAGGGTTTTGTAGACATCTCAACTTTGGACCTTTTCCAAGTTTAAAACAACTGGATTTGGGTGAAATATGTCCAATATTATTTCTTGTAACTATTTTTTGCTCTGCGTACTCCTGTGTCAGCATTCTGTAACATTATTACCAGATGTCAGGCCTATCAGCATGATCAGACATAAAACAAACATGGTATCTCATAGATTAGTGTGAGTGAGTGTAGTTTTACGCCACACTCAGCACTATTCCAGCTATATGGCGGCGGTCTGTAAATAATCGAGTCTGGACCAGACAATCCAGTGATCAACAGCATGAGCATCGATCTGCGCAATTGGGAACCGATGACATGTATCAACCAAGTCAGCGAGCCTGACCACCCGATCCCGTTAGTCGCCTCTTACGACAAGCATGAGATACTGAAGGCTCATTCTAACCCAGATCTTCACAGGTCTCTTTCTGAGGACACAGGAAGGATTATGATACCCTATCTTTTGTATAGGTATAGCCTAGTGGCTAACACCAGGTTCGATTCCCCACATGGGTACAAAGTGTGAAGCCCATTTCTGGTGTCTCTCGCCATGATATTGCTGGAATATTGTCAATAGCAGGCGTAAAAAAACCTTCACAAGCTTCCAAAATTTTTGGGAGATGAGTTATTTTAACTATTTACTCCAATTTAGTGGTTTGTCATCATGATCATAAGTAGTATTATCATTGTAATAATGTAGTCTATAAATGTTTTAACCTTATACATCATCATCATCACAGACAGAAATTGCTGATTTCTGTATGGCCTCGTAACATGTTATGTTTACAAAAGAGTACTTGCAATCATGGCTAAACATTTTGAGATTAGTAGAACACCAAATGAATTTGTACTTGTCTTTAGGCTTTTGCTATACAAAACAGCTTGAGGAATGCTTCATTATAATATATGTCACGTTGATTACATTCTTGGAAGGGTATGAGAGACATGATTTGTGTCACCCTTTACATGGAGCTTTGTGTTGGCCATGTTGGGATTATTTATACTGATCAGGAGATCAACCTACTGGGTTTTCAACGGCAAGGTTTCAAACATAGATTTGATACCTGTAAATTTCATTTGAAAATGAACAAGACAACTTGGTTTCAAAATTTTAAAATGTACTTGTATCAAACTGTAGTTGGAGACCTCTCTATTGAAACTACATTAGATTTATTTCCATTCTACCATGACAAAATATCAAAGTAAATTCAAACTGTTTGGTTATAGTGGAATTAATTTGTGATGTTTCATCAGTTGAGGCTGATATTTTCAATCAGTTGAAATCTAGGGTACGTAGGATGTGGGACACATGACATCCCAGTTGGTGATAGAGTAGTGTTGGAAGTCAAACTGTGTTGATGTTACCAATATTTACAATATAGTCTTTATTATTTTGTTTCCTCGAGAAATATATTCCAGCACATGCTGTAAAAATGTGTATGAACTGCAACACAGAAAGATCTGTCAAAACTGCAAATGAATTGTTTTGAATAAATATACATCATTACACATCAATATAGTTATGATCATTGTGTGACGTTTAGATTCAGTGTCTAACCAATCAGAATGCCAGATTCTAGTGTGTCATGGTAGAGTTCATGGTCATTACTTCTGCATTTGCTGCATTGTGATGTTCATTGTTAACTTGCTGCTTACATGCAGGAAAAGATGAAGAAACGCCTTCTGATTGAACCTAACAGTGATTAACATTCACTAGTGACTGGAACTATTATCCTAGCCACTTACTCTCCCTATATCTGGATGGTGGATGGAAATGACTTTACGCTTTGTGTTTACCATAGTTACAATTCCCTTTGATCAAATTTATGACATGGATGTAGTATCTCTGATTTGCTACAAATTGTAACATACTTTTGAAACCAATACAACTATATCTCTTCCTTAAACACTGATAAAAATGAATTTATAATAATTCCAGGCTGACAACAATAACCAGGACCAGTTTTAGAAACCAAAATGGCGGTAGGCCTGAAACCCTTGCCAGTTTTCCATCCTAAATACTAATTCACATTTCACTTTTGAAGAGCTATTTTTTTATGATGTACGTGTTAAAGAGTGCAGCCCAGAAGTAACTAACAGCATGCAAATTATCAGAAACCCATTTGGATACTTGGTTAGAACTTGTCCCTAGCAATCTATATTGGAAGTGAGAACCAAGCTGAGAAATCTGGTCATACTTCCATGGTGTGGATAATATTATCAGTGTTCACTAATGGTGTTTCAAAGTAACAGGACATTGGGTCCTGTAAGTTTCAGATGTCTGTCTGACCCATTGAAAATTCAAAGGACCCATAGAATAAAATTAAACACACCTTTCAGATTTAACATTTCTTATAATTAGCATTGAAATTATTAACAACCATAAGATTTATAAACAGGAAACAAGTGTCACATGCCACATGTAACAACTTCAGTCAAAGTCATTCTGAAACATACAGTCAGACACTGGGGCCCGGTGGGTTGTAGACTTCTATCAGACCGTTGGCGAATCTGCCGGATTTGTCAGAGGCTCAGACGCTATTCGTGAACACTGTTTAATATCCGTCACTGGATTGTCTGGTCTTGAATCGATTATATTACAGACCAGGTCATAGAGCTGGATATTGCAGAGTAAAACAACAAACAAACAGTAGTTGGTAGTCAGTATTCAGTTGTCAGGTAATCAGTAGGAAGTGTTTCTTCATCTCCGTCCTGCATGTTGATGTTCTGCTTATTGCACCGCTGGTGTTTTGTGCTGTCTGTGAAATGTCCAGTATAGATCAGGAGAACTGTAGTTTTCGCAGGGTTCGGTCAGCACTCTCTGGCGACAAACATCACCTTGCTGAAGGCAGCCGAGGTGGACGAGATCTTTGAGGGCAACGACGACAAATACAAAGCTGTCTCCATCAGTAGCGAACCGTCATTTACCAGGTAAACATGTAAACAATCAGCAAACTTGTATCCAGTCTCTTTACACTACTGTCACACTGAAGGGAGTGAGTGAGTTATGTTTTACGCTGCTTTTATTAATATTCCAGCAATGATGAGCGGCACTTTAATCACTAGGTTACCCCACCGCCCCTAGTTACGCTGAAGACTCTGGTTCGATTCCTCACATGGGTACAATGTGTGCAGCCCATTTCTGCTGTCCCCCCGCAGTGATACTGCTGGAATATTGCTAAAAGCAGTGTAAAACCAAACTCACTCACCACAGACTGACTCACAACTGTTAATGCTAATTCTCATTATCTTAAGATGCAAAGGAAATTCACATTTTTATGGTCTTCAAAGCAATGAATTCTGTTCATATAAGTAGAGCTTATGTTACCATGGTTAACAATCTACAGAATAATGTCGGGATTCTGAACTTGAGTGCCCATGGCAGCCACATTGGGAGAGAAATATAGTTAAAACTATATCAACATGAACAGAGACATTTTATAATTTTATTAAGATTTTCACTTACACTTGCAGCAATCTTAGGGCTAAACGTCGGCTTCCGGTCTCTATTATTATCAGATTGCATGTGTTTGTACACCATCAACTCCATTCATAAGATCACTTACGTAAGTCCAGCCCAGAACTGATTATTAAGAAGTTTTTGTTACATCTCAGTGAGGGCGGTGGGGTAGCCTAGTGGTTAAAGCGTTCGCTTATCATGTTGAAGACCCAGGTTCCATTCCTCACATGGGTACAGCCGCTCGCTTATCATGTGAAGCCCATTTCACATGGGTGGTGTCCCCTGCTGTGATATTGCTGGAATATTACAACAACAAAAAACAGCGTAAAGCTAAAATTCACTCATTTACTCACTACATCTCAGTGAGCTGTGTTGAACAACAGACTGACATCTATGAATCATTTTTTGCAACAGAGATTCAAAAACAAAGCGCAGTACCTGGGTACCCACAATTCCAAGCAGTTCGCACCACCTCGATGCTGTTCCATGCTCCACCCCCATCAACAGAAACAGACTTGGCAAAGGCAAAGTGCGGACATTCCCTCTATGGTAAACCGAAGGCCTCATCAGATTGAATGGATTTCTGCTGCCATATATATGTCAGATATTGATAGAAAATTGATTGGAAATGATGGTACAACTCTTTAGAATAGTCTACATGGTGTAAGGAAAACAATAATGTTGGTCCAGACACAGTTATGTCAAAAGCCATTTTTGGAATAGGTTACACATGTAACATTTTCCACACAAATTTGAAAAAACCCACCAGGGCCCCGTTCCGCAAAGCGATCGTAGAGCGTTAAGATGATCATAACTCCCATACTTGAACATAGACTTACGCCTGTCGTAGCGCTAAGGTGATCGTAACTCCCATACTTTAACATAGACTTACGACTGTCGTAGCGCTAAGATGATCGTAACTTCCATACTTTAACATAGACTTACGACTGTCGTAGCGCTAAGATGATCGTTAATCCCATACTTTAACATAGACTTACGACTGTCGTAGTGCTAAGATGATCGTAACTACCATACTTTAACACAGACTTACGACTGTCGTAGTGCTACGATGATCGTAACTCCCATACTTTAACATAGACTAACGACTGTCGTAGCGCTACGATCGCTTTGAGGAACGGGGCCCATGTCAATAAGTTATTTTTTTACAGGAAACTAATATATAAGAACTACTTTGCAATGCCTGCATGTGTTTGTCAGTATCCATCGCGAAGCAAAACTTTCCAAGTACAGTTTTGTAGTTAAGAGTTACTTCCCTTGGATGATCAGTTCCACATTCGACCAGCCTGATGTTTATCCAGCTCCTAGCTGTATGTTTGTTACCATAGGGTCTTAAAATTGTTGTTTGGGCTTGAAAAGGTCTTAAATTTGATGTTTGATAATCTGTACTAACTTTGTACTAGTCAGTGAGGGCCTACCATCTCTGAATTTCTACTTTTCCTCTGTACAGCTTTGTACTCTCAGACTAGCGTGATTTTCAAAAGTTTGATGATGTATCAACCCAGTTATTGAAGGATCTGATATAAATTGGAACGGAACTACAAAGGAGACAGTGAAATATTGATGTGTGTTGATTTGTGCATGTTTGTTATAGCTTTGATGACACAAACCCAGCTACCATCCACGAGAATGCTGGCCAAAATGAATCTCTTATCCCTATCAGACTCGATATGGAGTTTGATGGCCAAAAATTGAGAGATTGTTTCACATGGAATAAAAATGGTAAGTAATTTGTAGTGTTTAATGACTTAGATGAATATTCATTTTTACATAACCTAAGGATCAAACCTCATTATAAGAAGAATTCTTTCAACTGGTTGAAATTCCAGAGAAGGTTAAATATTAGCTGAATGTGTATTGTTGTTCTCTGATAGAGCTGTTGTCCATGCTGACGTTCTTACATAGAAGCAGTTGACCAAATCAAGACGTTAACATCTGATGCAGTTTCCTGACTCGTAAAACTGTAATGTAAACAACCTAATCCGGTGCGTGTCTCATCAGGAAACTGGAAGTATACTCAATCATCTTGATCGTAGCATAATCGGTGCCTGTTTTGTTTGATTTTTTTTTTATGATTGTGTCCATTTATTGCCCACATGAATTTTGTGGTGGAGGTTTAAGATTACAATCGATTATTGATCAATTACTGAGCTCCGGTTATCGATCTGCAATTATGAGCAATAACCAGCTCTAGTTGTAGGTATGAGAAGCAAATGGATCAACTGTGCACAACATTAAGTTTATCATGTTTATATGACTGATTGTTCGTTGTTCAACTCTGCATTCAGCAATAATCCATCTATTTATGATGTCAGCTTATGCACAATGTAGTTTTGTATTATAACAGTCCAACCTTCAATACATTTGTCGTGTAATTTCAGAAAAGCTAATCTCACCAGAACAGTTTGCTGAAGTATTATGTGATGACCTTGACCTTAACCCAATCAACTTCGTGTCGGCTGTGGCCCAAGCTATCCGGCAACAGATCGAGGCATCGCCCACAGAAACTATAGTGGAGGACCAGAAGGATCAAAGAGTTATACTCAAAGTAAAACAAAGTAGACTGGAAAACCAGTGGTTTTCAAGGATTCTTTTGATGGACAGTGAAATCTTTTAATCAATATTCAATATTTATGATTTGCTTCTAACGTTTTGATCAGTGTATTGAAATGTCAGAATGTTGATACTTGACATCCTCTTATTGATATTAAACCATTCATTTTAAATGAATTTGCACAGATGGCATTGTCTATTTGGGTTCACAATTCACTGTACAGAGTTATGTCCCTTAGCCGTAATATTGCTAAAAGCGGCGTAAAACCATACTCACTCACTAAATTACATGCCACCCAAGAACTGAAGTATATTTCCCCATTAGTGATATTATATTAGCCCAACCGTAAAAATAACCTGTTGCTAAAACTCATAAGGGTACAACATACATAAAACTCATTTATATTAGTTCAGTTTAAGGGCATATCAACAAACAAGACAAAAACATTTGTACTCTGCCTCTTAGATTTATTTCATTTATCATCAACAATAAGTGAGACAGAGATGCTTTTTTGTGCATTTTTCACTACAGTGGAGATCATGTATGTCTGATGCCTGAACTCTATCAGTCAATAAATATTTAGTTTTAATTATGTAAAGTTTTACAGTTGTGAAGGATTGGGTAATTAATTACACATAGTGTCCTTCCACTACTGGATTTTTCATTTTTTTATGCTTATTAGTTCGCAAGCAAAACAAACTTTTAGGATTATGGTGACTTATTTTGTGTATGTTATGCAAATCAAGAGCTCAGATTAATGCTCTGACATATCTCAAATTGTTCATCACCTTGACTGTGGATTAAGAAGATTTCCCTGTGTTTTTTATCAGTACGGTTCAGGTTTAAATATTTTTCAGAATTGATATCCAGATGGCGCTTTTTGCAGTTAAACATTCATGTAGGAAATATCTCACTAGTGGACCAATTTGAGTGGGACCTCTCCGAGCCCGAAAACAGTCCAGAGGAGTTCTCCACTAAACTGTGTGCTGAGCTGGGTAAGAATTATCCTGATACAGGATGATAGCACTGTACACTGTTGCATCCCTTATACTGTTAGCTTAAGTATTGGCTCAATAATAACCATCATCAGATGATGGCAACTGAAACATATTTTATGACTTTAAAATATTTCAATCGTTCTTATGCTTCTGTCCTTACTCCATCATGCATATTATACGAGATTTGTACTCATAACAGACAATTTTGACTCATTCCAGTTAAGTGTATTTTAAAATTAAAATGCATTATCTACTTTTGTTTTATATTATTTCACTTTGCATGAGTAAATATAATGTTTGCTTTGCACTGATATCTCAGTTTCAAATATGGTCTTCAATCCTAGATCATGGTTGCCACACTACCAAAGGGAAATAATTTGATTGGCATTTGCTAGATTGTCTCCCCTTGGCAAGTTCATTGTTCTATGCATGGGCAGCACATTTTGTTACATAATATTATTAACAAAAAGCCTATGTAGATGATGATACATATGTTATGTCACAGGTCTTGGTGGGGAGTTTGTGACAGCGATCGCATACAGTATACGAGGTCAGCTGAGCTGGCATCAAAGAACTTACGCTTTCAGGTGAGTGGCAGAGTTAGAGATTCAATCATAAAACAACTGGTCTCGTTTTGTTGAACCTGACAGTAGGGGGTTGTAGGGACGTGTGGGGCAGGCACGAGTTTGTTTCTTATCACTGCACCCATGAGTATTCCAAGCCAGTCTGTCAGTAATCAAGTGTAGAAATTCTAGTGATTGACGTTATGAGCATTGACCCTTGGATTTGGGAACTGTAACATTTAGTCTAGAGGCATCAAAGAACTTACGCTATTAGGTGAGTGGGAACTTTAGAGATTCAATAATAATACAACTGGTTTTAGTTTCGTTGAACCTGAGAGTTAAATCTTTGATGTTGCTTCCCATGAAGAACTAAACTCACTCACTCACTCTGATGTTGCAGCGAGGCACCGCTGCCTATTGTTGAAGTCGCACTCAGGAACCAGAATGAAGCGGACCAGTGGTGTCCATTCCTGGAGACACTGACCGATGCGGAAATGGAGAAGAAGATCCGAGATCAAGACAGAAATACAAGGTGGGTATGACACAGATGCTAGTTGACAGGTTTGGGTCAGTCATATTACAATGTTTCATGGTCCTTGGATTTGTCGTCACACCAAAGGCCCGGATTCGATTCCCGCAGCCTTTCCAAGTTTAAATTCAATTCTCTTTCAATGAATAGACGATTAGGAGAAGATAGGACTAGAGACGAATTATCAGCAAATAATCTTGTCAAGCAGTCTGAATCATCACCAAGATCATTTATATAAACAAGAAATAAGAAAGGACTGACCCTTGAGGGACAACAGCTTGTAAATACCTTGGCTTGGAAAGGGCTCCATTTACAAAAAACGCTTTGTGAACGATTACTTATGTCATCCACGCCGAAGACCCGGGTTCGATTCCCCAATGGGTACAATGTGTGGAGCCCATTTCTGGTGTTCCCGGCTGGAATATTGTTGGAATATTGCTGTAAGTGGCATAAAACTAAACTCACTGACTCACTCCTTGGATTTATGTACTATAAGGATAAGGACGATATCATATCATACCGGCTTATTTACTTCTCGTTCCAGAGGTATGCGAAGATTGGCCAACACAGCACCTTCCTGGTGAAAAGACCTTTAAAGTGTTGACACTGACGAGTTCGGTCTACCGGAGAAGCCATGGACGTCTTCAGTATGAGTGTAATGTATTTTGCAGGTTCTGAAACGGACATGGTTCTGCCACTGGCATTATGAGGAGTCAACTGCTCATCTGATCACAACATTGTGAGGGTAGTGGAATATCTAATGGGTGGGAAGGTAGTGGAGGGGAGGTTTCTAACGAACAGGAGGGTCAGGTGGATTTCTGACAGGTGGGAGGGTGTGGGGTTGGATCTCAAATTGGTAGGCATTTGAGGGGTGGATATTTAATGGGTATGAAGGAGGGGACGTTGAAATTAATTTATGGACCGTGGGCTTGGGTTGGAGTGAAGGAGGTGGTGGAAGGATCTAATCCAGTTTAGTATTTCAGTATTAGAATTTAGTGTAATCATATGGAATTTTCTGAAGCCAGTTTGTATTTATTGGGGATGTATGGTTGTGGATTGGTTTTGTGGAGGGACTGGGACTCTATGATCAAGAGCGGATTTGGTTCTTCAGGTAAGAAATTCAAAATAGAGCTGGGGTGGTGATTTATTTGGTTGACTGAGGGTTGGTGAGGTGGGTAGGTAGGTAGAGACCCTAAGACCTGGAATCTGTCATGGATTACCCCCAGTGGACCTTGTCAGATGGGCAGTGGGGTAGCCTAGTGGTTAATGCGTTCGCTCATCAAGCCGAAGACCCAGGTTTGATTCCCCACATGGGTACAATGTGTAAAGCCCATTTCTAGTGTTGCCCACCATGATATTGCTGGAATATTGCTAACGGCAGTGTAAAACCATACTCACTCACTCATAATCACTTAACAGATGATTGAATAGATTTATACTGTTACCATCATGTGCAAACCTAGATTTATATAACTCTTTTCAACACTATGAATACATGTTATGTTATCCAAGGGAATTTCAGGTATAGAAGTGTACTTTTAAGTATGTAACTGTTAACATGTTGCTGATCAAAATGGATCTTCCAGAAGTGGAATATTTAAAACAGGTCTCATGGATACTGATTATCTAATATTGAGATGTGAAGATAGTTATTATGAGGGAGGGAGAACAGTGTAACACATCATAGTTGATGATGGACGAAGACGAAGACAGTGTTGTGTATCATAGGACGCTGGGCTCTGGATTTCTACAGCTAAAACTGCCACGTCACCCTGTATTATGGTGTGCATCATTACAGCTAAAACTGCCACGTCACCCTGTATTATGGTGCATCATTGGTTTTGTACTGTTTCAGTTCCTGTTGTCAAGTCATTCATTGTCATTATTCATGTACATCATTTATCATTTCAAATAAATCAAATTTTCTATATCATGTTTGTTGTGTTTGTACACATGGAGGATCATTTGGCGTTCTGTTCAACATCTTCAGAATTTAGTGAGTGTTGTTTTCTGTGCCATGTTTTAGCAGGTAAGGAGGATTCATTCAGTATTCAAGTCAGAATTTAGTGAATGTCGTTTTCTGTGCCATGTTTTAGCAGGTAAGGAGGATTCATTCAGTATTCAAGTCAGAATTTAGTGAAGTGTTGTTTTCTGTGCCATGTTTTAGCAGGTATGGAGGATTCATTCAGTATTCAAGTCAGAATTTAGCGAGTGTTGTTTTCTGTGCCATGTTTTAGCAGGTAAGGAGGATTCATTCAGTATTCAAGTCAGAATTTAGTGAATGTCGTTTTCTGTGCCATGTTTTAGCAGGTAAGGAGGATTCATTCAGTATTCAAGTCAGAATTTAGTGAGTGTTGTTTTCTGTGCCATGTTTTAGCAGGTATGGAGGATTCATTCAGTATTCAAGTCAGAATTTAGTGAGTGTTGTTTTCTGTGCCATGTTTTAGCAGGTAAGGAGGATTCATTCAGTATTCAAGTCAGAATTTAGTGAATGTCGTTTTCTGTGCCATGTTTTAGCAGGTAAGGAGGATTCATTCAGTATTCAAGTCAGAATTTAGTGAATGTCTTTTTCTGTGCCATGTGTTAGCAGGTAAGGAGGATTCATTCAGTATTCAAGTCAGAATTTAGCGAGTGTTGTTTTCTGTGCCATGTTTTAGCAGGTAAGGAGGATTCATTCAGTATTCAAGTCAGAATTTAGCGAGTGTCGTTTTCTGCGCCATATTTAAGCAGGTATGGAGGATTCATTCAGTGTTCTATTCAGAATTTAGCAAGCATCATTTGGTGTGTGATGTTTGTTTCATGAAGGTATGGAAGGTTGTACTTGGTACATGTGTACAGTGTGTGAAGCCCATTTCTGGTGTTCCCTGCTGAGGTGTTGCTGGGATATTGCTAAAAGCGGCGTAAAACCATACTCACACACTAGAATGTTGCAAGGGTAAGTTGCAAGCTGTACAAGAGACACAGCTGTAATCTGAGCAATTGGTCTTAAATCTCTCGCAAAAACTAAGTCATGTATTGATTTATTAATATAAATAGAGCGTATTCACAATTGATATACCCATGAAGGTCCGGGTTAAAACTGATCCTCAGTAACCCATGCTTGTCGTAAGAGGCGACAAACGGGATCGGGTGGTCAGGTTTGCTGACTTGGTTGACACGTCATCGGTTCCCAATTGCGCAGATCAATGCTCATGCTGTTGATCACTGGATTGTCTGGTCCAGACTCGATTATTTACAGACCGCCGCCATATAGCTGGAATATTGCTGCGTGTGGCGTAAAACTACACTCGCTCATACTAATCTATGAGATACCATGTCTGTTATAAGTCTGATCATGCTGATAGGCCTGACATCTGGTAATAATGTTACAGAATGCTCAGACTTCGATTATTTACAGACCGCCGCCATATAGCTAGAATATGGCTGAGTGCGGCGTAAAACTAAACTCACTCACTCACTCACTCACTCACTCATTATAAAATAATTTCAGATACTATATTGTTCCAATCACTGCATCAGAATTCATCTCGTTATATTATTGGGTATGTTTTACTAAATCACCGGTAGGTCACAGGGGAAGGTATGCACAGCTGATTGCTATTTCTATATCTGTATACGACACAAATACACACGATAATCTTACTCCCTGCATATAACACAGTATGGCCACTGTGGAATAGCAAGGCCATCTTTCAAGCAGAAACAGATGCATGATCTGTGCAGTCCATTGGATGTTCAAATTTAATATCTGAATCACAGAATTCTGTTCTGAAGCCACTGTTTCATGTGTTTGTCGTCCTGTTGGAGAATTTCAGATGGAGGCCATTTTCTGCTCGAGAGAACGACCTCGGGAAAAGGCACTGCAGGTTTATCTGGATCTACCTTGATGTGAAATCTGGAAATAGAAATGTTCCATTACTGTATATGACTGGATTTCCATGTCAAGGCTTTGTTGAAAGCTCCAGGCAGATCAAACAGATCCATTCTGTACTGATACTGGGGCGGTGGGGTAACCTACTGGTTAAAGCTTTCGCTTGTCATGCTGAAGACCCATGTTCGATTCCCCACATGGGTTCATTAGTGTCCCCCATTGTGATATTGCTGGAATATTGCTAAAAGTGGCATAAAAGTCAACTCACTCACTCATTGTACTAGTACTCATCAATTTGGCTAAAACGGTGGTATCACATTTAAGAGTGAGTGAGTGAGTTTTTTATGCCGCTATATAGCGGCGGTCTGTAAATAATCAAATCTGGACCAGATGATCAACAGCATGAACATCGATCTTCGCAATGAGGATACGATGACATCACATTTAAGAACCTGTCAGTACATCAGTGTACACCTGGTTACAAGAAAGTCAGATGGTAATCTGCTTTTATCATGCCAAAGAATAAAATACCTACATACAATGGCCAAAACCTATTTCTGGTGTTCATCGCCATGATATTGCACAAATATTGCAAAAAATGCTCAAATAAATAAACAAAGCATATCAAAGGACACTTTGTTCATTTGAAATTCTTCCACACCAACCTTCGAACAGCCTGACACAGCATCACTTTTATTTCATTCATAGCAAAGTTCTGTCCAATGCAGTTCCTGAAAAAAAAAAACACTACTGTTCAATTAATATCCCCTCAATACTTCTGGTGATGACTGTCTTCAATGGACCTTTACAATGCTTTACAAACTGATCGTACCTCTAAGAGAGTCGTAAGTCCATGTTGAACTATGGAACTTACCGGAAAAATGCTATAATATGAAAGATAGAAATGGGAAAAGGAATTGGGTCACAAACGTAAAAGAATTATTATTTTCTATTGGATTTGGTAATGCATGGTATGAACAGCATATAAAATCTCACTCATTATTCCTGTTATCTGCTATGCTGACTTAAAGATATGTACATGCAAAACTGGAATGAAAACTTACCTCTTTCCGGGAAGTGTTTTTACTATAAAATGATTAAACAATCTATCCACAAAGAACAGTATCTGTCAGTGTTAAAAGTAAGAAAATTTAGAATAAGCCTTGCACAATTCCGCTGTTCATCTCAAGATTTGCTTACAGAATGTGGCAGGTATTTTGGCTTAATAGTGAGTGAGTGAGTGAGTGAGTTTAGCTTTACGCCACTTTTTAGCAATATCATGGTGGGGGACACCAGAAATGGGCTTCACACATTGTGCCCATGTGGGGAATCGAACACGGGTCTTCGGGGTAACGAGCGAATGCTTTAACCACTAGGCTACCCCACCGCCCTTTGGCTTACTAAAAGAACATAAGATATGTAAAATGTGTAATCTGAATGTAATTGAAAACGAGTATCACTTTCTTTGTATATGTCCAGCCTATTATATGTTGAGAAATAAGTATATTAAGAGCTACTACTTTGTACATCCTTACATTCATAACTTCATTTCACTTTCAACCAATTCTAGTAAAGTACATTTAGAAAGATTATCTTTGTATATCTATTACGCTACCACATGCAGAAAAAATTACATTCTTAAAAATTCTACTAAATGATCATTTGTTATTCACTGTATTTGTACTATAGGCCTGTGGCCTCCTGAGTATGGAAATAAATAAAGATAAAGAGTGTTATAAGTCTGTGTTCAACTATGGAACTTAAGACCACCTGAGCGCTACTACG
Organism: Haliotis rubra; assembly: GCF_003918875.1. Taxonomy (NCBI): domain Eukaryota; kingdom Metazoa; phylum Mollusca; class Gastropoda; order Lepetellida; family Haliotidae; genus Haliotis; species Haliotis rubra. The sequence goes on along the minus strand of NW_025767657.1, from coordinate 461,299 downwards.
ATTACTGTGTGAAACTGGGCCCAGGTTGTGACTACATGTAAAAATTTCTTTTTCACGTTTTTCAAATGTCAGTTATATTACCGGTAATGTACTGCTAAAAATAATATTTTTTTATGTCAACCTATTGTCTGGGGTTGGGTGATGATTTTTAAGGAGAAGTATGTACAATGATGAATGACCCCCTAAAATTTATGCACATGCACATGTCATGTACAAATTCAATGACCCACCCCCAATATTTTTGATTTAATATTTCTCCTTAAAGTCATCATCATCCCCCCCTAGCCATAAATTATGAACACTCCCCATGCATTAACAAACTTTTCAAAGACACACCACCATTTCTCCCCACCCCCTAAACATAACACATGACACAATGCAGTGCATGGGGTGTCATTCTTGATTTTGAAGGTTTTCAAGAAGGTCAATAAATCACTGTAGACCATTAATTTTGACAATCATCTCGCATGACACATTTGTTAGTGTTGTTTCTAGCTGTCTTGTTTTGTTTGAAATGAAAATCGTACTCATGCAAATTTCCCGTCATATACCAATCATCTTTCAAGAGCGATTACTGCACAGACAACTATGGTCATAACGAAGTGGAAGTGGTGATGAACTCTCAAAACATTCATTATCATATCAACATTGATTGACTGTGATATATCTCCCAATTATTTCAATCATAAATTAAAAATGAAGTTCCCCTACTTTTACTCTATTAGAGTTATATATACACATCCAAGCCAGGACGGTATATATAATTTGACAGTATCATTGTCCTGATAAATGAACACTGTCAACATGATCAAAACATGTCAAGAAATTATTCTGTGATTGCTTCACTGAATATAATGAGCAATACATACTAACATGTTTTTGCAATTATTTCCCAATATTATATTTTTGTTTCCCAATATCATATTTGTTTCCCAATAACTTGTTACCCAATACTATATTTGTTACCCAATAACTTGTTTCCCAATATTATACTTGTTACCCAATACTATATTTGTTACCCAATATTATGTTTGTTACCCAATACCTTTTTTGTTACCCAATATTATATTTGTTACCCAATACCATATTTGTTACCCAATATTATATTTCTTACACAATTCCATATTAGTTACCCAATATTTGTGATATGTATCATATTTGCCTCATGGTGGATTAGTTCCAGGCCTACTATTTATCATAATGGAGATAGTATACTGGATGGTGGAGTAGTTCCAGGCCTACTATTTATCATAATGGAGATAGTATACTGGATGGTGGAGTAGTTCCAGGCCTACTATTTATCATAATGGAGATAGTATACTGGATGGTGGAGTAGTTCCAGGCCTACTATTTATCATAATGGAGATAGTATACTGGATGGTGGAGTAGTTCCAGGCCTACTATTTATCATAATGGAGATAGTATACTGGATGGTGGAGTAGTTCCAGGCCTACTATTTATCATAATGGAGATAGTATACTGGATGGTGGAGTAGTTAGGCCTACTATTTATCATAATGGAGAGATAGTATACTGGATGGTGGAGTAGTTCCAGGCCTACTATTTATCATAATGGAGATAGTATACTGGATGGTGGAGTAGTTCCAGGCCTACTATTTATCATAATGGAGATAGTATACTGGATGGTGGAGGAGTAGTTCCAGGCCTACTATTTATCATAATGGAGATAGTATACTGGATGGTTCCAGGCCTACTATTTATCATAATGGAGATAGTATACTTGATGGTGGAGTAGTTCCAGGCCTACTATTTATCATAATGGAGATAGTATACTGGATGGTGGAGTAGTTCAGGCCTACTATTTATCATAATGGAGATAGTATACTGGATGGTGGAGTAGTTCCAGGCCTACTATTTATCATAATGGAGATAGTATACTGGATGGTGGAGTAGTTCCAGGCCTACTATTTATCATAATGGAGATAGTATACTGGATGGTGGAGTAGTTCCAGGCCTACTATTTATCATAATGGAGATAGTATACTGGATGGTGGAGTAGTTCCAGGCCTACTATTTATCATAATGGAGATAGTATACTGGATGGTGGAGTAGTTCCAGGCCTACTATTTATCATAATGGGAGAGATAGTATACTGGATGGTGGAGAGTAGTCCAGGCCTACTATTTATCATAATGGAGATAGTATACTGGATGGTGGAGTAGTTCCAGGCCTACTATTTATCATAATGGAGATAGTATACTGGATGGTGGAGTAGTTCCAGGCCTACTATTTATCATAATGGAGTAGTTCAGGCCTACTATTTATCATAATGGAGATAGTATACTGGATGGTGGAGTAGTTCCAGGCCTACTATTTATCATAATGGAGATAGTATACTGGATGGTGGAGTAGTTCCAGGCCTACTATTTATCATAATGGAGATAGTATACTGGATGGTGGAGTAGTTCCAGGCCTACTATTTATCATAATGGAGATAGTATACTGGATGGTGGATTAGTTCCAGGCCTACTATTTATCATAATGGAGATAGTATACTGGATGGTGGAGTATGTCATACCTGGGACCAGCAGAGAATGGCACAAAACAGTAGGGGTCTCTGCCTGCAGCAGAATCAAGACTGAATCTCTCAGTGTCAAACTCCTGAAAAAAAGTACAGACTGTAGTGGCAGCTATGTATAACAGACGAAGCAAGGCATGGAAGGGAGGTAACTCTGGAGGGACTTTGAAGTATACATGTGAATGTCTGACTGACTGACTGAGTTTGGTTTTACGCCGCTTTTAGCAATATTCCAGCAACATCACGGCGGGGGACACCAGAAATGGGCTTCACACATTGTGCCCATGTGGGGATTCGAACCCGGGTCTTCGGCGTGACGAGCCAACGCTTTAACCATTAGGCTACCCCACCACCCCACATGTGAATGTCACCATCTTGTGCGTCTTATTGAGACGACCTCAAAGGACGATGGTATCACAACACATCATATAGCCATCCTGTGTATCTCCAGGATCTGTGCCCCCGCTTTTCCATTTTAAATTACCGTATATGACCGTCTATAAGACGACCCCATGGATAAGACGACCCCCAAACTTGACCCTTAAAATCAGTGTCAAAATGGTATGTTTCGTGCATAAGTCGATCCCCCGCGATGGGGTCCTAATTGCGGCAAACACAGACCACAGACAACTGGCGGTTACCAATAATTATAACTTTGGTCCACATTATTCAAATAATTCACAATCATATATATTGTGTCTACTCACGGATCGAAACGAAGTGTAGTTGACAGAAAATGCATAATATATTTTGCTTCTCTAAATATCAAATTTATTGTAGCAACAAACTGGCTTGCTTATTTTACCCCATTCAACAATTACGAACTGATTACCGCCTAGTTTTCCATTGACTGCTAGTTTACAGTAACATCGGTAAAAATGTGTGAATTTAAATGGCTTCCGTATTTTACCCCATTCCATGTGCGTACAATTCTGCTTACCACGTTCATGAGGGTCCTTATAACCTTAGTGTTGATTATATATATTTTACATAAAAACTGCAATTAAAATTACACAATGCTAGGTTATATTTCTTTGGGTTAAATAATAGTACTCTGTATTATATTTTACTGACGACTGCATCAGAATTCGTCCCGTTATATTATTGTGCATGTACATGCCCTTGATTTTGTTAACATTTTACCAACCAACCAAATGTCAAGATAAGGGGCCGTTCATAATTTATAGCATGGGGTATGTGTGTGTGTGTGTGTGTGTGTGTGTGTGTTTGATGATGATTTTTATATAAAAGTACACTATAATATATCTTTCCTCACAATTGTAATTTTTAAGAAATTTCCTAATGTATTATTGCCTTACAGCCTGGACTATATAAGAGATATTTTTCCTACCTTAAAGGTCACATGCAACATAAAACACAACTTTGCAGATTCTGATACCTTACGGTATGGACTTACCGAAACAAATTGTCAAAAATGCAAATTCAACTTATAAAGTTGAAGAATAACGCGATGAAAAAACCCGCGTGAAATCGGAGTTCAACCGTTTCACTAATTTTCCCCCCACTTTTCGGGGGAAAACTGGTTTCAACAGCTGGGCTGCGCTCATAGCATGTGCGCATTGAAATAGGTTTGCGCAGCTTGGAAGCGGGTTGTCCGGTGAATACTCGGTGAAGGCTTTGGTGTGAGCTATTTTTCTAATGTTTTATTGATATCTCACAGGCGCGAGCTTTTTATATGTTATTACAGTAAATTAACTGTTTATATAATTTCATTTGTCTATTTCACCACACGTTCTTCTTACCGAGTCACTTTCTCAGTTCGATACTTAAAAGCAATGTCATTATTTAGCGTTGACAGAATTTCTAACTGTGATATAGATATGTCGTTGTCACAGACAAAACTCAATGTCTTGTTTTATTGACACCTGTGTGTGTCTGCCTGCCTGTCTGCTAATGACAATATTCAATACACAGCTGTTATCACTGACCACATGCAATTTGAACTTAACACCAATCAGGCTATACACCATAAAAAAAATGCATTGATTTATGTCCCGAGTTCGGTCTCTGTCACATTATGTAATTACACAGACAGGCAGGTGTGATACTTGAACACATGACATGTTATGTCGTCTGTTGATTGCAAAGTGTTATACACAAAAAATGAGCATGTATTTACAAAACCCAACATCTCTATATACACACACACAATGAGCCGTGAGGGCATCTGCAAATGAACCAGCCGTTACACTTGAGTGCAGACCCACCCGCTCTGACTGGGTTCGGTATCCCGGCTGCTTCGTTTCTTGGGAAGTAAACCCAAGTACACAATATTGCACTTTTAATTTGCGATTATACGCTTATAATTTTGTTTATATGTTTTTTCATAACCAGCAATGTATATTATATGTCATGAATAAGTGATAATTGTGTTTTAATTATGTTTGATTTTTGGGTTGCATGTGACCTTTAAGCCATAAAAAATACCATAATGATAAATCACACATCAGAGGCATGTGAAACATACTAAACAAAGGGTAATCTATCAGTGTATATCTATCGAGATATTTAAACTAAATCTGAGATTACCAGGGGATTTGGCCAGACATTTGAGTTCCTGTGCATCTGGTAAATGTTGATGTCAACCATGACTCCTTTGGGAACCTCGACACCATCGATGATAAATATGGGTAAATACTTCAGCTTGGCCAGATCGTCCCTGAAACACAGGTACACAGGTGTGATAAATATGGGTAAATACTTCAGCTTGGCCAGATAGTCCCTGAAACACAGGTACACAGGTGTGATAAATATGGGTAAATACTTCAGCTTGGCCAGATGGTCCCTGAAACACAGGTACATGGGTGTGATAAACGTGCCATTTAGGTGAGTAATGTCTTCAAGCGCGGCCAGATGGTCACACACAGTGTACAGTATGCAGTATGTGTTGGTGTGCACATCATTTAGTCAGTATGTGTTAGTGTGTGTAATCATTTAGTGTCAGTATGTGTTGGTGTGTGTCATTTGGTGTGTGTCAGTATGTGTTGGTGGTATGTGTCAGTGTCAGTATGTGTTGGTGTGTGTCATTTAGTGTCAGTATGTGTTGGTGTGTGTCACTTAGTGTCAGTATGTGTTGGTGTGTGTCAGTATGTGTTGGTGTGTGTCATTTAGTGTCAGTATGTATTGGTGTGTGTCATTTAGTGTCAGTATGTGTTCGTGTGTGTCACTTAGTGTCAGTATGTGTTGGTGTGTGTCATTTAGTGTTAGTATGTGTTGGTGTGCATCATTTAGTGTCAGTATGTGTCAGTATGTGTTAGTGTGTGTCATTTAGTGTCAGTATGTATTGGTGTGTGTCATTTAGTGTCAGTATGTGTTGTGTGTGTGTCACTTGTGTCATTTTAGTGTATGTGTCATTTAGTGTCAGTATGTGTTGTGTGCAGTATGTGTTGGTAGTGTCAGTATGTGTTGTCATTTAGTGTGTCAGCATGTGTGTGTATGTGTCAGTGTTAGTCATGTAGTGTCAGTATGTGTTGGTGTGTCATTTAGTGTCATATTAGTGTCAGTATGTGTTGGTGTAGTGTCATGTGTTGGTGTGTGTCATGTGTCAGTATGTGTTGTGTCATTTAGTGTCAGTATGTGTTGGTGTGTGTCACTTAGTGTCAGTATGTGTTGGTGTGTGTCATTTAGTGTTAGTATGTGTTGGTGTGCATCATTTAGTGTCAGTATGTGTTGGTGTGTGTCATTTAGTGTCAGTATGTATTGGTGTGTGTCATTTAGTGTCAGTATGTGTTGGTGTGTGTCACTTAGTGTCAGTATGTGTTGGTGTGTGTCATTTAGTGTCAGTATGTGTTGGTGTGCATCATTTAGTGTCAGTATGTGTGTCAGTGTGTGTGTGTGTCAGTGTCAGTATGTGTTGGTGTGTGTCAGTATGTGTTGGTGTGCATCATTTAGTGTCAGTATGTGTTGGTGTGTGTCAGTATGTGTTGGTGTGTGTCAGTATGTGTTAGTGTGTGTCACTTAGTGTCAGTATGTGTTGGTGTGTGTCACTTAGTGTCAGTATGTGTTGGTGTGTGTCATTTAGTGTCAATATGTGTTGGTGTGCATCATTTAGTGTCAGTATGTGTTCGTGTGTGTCATTGAGTGTCAGTATGTGTTGGTGTGCGTCAGTGTGTGTCATTTAGTGTCAATATGTGTAAGTGTGTGTCATTTAGTGTCAATATGAATTGGTGTGTGTCATTTATTGTAAACCAAAAGTCACTGTGTTCTTTAATCTGATTGGTTGAAAAACGTAATCAGATGGTATTTGATTCCCGGAAATTCTCTGCGTATTAATACATACAAACATCGCTCACACCATTGTATTGTTACGTCGTCAGCTGTGATGACGTCATTAAATCATATTGTGACGTAAAGTCCGAATGACGTCACAAATGAGCAGTTCCAGATGCTACCATGGGAGACAGCCGAAACGGCCGGCTGATGACATTTCACTGCTGTACCCATACCTCGTGTCAATGAGAGCAGACACAAAAAACGTGTGTGGACCCTTCGGTTTACTTTTTGTGTTTTACAATGTCGATAAACATCATGTAGGCGAATTTCGGGTGTTATTGAGCATTTGAAGCACGGGAGTATTTCATTTGAAACCTCCGGCTGACGCCGTCGGATCCAAATGAATTCCCGTGCTTCAAATACTCAATAACACCCGGAAATTCGCCAAAACATGATGTTTATCTCCTAAGTGTCAGTATGTGTTGGTGTGTGTCATTTAGTGTCAGTATGTGTTAGTGTGCATCACTTAGTTTCAGTATGTGTTAGTGTGTGTCATTTAGTGTCAGTATGTGTTAGTGTGTGTCAGTATGTGTCAGTGTGTTAGTGAGTGTCAATGTGTGGATTTCTGTATTGGTGCTCTGTGTGGGAATGTGTGTAAGAGTGAGGGTGTGTTCATGTGTCAATGTCTGTGTTGGAATGTATGTAAGAGTGAGGGGTGTCCTTGTGTCAATGTCTGTATGGGACACACATGGACACACCCTCACTCTTACACACATTCCCATACAGACATTGACACATGGACACACCCTCACTCTTACACACATTCCCATACAGACATTGACACATGAACACACCCTCACTCTTACACACATTCCCGTTCAGACATTGACACATGAACACACCCTCACTCTTACACACATTCCCATACAGACATTGACACATGGACATACCCTCACTCTTACACACATTCCCATGCAGACATTGACACATGAACACACCCTCACTCTTACACACATTCCCGTACAGACATTGACACATGGACATACCCTCACTCTTACACACATTCCCATGCAGACATTGACACATGAACACACCCTCACTCTTACACACATTCCTGTACAGACATTGATTCATGGACATACCCTCACTCTTACACACATTCCCATACAGACATTGATACATGGACACACCCTCACTCTTACACACATTCCCATACAATGACACATGGACACACCCTCACTCTTACACACCCTCCCATACAGACATTGACACATGGACACACCCTCACTCTTACACACATTCCCATACAGACATTGACACATGAACACACCCTCACACTTACACACATTGACACATGGACACACCCTCACACTTACACACCCTCCCCCGCAGACATTGACACACCCTCACACTTACACACACATTCCCACACAGACATTGACACATGGACACACCCTCACTTACACACACCTTCCCGCGAGACATTGACATGGACACACCAAGACACTTACACATTATTCCGTACAGACATTGACATATTGGACACACCTCTCTTACACACATTCCCACAGACATTGATGACATGGACACACCCTCACTCATACACACCCTCCACACAGACATTGGACATGGACATACCCTCACTCTTACATGCATTTCACACATCAGACACATTGTCACATGGGCACAGCCCCACACTTACACACATTCCCATGCAGACATTGATACGTGGGACACACTCATTTTGACAGACATTACACCCTCCCACACAGACATCGATTATCTGACACATGAACACACCCCTCACACTTTACACACATTCACAAACAGAATGTCTGTAACGGGAATGTCTCTAAGAGTGAGGGTGTGTGTCCATGTGTCAATGTCTGTGTGGGAGGGTGTGTAATGTGTCAATGTCTGCATGGGAATGTGTGTAAGAGTGAGGGTATGTCCATGTGTCAATGTCTGTGTGGGAATGTGTGTAAGAGTGAGGGTGTGTCCATGTGTCAATGTCTGTGTGGGAGGGTGTGTAAGAGTGAGGGTGTGTCCATGTGTCATTGTATGGGAATGTTTGTAAGAGTGAGGGTATGTCCATGTGTCAATGTCTGTATGGGAATGTGTGTAAGAATGAGGGTGTGTCCATGTGTCAATGTCTGTATGGGAGGATGTGTAAGAGTGAGGTGTGTGCATGTGTCAATGTCTGCGTGGGAGGGTGTTTTCCTAACCACCACCTCCTTACCACTCCACTTCATTCTTGTCCCCGACTGCCTGTTGGACGTCTTGGAGAACCTTCTCTTGCTCGGCAGGATACTTGGCCAGAGCGTACAGACACCAGCTGATGGCTGATGCAGTAGTGTCATGACCTGAACAAAGACAACAGGTGTCTCATTACAGACAGTCACTGAAGTGATGGAAGGTGACAAACGGGATCGGCTGGTCAGGCTTGCTGACTTGGTTGACACATGTCTTCACATCCCAATTGCGTTGGTCGCTGCTCATGATATTTATCACTGTATTGTCTGGTCCAGATATTTACAGGCCACCGCCATATCGGCGTATGTACGGATACAAAATATGCACAATAGGGTAGGAAATAATTTAGAAAAAGTAGCAGATACTCACCACAGCAGTGCTGTATGGTCTTACTCTTAATGTACTCTTTAAGGTTTCCAGTACTCCTATGTTGAACAAATAATCTAGAGCCCTGATATAAGTGGAATATTGCTGAGTGTGGCGTTAAACAACAAACCAACCAGCGAGCCAACCATTAACTGATAATCATAGTGTACAACTGTCTTTCAGTACTAGGTACATAAGACCTGTTTCCATGAGCAACCTGCACCTTTATATTGTGCAGACAGGAAATGGGCGGTGGGGTAGCCTAGTGGTTAAAGTGTTTGCTTGTCACGCTGAAGACCCGGGTTCGATTCCCCACATGGGTACAATGTGTGAAGCCTATTTCTGGTGTCCCCCCGCCGTGATATTGCTGGAATATTGCTAAAAGCAGCATAAAACTATACTCACTCACTCACTCAGACAGACAGAATGCATCACATTTAGTGTCATGTTTGTACTTGCTCGCACCAGCTGAGAAACCTACATCTCGTGACCTACCTTCAAACATGAATGTGTCAACCTCATCTCTGATCTCCCGGTCAGTCAGGCCTTGACCTTCATCATCTCGAGCTGACAACAAAATGTCCAGGAAGTCCAGGCGACGCTTGTTTAGTAACTCAGGATCTGATTCCTGGAATCAAACGCCATAGTCTACATCAGACTACCGATATTCTGCACTTACTCCAACTAAGTTCACAGTATCACTATGGCAGTACAAATTCAAAGGTAAGACAATACAACCTTGTAACCTTGACTCACCTTGGCTACCTTGGCAACCTTGACTCACCTTGGCTACCTTGGCAACCTTGACTCACCTTGGCTACCTTGGTAACCTTGTGACTCACCTTGGCTACCTTGGTAACCTTGACTCTCCTTGGTAACCTTGACTCACCTTGGTAACCTTGACTCACCTTGGCTACCTTGGTAAACTTGTGACTCACCTTGGCCACCTTGGTAACCTTGACTCTCCTTGGCAACCTTGACTCACCTTGGCTACCTTGGTAACCTTGTGACTCACCTTGGCTACCTTGCTAACCTTGTGACACACCTTGGCTACCTTGACTCACTTTGGCTACCTTGGTAACCTTGACTCACCTTGGCTACCTTGGTAACCTTGACTCACCTTGACAATCTGTGACTGCCATAGTTCCCTCCTACTACAACAGTTACCAACAGGTACGTACATGAGTGTCCATACTGATTCCTACTAAGCTTACCAGTGCCTTTTTCCTGGCCGTAATGATGTCCTCTGAAAACTCGTGAACATATTTACAGAGCTTGGAAAACTCCCTCCCGTTGGCGGAGAGGTTGTAGACAATGGGGATGTAGTGCAGGATGTTCCTACAACAGGGAGGATCATAGTGTGCATGCATATAAATAAAAGCATAAATACATGCACACATCACACAGTAACCCACATAACCTGTTAACAAGCTAATCACAAAGTAACCCACATAGCCTGTTAACAAGCTTATCACAAAGTAACCAACATAGCCTGTTAACAAGCTAATTACAAAGTAACCCACATAGCCTGTTAACAACCTTATCACAAAGTAACCCACATAGCAAGTTAACAAGCTGTACACAAGGTAACCCACATAGCATGTTAACAACCTTATCACAAACTAACCCACATAGCCTGTTAACAAGCTGAACACAAGGTAACCCACATAGCATGTTAACAACCTAATCACAAAGTAACCCACATAGCATGTTAACCACCTAATCACAAAGTAACCCACATAGCCTGTTAACAACCTAATCACAAAGTAACCCACATAGCAAGTTAACAAGCTAAACACAAGGTAACCCACATAGCATGTTAACAAGCTTATCACAAAGTAACCCACATAGCATGTTAACAAGCTGAACACAAGGTAACCCACATAGCATGTTAACAAGCTGAACACAAGGTAACCCACATAGCATGTTAACAAGCTTATCACAAAGTAACCCACATAGCATGTTAACAAGCTTATCACAAAGTAACCCACATAGCAAGTTAACAAGCTGAACACAAGGTAACCCACATAGCATGTTAACAAGCTTATTACAAAGTAACCCTCATAGCATGTTAACAAGCTTATCACAAAGTAACCCACATAGCCTGTTAACAAGCTGAACACAAGGTAACCCACATAGCATGTTAACAAGCTGAACACAAGGTAACCCACATAGCATGTTAACAAGCTTATCACAAAGTAACCCACATAGCATGTTAACAAGCTTATCACAAAGTAACCCACATAGCAAGTTAACAAGCTGAACACAAGGTAACCCACATAGCATGTTAACAAGCTTATTACAAAGTAACCCTCATAGCATGTTAAGAAGCTTATCACAAAGTAACCCACATAGCAAGTTAACAAGCTACTTTGTGATTAGGTTGTTAACATGCTATGTGGCCTACTCAGCTTTTCAACAGTTAGTTATACAGCCATTACCTGCTTAGTTCAGCTTGTTAACATGGTTATGTTAGTTCAGCTTGTTAATGCCATGTATTACCTGTCGTTCAGCTTGTTAACTTGCTATGTGGGTTACTTTGTGATAAGCTTCTTAACATGCCATGAGGGTTACTTTATAATAAGCAGTTAACATGTTATGTAATTTGTGTTCATCTTGTTATCTACTGTGGTTACCCATATTAACTTGTTAACATGCTATGTTGGTTACTTAGGTTCAGCTTGTTAACATGCCAGATGTGGGTTACTTTATGATAGTTAGTTAACATGTTATGTAGTTACCTTGTAGCTAACATGTTATTGAATAACATAGTTGTTACCTGTGTTCAGCTTAACATACTATGGGTAGCTTAGGTTCAGCTTGTTAACATGCATGTGGGTTACCTTGTGTTCAGCTTGTTAACTTACTATGTGGGTTACTTTGTGATAAGCTTCTTAACATGCTATGAGGGTTACTTTGTAATAAGCTTGTTAGCTGAACACAAAGTAACCAACATAGCATGTTAACAAGCTGAACATGGGTAACCAACATAGCAAGTTAACAAGATGAACACAAGGTAACCCACATAGCATGTTAACAAGCTGAACACAAAGTAACCCACATAGCATGTTAACAAGCTGAACACATGGTAACCAACATAGCATGTTAACAAGCTGAACACAAAGTAACCAACATAGCATGTTAACAAGATGAACACAAAGTAACCAACATAGCATGTTAACAAGCTGAATACAGGTAACCCACATAGCATGTTAACAAGATGAACACAAAGTAACCAACATAGCATGTTAACAAGCTGAACACAAAGTAACCAACATAGCATGTTAACAAGCTGAACACAAGGTAACCAACATAGCATGTTAACAAGCTGAACACAGGTAACCAACATAGCATGTTAACAAGCTGAACACAGGTAACCAACATAGCATGTTAACAAGCTGAACACAGGTAACCCACATAGCATGTTAACAAGCTGAACACAGGTAACCAACATACCATGTTAACAAGCTGAACACAGGTAACCAACATACCATGTTAACAAGCTGAACACAGGTAACCAACATACCATGTTAACAAGCTGAACACAGGTAACCAACATACCATGTTAACAAGCTGAACACAGGTAACCAACACCTTAGGTGGTGCTGCGCATTGACCGTGGCGACACGCATTTGTTTAAGCTCTTGGTTTTTACTATTTTCTTGCACTATTCTGGTGCAAATATTGTATTCTGTACTGACTATGTGGTGGAATTACACTAATGAAGAACATGGCAAATTCTGTGGCAGTAATATTGATTGTTTCTATACTTTTCACCAAGTCTACTCAGCGAGATGTCATACTCTCTTCACTCACTCTCAATACGTGTTCTACTGAACTCTTCCTCTTCTGAATTAACACTCACGAATACTGGTGCTCCCCAGGGATAATGTGTATTAGCTCCTGTTCTGTTTACCCTCTACACAAATGACTGTGTAAGTGATAAACTCAATTCCCTCATATTCAAGTTCGCAGACGATGCCGCATTAACAGGACTCCTCAACAGCTCTGAACTAGATTACAGAAACGCAATTGATAGATTCACTTCCTGGTGTAAAGACAACTATCTTGCATTTAATGTCACAAAGACAAAGGAAATGATTATAGACTTTCGAACTAGTAAACAACCTCTAGAACCAGTACTCATCGACGGGAAGGAAGTGCATGTGGTAGAGGAGTACAAATATCTGGGAACTATACTCGACAATAAACTGTCTTGGAAAGCCAATACTCACGCCTTATACTGTAAAGGTCAACAAAGGCTATATTTTCTCCGCAAGCTGCGTTCTTTTAATGTTGACCTGTCATGTTAAACCTATTTTATCAAACTGTTATCCAAAGTGTTATCACATTTTGTTTACAAACATGGTACGATAATCTTCCCCTGAAGCTAAAAAACAAAATCAACTCAATTGCGAAACTTTTTAGTAAAGTTTGCGGTATTCCCCTCAATAACATGACTGCCCTATATGAGTCCCAGGCTGAAAAGAAAGCATCTGCAATTCTGGTTGATACATCCCACTTTTTACATAATCATTTTGAACTACTTCCTTCCGTCCGCCCCTTCAAAATTCCTCTTTACAGAAGTAACAGAACCTCCAAATAATGTGTACCATGCAGCATCAAACTTCTCAATAAGTATTAACATTTTACTCCTCACATGTTTCCTCTTTTTGTATTGCATACATTGCTCTTATGGGCATGAGGCTAACTTTTAAATGTTTAGTATTTATGTTAATAATGTACATCTTAATATTACTTTTGTGTTTTAATACTGTCAGTGCAATATCGTCTGATCTTTAAATGCTCCAGAGTTCTTATGAATGTAAACCAAATTTCCCACGTGGATAATAAAGTCTATCTTATCTTATCTTAACACAGCCTGTTAACCACCTTGTCACAAGGTTACCAACAAAGCCTGTTAACCAGCTAGTCACAAGGTAACCAACAAAGTCTGTTAACCAACTGGACACAAGGTAATCAACATAGTCTGTTAACCAACTGGACACAAGGTAACCAACACAGCCTGTTAACCAACTGGACACAAGGTAACCAACATAGTCTGTTAACCAACTGGACACAAGGTAACCAACACAGCCTGTTAACCAACTGGACACAAGGTAACCAACACAGCCTGTTAACCAACTGGACACAAAGTTACCAACATAATCTGTTCACCCCTGGACACAAGGTAACCAACATAGTCTGTTAACCAACTGGACACAAGGTAACCCACATAGCCTGTTAACCAACTGGACACAAGGTAACCAACATAGTCTGTTAACCAACTGGACACAAGGTAACCAACACAGCCTGTTAACCAACTGGACACAAGGTAACCAACATAGTCTGTTAACCAACTGGACACAAGGTAACCAACATAGCCTGTTAACCAACTGGACACAAGGTTACCAACATATTCTGTTAACCAACTGGACACAAGGTTACCAACACAGCCTGTTAACCAACTGGACACAAGGTAACCAACATAGTCTGTTAACCAACTGGACACAAGGTTACCAACACAGCCTGTTAACCAACTGGACACAAGGTTACCAACACAGCCTGTTAACCAACTGGACACAAGGTAACCAACATAGCCTGTTAACCAACTGGACACAAGGTTACCAACATATTCTGTTTACCAACTGGACACAAGGTTACCAACACAGCCTGTTAACCAACTGGACACAAGGTAACCAACATATTCTGTTAACCAACTGGACACAAGGTTACCAACATAGTCTGTTAACCAACTGGACACAAGGTTACCAACATATTCTGTTAACCAACTGGACACAAGGTTACCAACACAGCCTGTTAACCAACTGGACACAAGGTTACCAACATATTCTGTTAACCAACTGGACACAAGGTTACCAACACAGCCTGTTAACAAACTGGACACAAGGTAACAAGTTTGTGACAAGGCAGACAGCTGGTCCAGCTAACAAGTGACATCGTTAACTGTATGTAATTACTTACATGGCTCTTGCCAGTATCAGGTATGCTATTCTGATCACAGCTTTTACATAAGGATGGCTTTGTCTGGAAAAAAGAGACATTTCAAATTAAAAAGCTTTACAATTCTGTGAGACAGGAAAATAAGAAACAACTTTCCAGGCACCAGTGTTTCATCTTATAGCCTGTGCATTGGCCACTGCCACAATTAGTGTTCATTTATAAATAAATCTAGGTTGAGGGCTTGTAGGCATTTATGTTGATACAGTTATCTTATAGCAAACTGACATTTTAAGTGATACTTCAAGAATAATTTGACACGATACTATATAGTATAATAGTATGTTCTCAGAATATTAGTTTTTAATTGGGGCGGTGGGGTAACCTAGTGGTTAAAGTGTTTGCTTGTCACACTGAAGGCAAAGGTTCGATTCCCCACATGGGTACAATATGTGAAGCCCATTTCTGGCGTCCCCCACAGTGATATTGTTGGAATATTGCTAAAATCAGAGTAAAACTAAAACTCACTTATTCACTCAATAGTTTTGAGACTGGCCTCAAAATTAAAAGCTAAGTCCAGTTTGAGTTTTTTGGTCCTAAAAAGGTCTTCCCCAACCAACTTGAAGAAAACTGTAGCAGAAACTTTCAAAATATGCAGCCAATATGCAGCCTAAATGCAAGTCATTTTGGTTCAGAATTTTGTTTAATAAATGTAAATGCAGGGCTATGAAGCTGACATGCTTTCTATGAGCACCAAGAGTTATTTTTTGTATCATATCTGGACATAAATTTCCACAGTGGCAAGGAAAATAGAGATCAGATATCCATTATTAATTTCACATCAGACTGAAAATTCAGGATGGGCGGTAGATAGGAAACAGAGAAAAAGAGTCAGAAAACAACGTTTACTTTCTTTCCCATGTATGACATGTTGGAACCTCACCCTTGATCCTGGATGTCCTCCTTATAGGACAGAGCACACTGGAGCATGGTGTCCAGGGTAGCTAGGCTTGCAGGGGCAAACACTTCAACAGAGTTACCTCCCTTGCTTGCACTCTCCACTTTTCTCTGAAGACAGAAAATGTTGGTTGTGACATTTTGCAATTGTGTTAATCAGATGCATCGGAGACCAAATATGTGTTTTCAGTCTCTCCATAAAGTAAATTGAGTCAGGCGAGGGAACGCTTCCAAATGTGGAGAACATTATGAAAAAGAAATAGATGAGAATACATACATACTAACATTTATATAGCCGATATCCAGCTCAGCTCAGCTGCTCAAAGGCGCTTTGTTTTTCCCTCGTTCACTGCATGTCAGTCTCAACGGCACATCGTATTGTCAATCTCAACTTCCTGGGGAGCATACAACTCTTGCAACCACAAGGCTTACCGACATATTGTGGCATTCCCATCCTTAGGAGGTACCCATTCACAGCTGGTTGGACTGGGACACATAGTCACAGTACTTTGTCCAAGTTTACTGCACGTTGCTGTACCTGCAACTGGGTGTTTGCACATATTCATGTGGCCACCATCTGGTCATATACCAATGGATTCGTGGGTTCTTTTAAGTGCACAGGGTTGTGTACTGTACACTAGGGGTTGTGACAACACTGAAAGAGTCTGCACACGAAGTTGACTCCAAGGTTTTTACACCCGGTCACAGGTGGGCTCGATTCCGTAACCTCAAGTTCGCTGGATCACTAGCCTGGCGCTTTAGCCAGTTTGCCCACCACGCCCCCTAATGATAAATTAGGTTTATAGAAGATTTAACACTATCTCAAAGCTAGTCTGGTGCTGAGTCGAATAATCTGTCAATAGATCAATCTCGCTTGAGTCAGCAATTATCTATGTGACTAATTGAAGTTCATGAAATATGAAATGTCAAAATAAACTTTAGAAAGTATGTTTCTTATTGTTATGTTTGTTAAATCAAGACATAAGCAACAGATGCAGTTTCCTGACTTGTAGAAGTGCAATGTAAACAACATACCTGTGTGTCTCAACAGGAAGTATCCTTCATCGTAGTATTTTAGTGCCTATTTGTTTTCACAATGTTATGATTGTGTCTGTAATTGCCCACATGAATTTTTTGGATGTGGTTTATGATTACAATCAATTATCCAATTATCGAGCAGCATACTGTGAGCGACACCCAGCAGTATTGAAGTCACATTTACCATGAAAGTCTGGGCGACCTGGTTGTAAACCTTGAGGTACGGTTGTAGAATATCGAAGTGGAAGGCGGGAGTCAGCAGACGACGGTTTCTCTCCCACTTCTTACCATCACTAACCAATAATCCATCACCTGTAACCATGGTAACACATTTGTAAATAATGCTTCTGCATGTGGAACATTCTTTTCAATAAACAAACCTATTTATTTTGGAGCTGTAGCTATATGGGCAAGGTTTTGTAGTTTCACTGACCCGTGAAGGTCTGGATTAGAACTGATCTTCAGTAACCCATGCTTGTTGTAAAAGGCAACTAATGGGATCGGGTGGTCAGGCTCGCTGACATGGTTGACACATGTCATTGTATCCCATTTGTGTAGATTGGTGCTCATGCTGTTGATCACTGGATTGTCTGGTCCGGGCACGATTATTAACAAACCACCGTTATATAGTTAGAATATTGCTGAGTGTGGTGTAAAACCAGACTCACACACTCACTCACTCTAGTTTGAGCATCAAGTTGTATGCCTATGTTGTTGTAACGGGAGAAAAATGTGATAATTCTGTAACCATAGTAACTTGTGTGAAAGTCTCTATGGTTTGCAATTACTATTTATTCAATACATTTCATTAGCTATTGCATGTACACATCTGCATGTGGATCTTGTTTTATTCAATAAAAAGTAGTAGTGAGTGAGTATGCTGTTAGCAATATTCCAGCAATATGACGACGGGGACAACAGAAATGGGCTTCACAAATTGTACCCAAGTGGTGAATCGAACACGGGTCCTCTACGTGATGAGCGAAAGTTTTAACCACTAGGCTACCCCACCGCCCACAAAGATCAGTAGGGTAAACAGCATAATGTGTGAGAATTAGGCATCCAATATATGACCTGGGGGGCATCACTCACCCCATCCTAACAGTGTACACAGCTGGTACCAGCAAATTAGACTGGGATTTCAACACACAACAAACTATGTAAAACAATTGTTTATAACAAACAGGCTTCTAACAACCAGACAATATAAGAAACAGTTCTTGGGGTCCCTGCAAAATGCTATATACTTTAATAATTCAAAATGCATTAAGTGAGTGAGTTTAGTTTTACTCCGCTTTTAGCAATATTCCAGCAATGCCCCAGTGGGGACACAGGGAAAGGACTTCACACATTGTACCCATGTTCAGCGTTCAAAATAATCACTGACCCGGAGGCCCAATGCCGGTTGTTATTGTATCGGGCCGGCAGTTTCAAATATTTGCAGGCTCTTGTGGCCTTCAGTAAATCATCTGTTAATTTTATTTTTTTCTTAACTGGAATCTTTCCCATAATTGTTTTCTTTATTAACGTTCGAGAATCATCCATGATCCATCATGTTACGATAGCTTACAGCTTCACTTCCTGGTAGTTCAGCGCTTTGCGCATAGGAATGTCAACACCAGTCTTTAACAAATAAACCTTGTCGCCATATACGTCGCTAATTGATTTTGTAGAAACAGTGTGAAACTGTACAATGTAGTCTATTTTGTTTTTATTGGTTTGACTTTAACAAAATGGGCCTGCAGATTTCATTCTGGGCCTCTAGATCTTAAAGCCTGCAGGCAGCAGCAGGCCCAACTGGCAAATTAAAGTATTGCAAACACTGCCCATGTTGGGTATCAAACCTGGTGTTAGTCATGATGAGCAAATGCTTTAACCACTAGGCTAACCCACTGCCCCCTAAATGCATTTAACATACTTAGGTTATAACGAACTAAAATGCAGGATACTCTGAGTTTGATATAACCATTGTTTACAATATATTGCATGATTTCAAGTTCATAAACTTAGGGTTCAATATGTTATATATTTGTCACTCATTGCAATATTAAAAAGACAAAAATACAAATCTTAACGCTGAAATATTGGCAACGGGCCAATCATTTTTTCCTCCAATTCACACAAAGAGAGTGATATGATCTCACATTGACATGGACTGCATTTCAGCTAAATACCGGCACATCAGCTGAATGTGAGAAGGTTGATTTTTACCATTTAGTGAAAGGTGAGGTGCTTACAGTGTCACACAAAGATCTCTATAGGAAAAATGTTAACAGCGTTGCACAAATGAGGCGACAGTAACATACCATCTTCAATTACCAAACATCACACCAATTATGACCAATGTGAATTTTGATATTGACAGTTTGTCCGGTGCTAGTGAAGTGTGATGTGGGCTAGCAACATTTTAACTTAACTGGCCCTCCTGGCCAGTAACTTTTCAAAATTAGTTCATACACAGTCTTGAACAACATTTCAGTTACATCAGGGTACTTCCACAAGATGTGGGATGAGAGACCGGAAACATGCAGCTTGTAGATGTTACCAATTAGATCAGACATACAAGCACAGTTAGGTTCTGAAAAAACAAGGATCTTAACAGTGTTTAAAACTCCGAAATTCCAAGCCAGACAGCCGGTCTGGTAACTTTAAAAAATTACCAGTCCAGATACAAACTTGCCTGTCCAGTTTTCAACAACAAAAAAGCCAAAATAAAAGTTTCTTAATACTTTACTGTATGTATTGTAACGTTAAGGCTGAGGTACATGGCCTGGTTTACAAACTAGAAATCTGTTGCATTTTCTGCCTCACAATCAAGATCTGAGAAATAAATATCTACCAGACCACCGGACAGGCTACTATTGAAATTTGACCGTCCGAGATGAAAATAGACCGTTACGGATAGTTGAGCAGGCAGGAATTTTAAACGCTGATCTTAATCAAGGACAATCGTTGGATCCTTGCATGACTGAGGGAAGTAACTCTGTACAGCTTACTGCAGTGCCTCAAAACACTGTTCCCCTTGTTTCCATTAAAGGGAGATGTCATTATTATTCTCACCTAGCCATGGCAACAAGAAATCATATGATCCGCCACTCTTGGCCTTTGGTTCCGACGTCTTCAGAATGGCCCTGACACTCTCCGGGTGGGCTACAACTACCATAGGTCTGAAGAACCCAATCCAGAACATGTACGCTTGAGATCCATCTTTCAAAAATACCATGGAGTCTTCAATAAAGGCCTGAAAACTTTTAATCTGTAAAATACACAAATAACAAACTATATGCTTGCAGCTACAGTAAGAGATTACTAGCACTACATAATGTAAAACACTTATCTGGGGCTATACATAATGTAAAACACTTATCTGGGGCTCTACATAATGTAAAACACTTATCTGGGGCTCTACATAATGTAAAACACTTATCTGGGGCTCTACATAATGTAAAACACTTATCTGGGCTCTACATAATGTAAAACACTTATCTGGGGCTCTACATAATGTAAAACACTTATCTGGGGCTCTACATAATGTAAAACACTTATCTGGGGCTCTACATAATGTAAAACACTTATCTGGGGCTCTACATAATGTAAAAACATTTAAAAATAATGTAAAACACTTATCTGGGGCTCTACATAATGTAAAACACTTATCTGGGGCTCTACATAATGTAAAACACTTATCTGGGGCTCTACATAATGTAAAACACTTATCTGGGGCTCTACATAATGTAAAACACTTATCTGGGGCTCTACATAATGTAAAACACTTATCTGGGGCTCTAATAATGTAAAACACTTATCTGGGGCTCTACATAATGTAAAACACTTATCTGGGGCTCTAAATAATGTAAAACACTTATCTGGGGCTCTACATAATGTAAAACACTTATCTGGGGCTCTACATAATGTAAAACACTTATCTGGGGCTCTAAATAATGTAAAACACTTATCTGGGGCTCTAAATAATGTAAAACACTTATCTGGGGCTCTATATAATGTAAAACACTTATCTGGGGCTCTAAATAATGTAAAACACTTATCTGGGGCTCTATATAATGTAAAATCTAAAATACAGTATTTGCCATATTAAGTGCCCTGTTCCATGAAACACACCGAGTTCAAGGTTAAGTGTGATTTCCTATCTCGTTCCCAGCAACATATGCACTATCTGAAGAAGCAACCTGGTGGACTGAATCAGTGCTCAATGGATTGTTTGATCCAAATACGATTACTTGCAACCTATCATTACAAAGCTGGAATATTGCTCAATGTGGTGTCAAAAAGTATTATTTGTTACTAGTAACATATAATATTTTCTGTTTTCTTTTAATGTCACAATTACAGATTAGCAGGTTTTGCTGACTACTAATTTCAAACAATGTGATGAGAGAGTAAAGGGTCAATATCACATTTGCTTGTGAGTGAGTGAGTGAGTTCTTACGCCGCTTTTAACAATATTCCAGCAATATCACGGCTACGGACACCAGAAATGGGTTTCACACATTGTACGTATGTGGGGAATCGAACCTGGTTCTTCAGCATGACGAACAAACGCTTAACCACACGGCTACACCACCCCTACATTTGATTATGAGTTATAATGACCATCACATTACTTTTAAGAACAATAACATGTTAAATGCCATTTTTCTGCAAACTGAACCAAAGTTCAGAATATGCCCAGGGTATTCAGCAAGTATAATTTCATGCTGTTTTTAGCAATATTCCAGCAACATCATGGCTGGGGAAATGGGTTACACCCATGTGGGGAATCAAACTCAGGTGTTCGGAGTGACGATACTTTTTGACAACCGATCCATATTTGGATGCTTCCAAAGTTGGAGTTTTGTTTCCCAATAGTGCCTGTAAAGATCTGGGTTGGAATTGTCTTCAGCAACCCATACTTGTCATAAGACTAACACCTGGCTCACCAACAGTAATTGTTGACTATGTATCCAAATTGTGCAAATCGATGGTTATGCTGTTGATCACTTGATTGTCTGGTCCAGGGCCTAGATTTTCGAAGCTCTCTTAGCGCTAAGATAGTCGTAATTTAAGTTAAAGGGCCACTGATCCAGAGCAATTTCCGTGGACTGGTTGTTGCTTTTGTTATTGTTTTTCTCCAGTGAGTACCCGGATGATATCCCAGAATTCATGACTGGTTCGTTACCTCTGCTGCCTCTCCCTCATGCGCAATTGATATTATAGGTATAGACTGATCAACAAAGATGAAATCTTTTTTACTCGATAATCTTATATGTTGATTTTGTGAAAATTATGTAGACTTTGATGAATAATTTGGTTTCTTATATAAAATATTCACTTTGATAAAAATGCTGATTTTGATGTAAAGTTTTGATTTCATAGTAATGTTGACTTTATGAAAGTGTTAACGTAAATATGGATGTAGAATTTGATTTAAGAAATAGTTTGACCTTGAAGTTGGTGAGAAGCCTGATACAATAGCATTGTGTTGAAAGTAAGGCTAACTAAGTACATGGGGAGTCTTGGGGAGAGTAGTGAGCTTGGGTTCACTTCTAGTCAATCTGAGTGCTGTATTAAATGGCATTATTTTTATAACAAATAAAAACATTTTAAGTTTAACCAACTGCCAGTGGTAAAAACTGTTAGGACTGAAATAACTAAGTCAATGTACGTCTTTATATTTTGTCTCATAATCCTAATTAGTTCATTATCATATTTGTATGCATTTTGAAACTTAATCAAGTGCACACTCCTCTCGACCCTCAACTCTAAGTCTGCACGTACTGCGTTACGTTATAAATTAGGACTTGCCCTGTGGACTTCCCGAGAGCCTCGATACTGATAGAGCATGGCGGCTCTCAGCTACGTGTGGACCTGCTACATACCTGTTTCAGATTTCCCCACAGCCAGTGAATGGGGTAATGTGGAAACTTGTCATCCAGCGCCGTGTGCCATTTCTGTAGTTTCCTGCGAAGAGGAAGTACTTTGAAGACGAAGACGCTGATCACCAGTGCAATCAAGAACACCGCAATAACTCCAAACGCTATCATTGTTGCATGTATACAGTGTCAACGTGTTGGTCTTCCGCCAGCGTTTAGTGTCCAGTATGAATATGACAGCGTGTTATTTCTAACTATCAATCATACCCCTAACTTAAATTTGTTACCAAAAGAGCTGGCCTTCCAGTTGCTCCAGTTGCACAAAGCGCGCTATCAATGAGGCTCTACACTGATGGTGCACACGGAGCATCTTTTCGTATTGTGGGGCTGGAAAATCACGACAACACTCCTATTCCAAACACTCCTATCTCAAACACTGTCTTTGATGTCAAATGTTATATCAACGTGCAGCAGTGCTTTTATTAATATTGCCTGAAAACTAAATCTCATTACAATTCGCGGAAGACCCGGGTTCGAATGGGTACAATGAGTGAAGCCCATTTCTGGTGTCCCCCGCCGTGATATTGCTGGAATATTGCTAAAAGCGGCGTAAAACCAAACTCAGTCAGTCAGTCAGTCATTACAATTCATTTCATCATGTTTCATCAATATCATTATATGTTAAATGCTCATTTATGTAGCCTTGTCAACAAGGATTTCCCTTCACTTCCTTTCTATTCTTAGCCAGATAACCCATTCTTTGGGATTTTTCCTTTCCTATTTATAGGTCACATCAAAAGACTTCCTTTGATGTGTTACCTACTTAATAATTGACTATTGTGTCCTCTGACCTTACTTCCTTTGGCCACCTGTTTTCCACCTCACTTTACTTGCTGTTGCTGAGCTGGAAACATCTTTTCCCTTCTCAGGTATGGCCATTTTTCTAATCTGTTTCCATCTGCCTCTTTACTTTATAAATCCCTATTAAAAAGGTGCAAAATGTTATTGCAATAATAATATACTGAGTCAAAAAAAGAAACTTCACAAAATGTAATTTGAAAAATAATGAATAATTTTTCTCTGATGATACATCTATGTATCAGAAATGGGATCCCTATCTTTCGACTCTAGAAAAACGTTAGCAAAACCCACTCAAACCCATCCATTCGTCGTGCAAATGACGTTAGTGCCAAATCAGGTTTTGCATGTGCAGTCGATCACGTGAACTTCGCATCGAAGTTTTCTTCATATGCACGTGTTTGCATTGGCCTCAAGAATTGAAAAAACATTTTTAAACCACAGTTCTAACGGTACTTGAAATGCCACGATTGTCAAATGTGCAACGTGAACGTGCCGTTGGCATGTTGCAAGCGGGAAGATCAGTTATTGACGTGCAATGGGATGCAGCCGTCGTACTGTGTATGACTTTGCGAGGTCGTCTACAACAAACTGGCACCACTTCTGATCGCCCAAGGTCGGGTCGTCAATGGCGAGGGTATTCATGAGGGTATGCATATGTAGTGGCATTGGCTTTGTCAGCAGGCATCCAGTATGAGGCCTACAAATCCGAATGGGAATGTTACATTCTGCTTGCGTGTAGTATGGGCACCATTCATGCTGCATGCATGTGGTATGGCATTGGCATCTCATAGTAACTCCCCTTTTTGTGGCACTGGTTTTCTGAGTATTCATCCAGTATGGGCACCGCAAATGCGTATGTAGCATGCATGGAGAATGACGAGGGTATTCATGAGGGGATGCATATGGAGTGGTATTGGCTTTGTCAGCAGTTTAATATTTATGCATTCAATCTCCATGTCACTCTTTTTTATAGACTCATCGGAAGAGGTGGACAAGCCGTCGGTAGCGGCTGCTACGAAAACTGATCCTGAAGGTAGGTTTGTTCCATCTCAATTTAACATCCATAGTCAGGCACTACGCACTACAGCATGTAATGTGTGGTATTGGCATAGATAGCTTTAACAATGGGCCATTTTCAATCTTTTAAGCCATTCTCTCAATGTATAATGTACCCCTGCCCTTGTATCAATAGTAAACTTCCTAATTGTAATGGCCCATGTTTTATTCTAATGTGCAAAATTGGCCCATGACCTCTGCCTTTCCCAAACCCTGTGTAACCACATGTATACCTGCATGTTGCTTGCCCTAGTACATGTTATCCTGGGGTATGCAAATCCTCATGGGTATGTCAAATTCCGCATGCATGCAGGATGGTGAGCATTAATTATGGATGTATGTGGGTGGCACTGGTTTTATGAGTATTCATCCAGTATGGGCACTGCAAATGCGTATGGGTATGCCATATTTCGCATGCATGGAGAATGGCGAGGGTATTCATGAGGGGATGCATATGGAGTGGCATTGGCTTTGTGAGCATGCATCCAAGATAAGGCCTACAAATACGAATGGGTATGTTACATTCTGCATGCGTGTAGTATGGTTACCATTCAATCTCTATGTCACTCTTTTTTATAGACTCATCGGAAGAGGTGCACAAGCCGTCGGTAGCGGCTGCTACGAAAACTTATCGTAAAGGTAGGTTTGTTCCATCTCAATTTACCATCCATAGTCAGGCACTACGCACTACAACATGTAAATTCAGGTATTTACATACATCCCTGATGGCAATGTTTGTTGGGCCAACATTGGCCAACGTAGGCCCAATCATGGCCAGTGTTGGTGCAACATTGGAGCAACGCACATTGCTATCTGGGATAGCTTTAACAATGGGCCATGTTCAATCTTTTAAGCCATTTTCTCAATTTCTAATGTACCACTGTCCTTGCATCAGTAGTAAACTTCCAAATTGTAACGGCCCATGTTTTATTCTAATGTGCAAAATTGGCCCATGCCCCCTGCCTTTGCCAAACTCTGTGTAACAACATGTATCCAGTATGTGGCTTGCCCTCGTGCATGTTATCCTGGGGTCTACAAATCCTAATGGTAATCTTACATTCCGTATGCAACCAGAATGGGGCATTATTCATCACGGATGCATCTGGGTGGCACTGGCTTTCACAGCATCCATTCAGTATGCACCCTGCAAATCCGAATGGGTATGCCACGTGTCGTATTGCCGCAGTATGGCTAGGGCTAGGGCATTAATGAGGGGCATGCATATGTAGTGGCATTGTATTCGTCAGCATGCATCCAGGATGGGGCCTACAAATCCGCCTGGGTATGTTACATTCTGCATGCGTGTAGTATGGGTATCATTCATGGTGCATGCATGTGGGACTGCATTGGTACCTGATAGTAACCCCCCTTTTTGTGTGCAATGTTTCTCATTGTTCTGCACAGTTTAATATTTATGCATTCAATATCCATGTGACTCTTTTTTATAGACTCATTACGCTCATCAGATGGCGCATGGAAAGGCCTACGTTACCCGAAGGACTTGGTCCTGGTTTTCCCGAAAAATGGTCCTAAATGTAAGTTTGTTTCATCACAATTTACCATCTATAGTAAGTCACTACATCATGCCATCCACATGTATCACGTATGCTCTTAATGCATGTGCATGTATTTACATGCTTTCGCATACACCAGCAAGTTTCTGTTCAGTCTTTCCTACAGATTGGCACTTCATAGTAACGCCCCTTTTTGTGTCCAATTTCTCTTATTGTTCTGCACAGTGTAATATTTATGCATTCAATCTCAATGTCACTCTTTTTTCTACACTCATAAGATGGCGCAAAAACAGATTGCCCGAAGCCCTCGGCTGCTACCATAACTGATCCTTAAGGTAGGTTTGTTTCCTCACAATTTACCATACATAGTCAGGCACTACGCACTACAACATGTTAATTCAGGTATTTACATACATAGCTTTAACAATGGGCCATGTTCAATATTTTAAGCCATTTTCTCAATTTATATTGTATTACTGCCCTTGTATCAGTAGTAAACTTTAAAATTTTAACGGCCCATGTTTTATTCTAATGTGCAAAATGGCCCATGGCCCCTGCCTTTCCCAATCCCTGTGTGACCACATGTATCCTGTATGTTGCTTGCAGGCGTACATGTTATCCTGGGGTATGCAAATCCGTATGGCTATTTGACATTCCGTATGCATGCAGTATATATTGTAGTGTGTCACGTTATTCCCTCTGTGTCTAGATAGATACAGTTTCCTCTCTAATTATCTGTGTTTCTCGTATGCCAATCGTGTTGCTCAATGCATATGCAATGTTATCCGTCTCGTCTCTTCCTACGTATGCAGTATATAATGTTCGTGTATGCTTATGCGTTCAGTATGGCGTTATTCGAGCTGAATGTATAATATAAGGGTAATGCTATTTTTGAGGGCATTATCATTTGCAGAAGCCCGAGGTCTTCCATTAACTGCCCGACGAAGGAGGGCAGTTGAAAAAGACCGAGGGCTTCTGCAAATGATAATGCCCTCAAAAAAATAGCATTACCGCTATTATTGCTAAAATACATGGAATTTGTGTTGAAAAGAAAAGGAAACAATGAAGGAATTTGACTGTAAGTTTACCAAAATCAACTTCTGACGGGCCTGACTGCCCGAATGCAATTACGTCATCGAACAATTCAAGTGACGTCACAACAGAAAGTGACGATATTCGACCTTGGCCTTTGACAAGACCATAGCCTGCAGCATGTCAAACTATGACAGTGTTCGGTTTTGGTCCATCAACAGTCTTAATAGTGCAATTGTTAAGGTTAGCACCAGCAAGAAAGCCAATATTACCGCTATTTGAAGCGGGGAATTTGGGTTGCTTTGACTTGTTTGACCCAGAATATCTGCCAGTCGAAAGCAAATTAATGTCGAACTATGACGTCACTTGACAACAGAACTGATAGTGGCCCGTCGTTAAGGTTGAGCGGTCCAATATCATTTGCAGCGGACCGCAAATTTCTGATAATGGGAGGGCCGTTTCATGAATGTATCAACATCTGTGGTGAACATTATTCACGCATTTAATTGTTTCCTGAATCAAAGTACTGTATAAAATTGTAGCTTGATTAGGCCCCATACTGGATGCATCCGCCATGTAGTATACCCATTCGGATTTGTAGGCCCGATGCTGGATGCATCCTCATACTCAAATGCCAACCCACATTCATCCAGAAACAATCCTCATCATCCTGGATGCATCCGTCACGTAGGATAGCCATCCGTATTTGTAGGCCCCGTCCTGTATGCATCCGCCATGAAATATAACCATACGGATTTGTAGGCCCCATCCTGGATGCATCCTCATACTTAAATGCCAACCCACATTCATCCAGAAGCAATCCTCATCTTATTTGTATGAATCTTACAAGCACATTATTACGTCAAACCTATGGAATCACATATTTACTATCCTATGAAATGAAGTAACCAAAACAGAAAGCAATAGTGGTATGTTCTTTTACGTCATTGCTCATAGGGTATAAACCAGTTTTCTCATGCAACCATTAGTTTTAAGTTAATTTATGTTCATTGCATATTCTCGTGAGGCACAACATTCCACCCCACCCCGTGGTAAGTTAATAATTCACCCTCACTAATTACATACTTAATTGAGTCTGTGCCACACAAACTTAGTTGTGAATAGTAATTCTCTGTAATGTATTAGATACCTATGTGTGCTAATGGAAATAGAGTTATCAGCGTTTGTAATCACCATATCTATTCCAGGCAAGTCCCCACCTGCACAGAAACCCTGAACGTGTCATCCACCGATGAGGCAACGTCCCCCTAAATCTAACCGGTGATGGTGGGGTAGCCTAGTGGTTAAAGCGGGCACAATGTTTTAAGCCCATTTCATGTTTTCATCCTCAATGCATCCTGCACGTAGAATGGCCATCCGTATTTTGGATGCATCCTCATATTGAAACTATGCCCATCCGGATTTGTAGGGCCCATCCTTGATGCATCCAGCATGTAGAATAGCCATCCGTATTTATAGTATCCAAGCTGAAATGTAATATGACACAGGGTTCGCAGGGTGTTATAATCCGTCTTTTAATTTTTTTATATAGTACTTCATCTGTAAGCATGGACGCCTTCACCACAAGTAACAACTGTGAAGAATTGGAAGATTTTGTAAGCGTTTACCTTGAAAATGCCAACGCCTTTTTTGAATAAGTATCAAGAACATGACAGTGTTGGCTCCTTTCTTGCCCGTAGTAATGACGGCTACATTCCTGCCAGAAGTGTTAAAGTGTCCGAAATGGAGTCTGATGTGTACCTTAACTTTGAATCGGATATTGATGGCATTGTGATTGAATGGAAAACAGTCGCAGCATTAAATCATCCCGTGCGTTATCTAAATCTTCTGCCTCGTGACGAAGCAAGCATCAGGCCTATTGCATCCATGCTGAAGAAGCATGTACCTCTTACTCATTATCGTGCTCATGACCTTCAAAATTTCAAGCATTCAGTAGGAATTCGACTGTTTTATGAATACGGATGGGAATATTGGCTGGGCATAATACCAAATGGAAGCAACTCCCCAATGAGTGCTACGGATGTGCGACAAAAGTCATCTCAGTGTCTGTTTAGCCTGCGTCGGCAATTTGAGAGGCAGCTTCAGAAGGCATCTACTTTAGGTATTGCGTCTAACACTCTAAGAAAAAATAACCGTAAAAACACACGCTACTTTTCCATACTGCCTGATGATTGTCATCCTATTTTACAACTGCTTCAGACAGCTATTGACAATGTTGAAATTCACCATTCTCTTAAAACAATATGTTTTTCTTTTCGATTTGGTGAGAAAAGTGCACTTCCCATCAAAGTTCCAGCGTGTGACGTTTCGGCAGTGAGGTGTCTAAGTATACATGCTGCAGTCAATATCCAGGCAAATTTCGGTATTGCACTCATGTGGTCCCGATGTGGGTTACAGCAGTTGGTTGGTGAAAGGGGCACACTAACAAGTGTCATGTCCTTTACCGAATGTGCCAATTTTCAGAGTAATCTTGATGCACGTGCACTGGACGTGAAGCCCGAACTATACACTGTCTTGAAAGCATCTGGTGATTTACGCTTTATTCAAATGTACGTTGACACTCCTCACAGGTATCCGAAGACAACATTCCATCCCGTTTCAGGATCTGTTCTTGGCAGTTCTGTTTTCCATGGTAATGCATTAGCTTCCATGAAAAAAAATGCTGAAACCTATATTTCTGAAATGGAAAATAACTTTGAACTCTTAAGAAATTGCGTGTGTAGGCTTGAAGTTGTAGTTGCCATAGACACTCCCCCTGTGGAAGTCATTGCTACCGATTATTTGAATGTGTATGGTGTGAAGCAACTGTTATCACAAAATGCACTTCTTGTACCGTATGCTGACAGGGAACGCCTCTTTGTACCTTATCTTAAACACATCGGCTTAGCTTTAGTGGAGGAGCTGAAACACATCTATCTTGGCCATGCATCCACGTGCAACAGCACCTCATTTTGGAAAGCGTTTCAGTGTGAACTTGCTTTGGAAAAGATGTTATGGGGTCGTCCATTGTGCTGGAGAAGCCATGTGTGGTCCATCAATTTAGGGCCTGGGGTGGCATTCCCTAGCAGGTGTAAAACTGACCAGTTGGGATTTCTTTCCCTCGATCATTGTACAACTTCGCTTGAACATGAAGAATCGCACCCACCTCTTGCAATCTGGACCCATTCGTTCATTTATCAGAGAGCCATACAGCAGTTATTTGGTTTTCACGATTACCTCCATGGCTGCCAAACTGTGGTTGGGCGAAGGCTGCTGTTCATCCTTTTAAACGATTTGTACCACACGGGACGACCACCTTCCTTGTTTGCAGATTTCCTGCTTGGTTTGAAGGTTGGCACAAAAAAAAGAAGTACCCAAGTATGTGGCACCATAACTGTGAATGAACTGTGCGCGTTGTTGTGTAAAACCAGGGACAGAAATGTTCATCACATGGCCTTTCCCGCCGCACTTGCTATGGTAAAGAGTGCCTATGAAAATGCTGAGCATGTCCTATGTCTTGGCTTTGCCGAACTAGAGTTGGGCTATTTTCCTGCTGTCCGGTGTGTTGACAATCACCAAAATGCATCCTTATCATGGAAACATTTATTCAAATATTGGACAATATCGCTTCTCAGCCAGCAGAAGGTCGATCTTGAGTCAAGAGCTATTGAACTCACTTCCATTGTCAAAACACAATTACACCTTAGTAAGCTCATGTTTTCCTCAGTACTGCACAAAGTTGAAGCTTGTCCGTTGCCTTGGATATCTTCGTGCCTCACAAAGTTGCAAGGAGAACGTCTCACTCAGCAGCAGATAGTAATCTGTCTTACATTTATTAGTGCAGTTGCCTTTCTACAGCAAGGTTTTTATGTTGACTATGTGAAGCTGGTGCGCGTGGCCGATGATCTTCCTGTGCCCATGTCGACTGAAGAGACTGGAAATTCAGTCCAAGCTTCACCTATCTTCAGTGAACGTTGGCAAAATATTTCGCCTACATCCTACCATTCCTAATTCCTTACCCTTTGAAAAACAGTCCTGTTCCACAACGTGTGCACAGCAGAACCGTTCAAGTAACGACACCTATAGTGACCTTGGTCACCACAGCATGGAACATAGTATTGACCCAGATAGTAACTTGTTTGAAGAAGTCAACACTGTTCGTATCGAATCCAGACACAAACCTGCTTGCACCAACACACGTTGGAGTTCCCAGGAGCTTGAAGTTGTGTATGGAATAAAAAGTCACTTTGCAACACTGCCTTTGAGAGAACAATATGTAAAATATCAATCGGAGTGTAGATCCCGAGGCCTCTCTGACAGACATATTCTGGCCTTTAAGGCTAAATACTACCGAGTGTGACTGTATTCTTTCACATACAATCGGGTCCTTCGTGGTAAATCAGTGTCTTCTTCCTTGCAGATCCACGTTTTGCAGCATCA
This sequence comes from Haliotis rubra, assembly GCF_003918875.1. Taxonomy (NCBI): domain Eukaryota; kingdom Metazoa; phylum Mollusca; class Gastropoda; order Lepetellida; family Haliotidae; genus Haliotis; species Haliotis rubra. Next base: position 429,180 of record NW_025767657.1, on the reverse strand, counting down.
CTGTCAGTGCGTAAGTTACATTTGAAAGAACCATGTTTTTTCACTTGTAATGTATGACTTTGTACAAGCCGTCCATGTACAGCAATTCATTCGATTGCACTTGCAGTGGGTAACAATATTGTACTCTCACGAGCAGTATCATCCATCATCTTCCGACTATTCTTCTACGAACAGCACTGTTCCTCTGTCCTGACAGATTCAGCAATGTATTGCTGTTTGCCACTTTTACAATGAATATTTTGTTCATGTTGGCCATGTTGGTCTTTATGCTGTGTGTGAAGCCCATTATTGTTTTAAATGAGGTCTATTCTTGTTTTGCCTTTACACTTAGGGTTAATGTTACTAAGTATTGAAACAACAAATGACACTGCTTTCCGACTAACATATGGTTAGTGTTAGGTTAGGGCTAGGGTTAGCCAATTAGTTTTGTTTGGTGTACATGCGTTACTTATGCTATTTTTATGCCCCCGCCATCTACCTGTCTTTTGTAGGGACTCTAAAGGTGTGCATTTCATTATTTTGTATGCAATTTCTTAATTTTGTCACTTTTACATATGTTTGAACTTAGTTGAATGTCGTTCTATTTAGCCAGTGTTCGTTCCATCCAACAGGGATGTTTATATTACACATGTGCTTTATAGGTACTTCTTAGTAAATCAATGGTGAAATTAGTTATTCATTAGAATACAAAGTAATACTTCATATATCGGTCATTTTCCAAATTAGTAGTATTTTCAGTTCTCTATTACAGTAAAGTCAAGTCCTCACAATTCATTTAATGTTATTAAAATAAAATCTCAAACTCGTCATTGTTCAAAAGTACAAACATGCAGGCTCAAATGTACTAATTCACCTTTAAATTTATACATGAGAAATTTACCCGTGAACATCCGGTATAGAATAGGTCTTCAGCAACCCATGTGCTTGCCATAAAAGGCGACTATGCTTGCGACTATGCTTACATCCATATATAATGCAAATATTCCTGTTACTATTTGCCGATGATATCATATTGTTTTCAAGCACAATTAAAGGCCTACAAATATAAATTATTGAACTAAATAAGTATTGTGATAAATGGAAACTAACTGTAAACCAGGCTAAAACAAAGATAGTTGTTTGTAAAAATGGAGGTAAGCTATAATTAAAAATGCTTCTTCAAGTGAAATACACTGGAAACAACCACTTCGCATAAATACTTAGGCGTACATTTTACCAATCATCTTTCATGGGCATTACACACATCACAGGCAGCTATACAAGCAAAGAAAATATTACTAGGTATAATAAAGTATATACTTATTTTAGGCGACTTATCTAAGGGAAGCAACTCTAGTCAAGCTGAAGAGTCATAAAAAGTATACAATGTTTCCACCCTATTTTCTGTGTACTTGAGTTTTCAAATTTTAGTATGTGGTAGAGTAGGGCAAAAATAAAGGAACACTTGTGCTTTCATGTGATCCCTAATTTCTTTCCCTCAGTATATATTCTTTAAGTCTCACTAAGGGTTATTGTCTTTCGCTCCATCGTCATTGGCTAGTTCGTTTCATTTAATTGTTCCATTCATTTTATTGTGTGCGAACATGAGCAATGTAGTAGCAACGTGACGTAATATGAATGTGACGTCATCAAGGATTTCATGACGTCACACATGATTTTATAATGTGCATTTCCATAAACAGTGAGTGAGTTAAGATTTAAAGTCACATCGGCAATATTTCAGCCATATCGTGACTAAAACTAGTTCTAAATTTGTAATACATACATATAATATATAAAACCCTGTCATCGAAGGACAGTAAAACCACTAGATTATCACAGATTGAGTTAAAACTAGCTAGCATATATCTTTAAAAGTAGAAAATTATTTCTGGACAATACAATGTAAAATTGGGCTATAGATCGCCAACAACTGAAGGTAGATCACCATACTAAGGACCATGGGGACTTACAGTGCCTTTGCTACCTGCATGGACCCTAAATGGATTTACACCATCCCTTCAGCTGCTGGCGATTGTAGGACAAGTTTAGCCGAAATTTAATATACTACGTTCTAATGCTAGCTTTGTAATCAGAGTATGGAATAAGAAGTGGTGTCACAGCTTTATTGAGTGCTGCCTTAGCAGCAAGATCAGCCATTGTATTCCCAGAAATGCCAACGTGGCTGGGTAACCAACAAAAGACGACGTCGCATTGGCCAGTAGCAAGCTCATTATACAATTCAATCATTTCTATTAAATGGATGTTTACAAGAAATTTTTTTAATAGCCTCAAGACACGAAAGAGAATCGGAAAAGATGATGTATTGTTTATATTTACGGTGTTTATTAATATATTTAAGAGCTGTTAATATGGCGTTAGCTTCTGCTGTGAAATTAGTGCTGTTTTTTGGTAGTCGAGAAGATATTGTTCGGGATCCAATGACAGTGGCACAAGCCACCATCTGGATCCATCTGTAAATAAGGATTTATATGTATTATATTTATTTCTTAATTGACTAAATTCTTGTTATAAACAAGAATTTAGTCAATTAAGAGTGCTAGTAATGTAAATCATTAGTTTCGGATTTTTAAATGTGGTTATTGTTAAGTCAACGTCTGGCCTCACCAATTGCCGATAACAATGTCAAAGGTACATATAAATTTTAATGGAGGGATCGTGAGACCATAACAAGTCGGGAGAATTTCAAGTGAAAAGTCAATCACAATGACGTCACGAGTCACAAGCTCAATAACGGGTATGTCCACAATCCGCATTGAGAACAGCAGTGCATCGACGACGCATAGAGCCTATCAAACGTGCAAGGAAGCCTTGTGGGATGTCACGCCAGATTCTCTCAAGTTCTGTTGCAAGGTCAAGGACGTTATCTGGCGGATGAGGAAGACGGCGTAGACGTCGATCCATCTCGTCCCAAACATGCTCTTTTGGGGAGAGATCCGGTGAATTTGCAGGCCCTTCAGTAAGTCAACGTTGTGGTGTTGCAAGAAATCCATAGCAACCCTTGCCGTATGAGGGCGGGCATTGTTCTGTTGGAATGTTAACCCAGGGCCATGACGTTGCAGAAAAGGAATTGCCACAGGTCGAAGAATCTGATCCCTGTAGCCCACACCAATTAATTTGCCCTGAACAATCAACAAAGGAGTTTTTGGTGTGCTGTTATTCCACCCCAAACAAGGGTCTGCAGACATGATTTCGGCACCACATTCGGCGAGCTTGTCGATGACGTTGTGTCAGGATAGGCCGTATGGCAGGACGTCGTGGTCTGATCCCGTGATGACGTAAACGTTGTCGAACTGTGTTGGGGTGGATACGGTGAAGTCCTGGGATGGTTCGGGCAGTCATCACTGCAGTCTGAAACCTGTGGGGAAGCTGGGTCACCCTTATCCATCTGTCCTGTCTTGGCGTTGTTACACGTGGACGTCCAGAACGTGGCCAATCGATGACGTCATTTGTGTTCTGGTAGCGTCTCACCAGTGCAGAAATGGTGTTCCGGTGGCAGTGGAAATGTGCAGCCACTTGTCGTTGAGACATTCCCCCACGGACCATCCCAATGGCCTCATGACGTTGTGCAGACGTGAGCCTTGGCATGCTTTGCGTTTCAATAGCCGTTTAATTTTTTGAATGATCGCAAGGGCAGGGGTTGAGCTTTCCAAAGTGACAGTATTTGCTTTGTTTCTCTTTCCCGGAATGCACTTGCAACAACGTATTGCACGTCTCAAAGACGAACCCACTGACGTCACGGAACGTGGCACGTGCATGCATGTTGGATACATGTCACTAATCTCTGAGTTTAAATCCTTATGTGTCTACACAGGTTTGATAAATTTAGATTTTAAATTTTTGTATGCACAGTTTCTTTATGTGCCTAGTATATAGTTCAGTGAAATTCCCCTTGTTCTGAGAAATATGCGTTCCTTTTTTTATTTCCATGAGTATATATAGGCAACCAGAGACAAGATCCTTGGGCTCACCTTGTAAGTGCTGGTTCAGATAGTACAACTTGTCAGCGTCAGTACTTGCATGTGGGATGATCCGAGCGCCAAAGGCCATTATGAAAGAAGCAAACTCTATAGGGTCACCCTGGAACTTCGGAACTTCTGGCCATGGAAGAAACATTGCGTTGACCATCCGTTTCTGATTCTCAACAAAAAGCTGACTAGAATTAACATCTTGATCTGGACGGTTATACCTCATGTTCTCTTGAGTTACATTGGTATGATATCTTTGAGATGTAGGCTGAAAATCCCTAGCATCAGGATTGAGAACTTTCCTGTTTGGTTCTTTACATGCTGAAGGATGCCTCTAAGTATGAATATTATATTTGCAAGTGTTAACACTGGCCGTGGAAATGGGTACTTTAGGCTTTGTCTCACCGAGAGAAGTATTGGACATGGAACATTCTCTGCCACCGTTAATGACATTTGAAACCATATGCTGACCTTCAGCTTCAGCAAAGACTTGCTCACGGGCAGCAGACTTGGCGATGACAATGTCCAGCCTCATTGCTTCAATGTCCATCTTATGCTACATTGTCTTCACTTCCAATTTCTCATGCAACATAGTCCGAGTAGCCCTGCAAGCTTAGCCTTGTCACATGAATGAGAAGATACTGACCCACTGACGCTAGTACGTGATGTCGAAGACTTAGACTTGTACACGAACCTGTAGCAGATACCAACTCATTCTGAACTTCTTCCGCCAAGTCCCGTTCAGTGGATTGGATCCAGTGCTGGGTCAAGTCTTTGAATGTCACCATGGAATTCACCCTGATGTCTACGATCTGCTGCACACCGTGCCTCTCAGCTGAGATCAGCACAGGTGAGGTATCTAAAATACAACTGGTTAAATGTATCAGAAGCAGTCTTAACTAAATGCAAATTGTCAACACTTTCCAACAACTCATTAAGCCTATTTCTATAATTAGTAACAGCTGAAGAGAAGTAGCAGCCTTACTTCTCAACAAATATAAAAGTTCAATTTTAGCTTTTACAGGAAGAGTTCTTTGACGAGAAAAACATCGAACGTCATCACTTCTGTCTTGTGTACCACCAACAGCGCCCTGGACACCATCTAAGTCATGAACATCAGATGAATAAACGTTCTCAGTGCCATTAGGAATGTCACCAGCTATGTTGTGCGAATACATCGTTCTCGTTGCACAACAAAGTCAATATATAAGCACCATACCTTGCACACGTTGAATACAGAAACGACGACACCACGCAAGGTTTGAAGAGTGGTGTAGCATTACGGCCTCACACAGTAGACATCAAGATCATCGTTGTCATCCTCTGACTGTAATTTTTTCCAAACAAATGTAGACGCAAGAATGACAAATCTCCAGTAACTTGCATCCACATAGTTTATTCTTTGATGGGAAACAATGATGACACTTTAGGCGTTGATGTAAGTTGACAATTGTAGAATACACGGTTGACGTTGATCGTTAGCCATTGTGTGAAAGGATAAATAGACGAGTGGATGAGGTTGGGAAAACAAGAATAAACAGAAACAATTTGTAATATAATTTGACTATAAATATAATGCATTAACAGAATATCATCTAAAATCATGTTTAACTATATTGAAAACGTTTTAACATTATTTGAACACTTCTAACAATATTGCATGTAAAAATAGCATTATGAGGCCACGAACTTCAAAGAAGACTATTAAACATTAAATTTGCACAAAATATACTCTTAAAAAAAGAAACTTGACATGCCGTTTTGGAGTTTACTTACAGAGTGCATATAACTGATTCAAACATGACATCATTGCTCAGTTAAAGTAAAATCATCACTTTACAAATTTCCAAACCATGATTATCCAGAAAGTGTTTGGTAAAACCACAGAGGGCTATTAAAGCCACTTGGTCAGAGTAAAATGTCAGTATCCGGTGTGACCACCATGAGCATCGATAACAGCTTGGCAGCGGTGACCCATAGAAGAAAGGAGATGCCGAATGCTGTGTTGAGGAATGTTTTGATGCACTTGCTGAAGTTCTGTGTGCAGTTCTTGTAGTGTCTGAGGTGGCGGATTACGCTGACGCAAGCATCGATAAAGAGTATCCCATAGATGTTCAATGGGGGACAAATCCGGTGATTGAAAAGGCCAAAGTAACAACTGAACATTGTTTTGCTGTGGGGAAGATCTGTCAAACACGTGCAACGTGAGGTCGAGCATTGTCATGCTCCAAAGATCACGTTGATGTATGGAACGACGTGACGTTGAACTGGTCTTCTGGCAAAAAGTCTGGCTTTCCATAGCCAATTGCGCACTGTCTGGTCGGAGATTCGGAGCAGTCCAGGGATTTGGAATATTGTGGATGATGCGGCCGGGTGTTTGAACAAAAATGTCTTAACCGGATGTAGCGATCCTGGGCGGCGGTGGTAACTCCAAGTCGACCTGACCTGGGTCTGTCATTAACACTCCCAGTATACTTTGTATCGGGTCCATTTGTTGAGATGGTCTGTCTGGACACGCTGAAGTGCCTTGCCACATCATACTGCGATGTCCGTCCTTGTGAACGGCCGATGGCGTTGTGTTGTTGAGCTTCTGTCAGTCTTTTCACTCTCTTGTCGCCTATAGTGGCTTAAAGCAAAGCATGTGGAGTACCATTGATGTGGCTTTTTAAAACCTATAGTCATAGGCTTCAGCTCAGAGTGATACACAATTTCATGATGCTCGTGCATTCCATGTAGGGGGCGTTTTAGCGATTCGCTACAGACGTGAGTGTAATGTTACGTTTTTGTTAAACGTTTCTTTTTTCAAACGTTTTGTCGTCGGCAACCATTGCCCCACATGCTGGGATTCAGCGTGGATTGGTTTGTGTCAAATGTTTTCCTAAAATTCAAATTTGTCCTATGTCAAGTTTTTTGTTTTTAAGAGTATAGAATAGTAACAGTGAGATAATAAAGATTCATGTTCATGTGTGCTACGTTGAGATTTAACAGTTAGAGGAGACCTCTTGACAGTAATAATAATCGCCATGTCTGTGGCTTTGACTCCAAGGTCCATCCATGGTACGACCCTGAACATGTCCAGCCAATGAATTTATTTATATCATTGAATTTTCTGTCCCTTTTGACAGCAATGTGATCGGCAAGATTAAGGAAAAGCATGATAAATATGCGGACCTCGCCTTTGAAATGTCTCGCTTGCATCCCAAGTACACTGTCATCAGACTCCCCATTGTTCTCGGTGCCCTTGGTTTGGTACCTCCTGATCTCTTGGCGCAGATCAGGAGAGTGCCCGTGTTCTCCACCGGGAGCACAACCCTTCTGACACTCTGGGTAATGCAGAAGGCTGCAGTGTTGGGGAGCCTTCATATTCTCCGGAAAGTTCTTGGTGGGTTAGACTAGGCAGTGTTTCCTGGGAGAAGTCCCATTCGCTGTCTGGGCTGCGTGTAGAGGGGGCGAGGGCCCTGAGCTGATGATGAGCCTTACCAGCCTGACTGTGCCAGGATCACCCGACCCCTCTCTGCTGCATATTATCTTTAATCTGTAAAACATAATAATGCATATTTATATGTGCGCCCAATCCACCTCGACAGACATGCTCAAGGCGCTACAGAGTGAAGCATGTACATATGTACAGAAGTAGTACTAGAGCACATTAAGGGAGATACTGCCGGAAGAAGTAGGTTTTAAGTTTGGACTTGAACAAGTCGAAATTGTCAATAGTTTTGAGGTCATAAGGAAGAGAGTTCCAGAGAGTAGGGGCTGCATAGGTGAAAGAGCGCTGTCCAAAAGTTTTCAGTCTGAAGCTGGGCACAGTGAGCAGATCCTGGCTGTTGGAACGAAGATTGTGTGAACTGGAGTATGATGACAACATGTTAGACAAGTACTGGGGAGCAAGACCATGCTTGGCTTTGTAGGTCAGACACAGTATCTTATGCTCGATCCTGGCTTTGATGGGCAACCAGTGAAGCTCCTTCAGTACTGGCTTGATATGGCAGCGTTTACGGAGACGATAAATGATGCGGGCAGAAGGATTTTCTGGAGTCTGTCACAGAGTTTCTGAGGAATGCCAAACAATAAACTGTTGCAATAATCCAATCTTGATGTTATGAGGGCTCTGACCAAGGCATGGGTAGCATGGGATATGAAACATAGCTTAAGAAATCGCAAAAGTTTCTGTGGAAAATTGGGCTTGAACCCTAGATGGCTGTATTACTAACAAGGGAGGTAATAACTGATACTGGTATGAAGTTATAGCTGCACTGTGCAACGGAGACAGGACAGATCGTGAAGACATTTATGATGCATGAAATATGTATATGAAAATTATGTGCTATATCTGCAAGAGAAACATGTACACAGAATAAATGAACTATATGAATCTTGCATTAACAAACACACTGACATTTATCGCCGTAAATTTTGAATTTTACCCGACCATGTTCACATGCATATCATGAAAAAACGCCTGCACGGAACTAGCGTGTTTCCACGCCAAGGGTCTCGACATATTTCAGTCACTCGAGACAGAAAACCTTAAATCTCGGACTGGTGTAGCCGAGAAAGAGAAAAGTCATCCACGGTCAAATCTGACACAAAAGATGAAATCTTGACTGTCTTTGCCCCAATCTCCTTAGAAATATCGCTTGAGTCTTTTTCATTTTGACAGAGACTTCAAACTTTCAATATCCTAGTTCTAATAAATTTATTATTTTCGGGAAGGTTGACTGATTCTAAACAGGTTAGAGATCATATGAAACGTGCAGTTTTACATACGCACGCACGCACGCACAAACACACACACACACATGCATACATTTAAAACGAACGGTATAACATACACACACGGATTTGAAAATATATAAGTGTCATCCGCCAACTCTAATTCTGTTTATTCCAACAGCAGTAAACAATAACGAAGAACTAAAACGTTGCTTTTACAAGATTTTCACCTGCTTTAAATAATAATAATGATGAAGATTTGTTGAAAACATATTCTAATATAATTACCTGCTGTTCGCGTTATTTTTCCAAATGCACATTTCTAAATACGGATCAGTGAAGATCCGGGTTAGAATGGATCTTCAATAACCCATGTTTGTAAGAGGCGACTAACTGGATCGGGTAGTCTGAAAGGCTGACTTCCTTGACACATGTCATCGTAGCCCAATTGCATAGATGGGTGCTCATGCTGTTGATCACTGGATCGTCTGGTCCAGACTCGATTATTTCCAGACCGCGGCCACACAGCTGGAATATAGCTTGGCAGTATTCTCCTGTCCACGTTCACCGATCTTCCTGAAAGATCAGGAACGTGGATAAGAGTGGACGCAATTAGATGTTTTCCGTGATTTCAATACTAGGATACCTTTGTTTACACTTCCACTGTAACAATAGTGGGTTCGAATCCCGGTTCCCTCTGACTTTGTTTCCAGGTTTGCCAGTACCACACCATGCTCCTGGATGTCACCCCAGTGGTCAACGTCTGAGACCTCCATCACTTCGGACGTTCCTCCACAACAAGCTGACACCATGTGATTGACAGAACTAGAACATTATTCAGTCCAACTTAACTGCGTTAAACCAATCCAACTCGCGCATTTGACTGGATTTATCAGACAAGAGTCACTGAAACGGGCATAAAATATTCCTAAAACAACGGATTTAGTGGCAGAGTATAAACGCCACGTCACGTCACGTCACGTCACGTCACGTCACGTCACGTAAGAGGAGGTACGCCCCTATAAGATAACTCACAAACCCAAAGAACCATAGATACCATTTTATAGATAGAGGAAGCATTGCATCGAGGGGAATGTCCGAAAATCTCTCTTTTCTTTAAAAGATGGGGGAATCATGATACCGATGAATTGCAATCTAACACGAAAACAAATAGACATTAAAGAATGAAACCAATGCGGTTTTTTCACAAAAATAAATGAAAGTTGTTTTAGAAACTGTCATCATTTATGTTTGCGTTTTCCCAGTTTGTTACAAGGGCGCAGTGGCAACTAAAGGAGTGAGTGAGTGAGAAAGTGATTTTGGTTTTACGCCGCTTTTAGCAATATTCCAGAATATCACGGCAGGGGAACACCAGAAATGGGCTTCACACATTGAACCCATGTGGGGAATCGAACCCGGGTCTTCGGCGTGACGAGCGAACGCCTTAACCACTAGGCTACCCCACCGGCCCGGCGACTAAAGGAACAGTTTGACTGTTTTTGTATACACACTTAAACAACACTTTCTTTTCATGGAAATATTTGAAAAGTAAACCAGAACACGATGTATCCTGTGGTCTAACAGTGTGAGCCACCATGGAGCCAACGTGGAATACGTTCTCAGCCTCTGATGCTGCTTGTGTGTTTGTTGTTTAACGCCGCACTCAGCAATAGTCCAGTTATATGATGGCGGTCTGTAAGTAACAGAGTCGATGACATTCATATACTAGGTCAGGTGGGTTGATCCCCCGATCCCGTTAGTCGCCTCTTATGACAAGCATGGGTATCTGAAGATTAATTCAAACCCACATCTTCACGAGTTGTTGTTTAGGTATTGGTATAAGTAGATACATGGATACGACGTTCCTCTCAAATAAATAAATCACAAAAACATGTTTGGTACTCTGACAAGTTTATTTGTCATTGTTTTATGCCAATTCGAATAAAACTAGCAATTTATAAATCACTTAATATAAGTAAGATAAACATTTGTTCAGTCTGTATCGCAAATATTGCAAGAAGCGAACGTATAAGATCAACCGAGTCCAGGGTATTCATCATACCTAAATGGAGACTGATAACGTTGGAGCGAGTGAGTGAGTGAGTGAGTTAGTTGGGTTTTACGCCACTTTTAGCAATATTCCAGCAATATCACGGCGGGGGACACCATAAATGAGCTTCACACATTGTGCCCATATGGGGATTCGAACCCGGGTCGTCAGCGTGACGAGCCGACGCTTTAACCATTAGGGTACCCCATCGCCCCTAATAACGTTGGAAGGTCGAAGATACGACTGACGTTTTAGGCGATACATCTTCCTATCACTGTTCCGTTGTTCGATGGTTCGCTGTTTTCGATGAAGTGAAAATGTATGGAAAACTATAAACCACAGGGGGTTGTAACGCTAAAAACTGCCATCAAGGTATGTACTGGGCTTGTAACGCTAAAAACTGCCATCAAGGTATGTACTATCACTAACGCGGTCTTAGCACTTTTATCTTAGTGGCAGTACATACCTTGACGGCAGTTTTTAGCGTTACAAGCCCAGTACATACCTTGACGGCAGTTTTGAGCGTTACAAGCCCAGTACATACCTTGACGGCAGTTTTTAGCGTTACAAGACCCTGTGCTATAAACGACTTCAGTATATACCAGTAGTGTAAATAACAACAAAATATAAAATATATAAACGCATACTGAACAACAGCTGCCGTTTACCATTATCTGAACAATATGTCTGCTGTACATGTCACGTGATGTTCCGTCCACGTCACATGTTAATAACGTTTTCGTTGTTGCATTTAAGGGATTGTGTCAAACTTTGCGGCCTTATAAAATGAATGATTCAGCTTGTCTTTCGGATGGGGTTTGACAGAACCTCAATATAACGCCTGTTTTACTGTCTAGTTTTCGAAGAGTTTGTATGCGCCAAGTTATATTTTCACATATATGCTGAATATTTTTTTAATTATAAAAAGAAATCATTGATTTTCAAATAAACACTGACGAAGGAGGACGTTTCCAAGCTTCTTAACGTAACCGCGTAGCTGACTTCGCCTGGTTGGTTCTTTAAAGGATATTTCATTGGCTGTTATATTTAGAGTCATATGTTTCTATTTTGGGAGATATGGGATTTCCCATTGCAGCCCATGAGGTAAATAAAGACTATGTACAACACATATTATGAGAGGAAGGATTTTCCTCTTTTGATATTTTCTCTTACGTAAAACATGGAAGACATTTCTACACCATTACGAAATAACAACATTTCTTAAAAAAACAAAAGCCATTAAACTTTAAAAGTCGTAGCACATAATTGTTGGAATTTATGTTGACGTTAAATTCATGCCCAAAATGACGAGACAAATGAGCTAAACCACACGTATGTCGATTAATGTTTGGTTTTCTACGATTAAAGCTCGTGGCTAATTTTTACATCTTTGACATAATCCTAGGTATAATCCTGTGTATAATCCTGTGTATTCCTGTATAATTCTTGATTATATTACTATGAAGTGTACAAACCGCCCGATCTTTTAAAAATATATTTGGCACAATTACCATGGTAATTCATATTAATGTGCAAAGTGTACAGACACTTGTTTTAAACAATTACTTTACATCGTATATATTACTATGACAAGTGTACAGGCAGCCTCTGGTTTGAACAACAGTGACATACTTATTACACATATGGTATATATAACTGTGACGTGTATATCTGTGACATACTTGTTACTCTTATGGTATATATTACTGTGACGTGTATATCTGTGACATACTTGTTACTCTTATGGTATATATTACTGTGACGTGTATATCTGTGACATACTTGTTACTCTTATGGTATATATTACTGTGACGTATATATTCTGTGACATACTTGTTACTTGTTACATATATGGTATATATTACTGTGACGTGTATATCTGTGACATACTTGTTACTCTTATGGTATATATTACTGTGACGTGTATATCTGTGACATACTTATTACACATATGGTATATATTACTGTGACGTGTATATCTGTGATATACTTATTACATATATGGTATATATTACTGTGACGTGTATATCTGTGACATACTTATTACACATATGGTATATATTACTGTGACATGTATATCTGTGACATACTTATAACATATACACGTATAGTATATATACTCAACAACAAAAGTAAAGGAACCCCCCAGCTATGGATATTTTAGTATCTAATAGTCCATATTATGATCCATATAAATTTAAATATTGAATACTGGGGTGGTCCTTAACTTTTGTTGTTGAGTATATATACTATGTATATCTGTGTATATCTGTGACAATGTTGAATATATAATATATATTACTGTTACATATATATCTGTGGCGTACGTATTACATATATAGTATATATATTACTGTGACATGTATATCTGAAACATACTTATTACATACATAGTATTACATTACTATGACGTGTACAAATCGCCGGCGGCAGTACAAAGTAGTAGAGGTGTGACGATACAGAAATTTCACGATACTATACGTATCGCGATATCATGGAACGATACGATTCGATAAGATGCATATCACGATATGCTATCTTTTGTTATTTTCTTTAAAAAAGTGTATTTTGATAACAAGAAACAGTGTAAATTTTGACATAACCGTCAATTTCTGGTGAAAATTCACAATTTAAAGGCCAACGATACATATCACGATACGGAAAAAAGTATCGATATATTTATTGTCAGAAAAAGTATCACGATTATCGATACTACGATATATCGTCACAACTCTACAAAGTAGCACTATCTCGATCCATACGGACCTGGGAAGCATGTATCTGGAGGGGGAATAAAAATCTGGGTTCTGTTGAGTACATATCTCTACCGAGACCAACATAATGACTAGTTGGGTAAGGTTTTAAGGCCCTTTAAGGAATAATCTATAAAGACGCTTTAACCATCTGGCTACCCCACCGCCCCCCATAACACTGATCATAAAATTGACCTTCACAAAAGACTGACCAACAGCATTTTAATGGACCCTACATACATGTGTTTGTGCCATTCCTCGATTCAATCATTTCTGTAGCTTGAATCGACGGTCGTTGGTTGGTATATGGACATCGGTTCCCAATTGCGCAGATCGATGCTCATGCTGTTGATCACCGGATTGTCTGGTCCAGACTCGATTATTTACAGACCGCCGCCATAAAGCTGGAATATTGCTGAGTGCGGCGTAAAACTAAACTCACTCACTCACTGGTATATGGAAGCAGCTTTAAAATGACTTGCATTGAAATAATACACGTAACATGTTATGTATGACTGTACATTCATTCAATGCCTCACCACCGTTCAGCATCCTGGTGACAAATCTTTGGCTACAGTGGTAGCCAAACACCTGCCCAACATCTCCCTAACAACCGACACACCCTTCCCTCTACAAAGGCGACCAACCCCTGCTCACATATCCCCTGAAAACGTCACATTCCACCCTCAACTATCTTGACCACAGCCTTGCCTCAGACCGCCTCCGTGGTGTAGTGGTTAGAGCGTCCGCCCTGAGAGCGGAAGGTCGCGGGTTCGATCCCCGACCGCGTCATACCAAAAGACGTTAAAATATGGTACTTGTTGGTCCCTGCCTGGCGCTCGGCATTAATGGGTACAACAAGGACTGGTCGGCTCGGAGTCAGTATAATGTGTCTGAGTGGGGTATCCATGCTTCACTGCGGCATGGTATCTCAGTGGGCTAGCACTATAAAACCAGCTTAAGTCTCGGCTAGAACAAGCAGCCGCACATACACACACACACGCGCATGCACGTCGTCATATGAGCGAAATATTCTCAAGCACGACGTTAAATCCAATTTCACCTCACCTCACCTTACATCCTTGCCTCACGTCTCCTCCAAACGTCAAAAGCCACCCCTCCACTATCTTGACCTCAACCCTTGCCCAGTCCCCTCCCCGTAGACTTGTGCACCCTTCAAGAGTGGTTCTATTCCTTTAGTATGACGCACACACCTTCCCCACCCCTACAGCCTGTCCCTGACAAGCTCACACTCCCACCACTACTAATCAGGGCCCCGTTTCACAAAGCTCTCGTAAGCCTAAGATCTCGTAACTTTTCTCGTAACATTCCTACTCCCTATGTGACAGATATTAGGCCTACGATAGCTTTGTGAAACGGGGCCCAGGACCTCCTACCACTGCTAATCAGGGCCTCCTACCACTACTAATCAGGGCCTCCTACCACTGCTAATCAGGGCCTCCTACCACTACTAATCAGGGTCTCCTACCACTACTAATCGGGGCCTCCTACCACTACTAATCAGGGCCTCCTACCACTTCTAATCAGGGCCTCCTACCACTACTAATCAGGGCCTCCTACCACTACTAATCAGGGCCTCCTACCACTACTAATCAGGGCCTCCTACCACTACTAATCAGGGCCTCCTACCACTACTAATCAGGGCCTCCTACCAATCAGGGCCTTCTACCACTACTAATCAGGGCCTCCTACCACTGCTAATCAGGGCCTCCTACCACTACTAATCAGGGTCTCCTACCACTGCTAATCAGGGCCTCCTACCCTACTAATCACTCCTACCACTACTAATACCACTACTAATCAGGGCCTCCTACCACTACTAATCAGGGCCTCCTACCACTACTAATCAGGGCCTCCTACCACTAATAATCAGGGCCTCCTACCACTACTAATCAGGGCCTCCTACCACTACTAATCAGGGCCTCCTACCACTGCTAATCAGGACCTCCCACCACTACTAACAGCAACGCTCGTTTACGGCGTGTCCGCCCAGTATTGTTTCCGGGCAGGTACAGTCAATGTTTTACGACATCCATTAATAAACATACCGGTCAGATGTTCCCCATTGACACACCCTGTGTCTAAACCCGTCGCGAACCCATGTTCCACATAGCCTCTTTTCTTATCATGGCCATAATACACATGTTCGGGGCCAGTCCACAACGAAGCCCACGGTACGCCTTCAGAGATCCTGTTCGATGGGAGAAGGGTTGTGTCCGTAGCCCCTCTCTGGACTAAACTCCTCATGTGTGTCATGGCCGTCAAACACTGTTCCTCGAGAACAACTCCTGGCTCAAGACCAGCGTGGACAATAATGGCTTGTAAAGAAGGAATGCATATAGTATACGGAAGACGTTTCAAATAATCTAAATCCCCTTCATCAAATTTCCGGATGTATTGGTATCGTTCCGGTAAATCATACCCGGGGTCCTTTATAAGCCGGGCATGTTCACGTAGAGTTGTCTCCTCATGATTTCCCCGAACGGAGTAGCAGTCTGTTCTTCGGAGAAGCTTGACCACCTCTTTGGACTTGGGGCCCCTGTTGACCAGATCCCCAACAAACACAAACAACACTGTGTTCTCCAATGTCCGAGCTTTGTCCATCAGTTCTGTGAGTTCATCGTAGCAGCCATGGACGTCGCCGATAATGAAGACAGCTCGGTCCTGTATTGTGGCCTTGTCCAGAGTAAGATGGCAGACTTCCGGTAGCGGGAGACCATATCGACTTGGCCGCTCATGACCCTTCTTCCGGTCAGTCATGTTAGGTGACAGCGACCTGCAAGAAAACGACGTGGATGCATAAATAACAATGTATGAAATCCACTACACTCAGGTATTGGGTAGATTACGTGGTTGTTCAGATGTGAGTGTCAAGCCGACCTCAGTGGAACATAAGTTATATTTGGGATTACGAACGAACGCTTTAACCACTAGGCAACCCCGCCGCCCCGATAAGCCAGTGATGATCCGGGGGTTACTGGGGATCAATATGGTTAAAGGATCTGGCGGGTCACGCTCAAGACCCGGGTTCGAATCCCCACATGGGCACAATGTGTGAAGCCCATTTCTGGTGTCCCCCGCCGTGATGTTGCTGGAATATTGCTAAAAGCGGCGTAAAACCAAACTCAGTCAGTCAGTCAGTCAGTGATGATCCGAGTCTTCATCGAACCATGCGACTAAGAGGCGACTATCGGACTCGACTAGTTAAGCATGGACATGGTTGATGAATGCAATCCCAAGACCTTGCTGACCGATGTCACATACCTGGAGTATCGGTGACTGTGCGGCGCTCAACAAAACGCGTGTAAGAAACAGTTTTGATAATCAACCAGATCATGTCAATACCATTAGCTTTCAAGAATTAGTTGCTGTTTTCGTTTCTTCAGCATCATTTCAGGCCGTTCAATGGACAAGGCACCAAGTCTTCATTCAATGAAGCCATATCGCTGAATCAAAGCCGACACTATAATCACTAGTCTTCCCCAGCGTCCAAAACGTCAGTCATAAAAACATCCGGAACTTGTTGCTTGTCAATAACAAAACACTTCCTCTAACCGTTCAGGGGCGGTGGGGTAGCCTAATGGTTAAAGCGCTGGCTCGTCACGCCGAAGACCCGGGTTCGAATCCCCACATGGGTACAATGTGTGAAGCTCATTTCCGGTGTCCCCCGCCGTGATGTTGCTGGAATATTGCTAAAAGCGGCGTAAAACCAAACTCAGTCAGTCAGTCAGTCTAACCGTTCACATGGCTACGTGAGATGTTTTTAAATACTATTCACCTGTATTCATGAAACATGTAAAGAAATAGACATATTTAAACACCAAACACTGGATTGCCTGATCCAGACACGATTCTTTACAGGCCGCCCTCATATAGCTGGGATATTGTTGAATGTGGCGTTAATCAACAAACACTGGATTGTCTGGTCCAGACACGATTCTTTACAGGCCGCCCTCATATAGCTGGGATATTGCTGAATGTGGCGTTAATCAACAAACACTGGATTGTCTGGTCCAGACACGATTCTGTACAGGCCGCCCTCATATAGCTGGGATATTGCTGGGTTATTGCTGGGATATTGCTGGGATATTGCTGAATGTGGCGTTAATCAACAAACAACCGAAAAAGCAAATGTTACAAAAGATCGCTGGATTTCAAGATTTTAAGTTCATGTATCCCGCGAATAACGACCGAATTCTCACCTGACTGTCTGTGTCAAATGATTAAATGTACTGGCAGGACATATCAATATGCCCTCAAGGCTATCTTTGATGATCTGATACAACTGAGAAAAGGCCGAGTACAAACACCACTCTTGGTGAGATCCATACATATCTTTGAACGCCGTTATAATACCAATATATTGAACAATGACCTTATTGTTTGGACTAACCAATACACACCTGCTCAAAACTTAGACAGAATATGTTTTGTTTCAGGTCTCATTTAGACTAACGCTTAGTCTCTGAAAATATGTAATTTTGATAGAAGTAAATATCGCCATTTAAATTGGAAAGGAGTCCCAGTGAGACGGGTGTTGCAGAACTGAAAAATCTAGACTTGCTTCATTTAGGGCTTTAGCATTGCAGAAATCTCTGGACGAAAGGCATACAAATGTGACACCGAGACTGCGTGAGACAGATAGACTATGGGAAAGGCAAAGTGTGAAGTGGGCTGGTGTAAAGTAAAGTAGGTTTTAAAGAAGGCAGATATAAAGTGAAGTAAGGCGTATAGAAGGCTGGTGTAAAGTAAGGTGTGAAGTAGGCTGGTGTAAAGTGAAGTAACGTGTAAAGTAGGCTGATGTAAAGTGAAGTAAGATGTAAGTTTCCTTGTGTAAAGAAGAATTGAAGCAGGCTGGTGCAAAGTAAAGTAAGGTGTAAAGTAGGCTGATGTAAAGTGAAGTAAGGTGTAAGTATCCTTGTGTAAAGAAGAGTTTAAACAGGCTGGTGCAACGTAAAGTGAGGTGTAAAGTAGATTGATGTAAAGTGAAGTAAGGTGTAAAGTAGGCAGGTGTAAAGTGAAGTAACGTCTAAAGTAGGCTGATGTAAAGTGACGTAAGATGTAAAAAAGTGATGTAAAAGTGACGTGTAAAGTAGGCTGATGTAAAGTGGCGTGTAAAGTGAAGTAAGGTGTAAAGTAGGCTGATGTAAAGTGAAGTAAGGTGTAAAGTAGGCTGATGTAAAGTGAAGTAAGGTGTAAAGTAGGCTGATGTAAAGTGAAGTAAGGTGTAAAGTAGGCTGATGTAAAGTGAAGTAAGGTGTAAAGTAGGCTGATGTCTAGGTGTAAAAGTGATGTAAGGTGTAAAGTAAGTTTCCTTGTGTAAAGAAGAGTTTAAGCAGGCTGGTGCAAAGTAAAGTAAGGTGTAAAGTAGGCTGATGTAAAGTGAAGTAAGGTGTAAAGTAGGTTGATGTAAAGTGAAGTAAGGTGTAAAGTAGGCTGGTGTAAAGAGAAGTATACACAAAGTAACAACTATCCATATAACGTAGGGAAATACGGAAATATTCCCGTCAGATGGTCACAAAGATATATACTGTTATCTTGGTTACTAAGACAATACTGTAATGATATACTGATATCTTGGTTACTAAGACAATACTGTAATGATATACTGATATCTTGGTTACTAAGACAATACTGTAATGATATACTGATATCTTGGTTACTACGACAATACTGTAATTATATACTGATATCTTGGTTACTACGACAATACTGTAATGATATACTGATATCTTGGTTACTAAGACAATACTGTAATAATATACTGATATCTTGGTTACTAAGACAATACTGTAATGATATACTGATATCTTGGCTACTAAGACAATACTGTAATGATATACTGATATCTTGGTTACACAGACAATATTGTAATAATATACTGATATCTTGGTTACTAAGACAATATTGTAATGATATACTGACACCTTGGTTACTAAGACAATACTGTAATGATATACTGATACCGTGGTTACTAAGACAATATTGTAATAATATACTGATACCGTGGTTACTAAGACAATATTGTAATAATGTACTGATACCTTGGTTACTAAGAGTGAGTGAGTTTAGTTTTACGCCGCACTCAGCAATATTCCAGCTGTATGGCGGCGGTCTGTAAATAATCGACCAGACAATCCAGTGATCAACAGCATGAGCTTCGATCTGCGCAATTGGGAACCGATGACATGTGTCAACCAAGCCAGCGAGACTGACCACCAGATCCCGTTAGTCGCCTCTTACGACAAGCATGGGTTACCGAAGGCTCATTCTAACCCAGACCTTCGGTTACTAAGACATATTATTGCAATGGTATACTGATATATTGTTAACCAAGACAATATTGTAACACAATACTGACCAAAGAAGTATTTTTATATAAAGATCGTCGTCTCGATTGCCAAACAAATATCGTAATAATATCATGATATCGCAGTTACCAAGCAAATATGAGACAAATAACAATATCGTATTCTGACGTACTGTTAGTCAAACAAGTACTGTTATAACAGATCGCCGCCTGATTGCCAAACAAGTACTGTTATAACAGATCGCCGCCTGATTGCCAAACAAGTACTGTTATAACAGATCGCCGCCTGATTGCCAAACAAGTACTGTTATAATAGATCGCCGCCTGATTGCCAAACAAGTACTGTTATAATAGATCGCCGCCTGATTGCCAAACAAGTACTGTTATAACAGATCGCCGCCTGATTGCCAAACAAGTACTGTTATAACAGATCGCCGCCTGATTGCCAAACAAGTACTGTTATAATAGATCGCCGCCTGATTGCCAAACAAGTACTGTTATAATAGATCGCCGCCTGATTGCCAAACAAGTACTGTTATAATAGATCGCCGCCTGATTGCCAAACAAGTGCTGTTAACACATCGCCGCCTGATTGCCAAACAAGTACTGTTATAACAGATCGCCGCCTGATTGCCAAACAAGTACTGTTATAATAGATCGCCGCCTGATTGCCAAACAATCGCCGCCTGATTGCCAAACTGTTATAACAGATCGCCGCCTGATTGCCAAATAAGTACTGTTATAACAGATCGCCGCCTGATTGCCAAACAAGTACTGTTATAACAGATCGCCGCCTGATTGCCAAACAAGTACTGTTATAACAGATCGCCGCCTGATTGCCAAACAAGTACTGTTATAATAGATCGCCGCCTGATTGCCAAACAAGTACTGTTATAATAGATCGCCGCCTGATTGCCAAACAAGTACTGTTATAACAGATCGCCGCCTGATTGCCAAACAAGTACTGTTATAACAGATCGCCGCCTGATTGCCAAACAAGTACTGATTATATAATCAGATCGCCGCCTGATTGCCAAACAAGTACTGTTATAATAGATCGCCGCCTGATTGCCAAACAAGTACTGTTATAACAGATCGCCGCCTGATTGCCAAACAAGTACTGTTATAACAGATCGCCGCCTGATTGCCAAACAAGTACAAACAAGTACTGTTATAACAGATCGGTGCCTGATTGCCAAACAAGTACTGTTATAATAGATCGCCGCCTGATTGCCAAACAAGTACTGTTATAATAGATCGCCGCCTGATTGCCAAACAAGTACTGTTATAACAGATCGCCGCCTGATTGCCAAACAAGTACTGTTATAACAGATCGGTGCCTGATTGCAAGTACTGTTATAATAGACAAGTACTGTTATAATAGATCGCCGCCTGATTGCCAACAAGTACTGTTATAACAGATCGCCGCCTGATTGCCAAACAAGTACTGTTATAATAGATCGCCGCCTGATTGCCAAACAAGTACTGCTATAACAGATCGGTGCCTTATTGCCAAACAAGTACTGTTATAATAGATCGCCGCCTGATTGCCAAACAAGTACTGTTATAATAGATCGCCGCCTGATTGCCAAACAAGTACTGTTATAATAGATCGCCGCCTGATTGCCAAACAAGTACTGCTATAACAGATCGGTGCCTTATTGCCAAACAAGTACTACTATAATATAATAGATCGCCGCCTGATTGCCAAACAAGTACTGTTATAATAGATCGCCGCCTGATTGCCAAACAAAATTACTGCTATAACAGAAGTGCCTTATTGCCAAACAAGTACTGTTATAATAGATCGCCGCCTGATTGCCAAACAAGTACTGTTATAATAGATCGCCGCCTGATTGCCAAACAAGTACTGTTATAATAGATCGGTGCCTTATTGCCAAACAAGTACTCTTATAATAGATCGCCGCCTGATTGCCAAACAAGTACTGTTATAATAGATCGCCGCCTGATTGCCAAACAAGTACTGTTATAATAGATCGCCGCCTGATTGCCAAACAAATAGTGTTATAATAGATCGCCGCCTGATTGCCAAACAAGTACTGCTATAACAGATTGGTGCCTGATTGCCAATCAAATATCGAAATAAGTATACTGACATATGGGTTCCGTGGGTTTTCGGGAACAGGTTATCTTTCTGTAACCATCCCAGTCTCCAGAATAATACTTGTATGACCTCTGACCACAGCTATAGAGTTCTATTGGCACCAATGTAACCCGTCGGACAGACTCTTTAAAGAAATGTTGAATTACAACTGATTTCATATGCAGCTTCCAAAACACTTGTACATTGCAGCAGCATCATAATCATCTGTTAGTCACATACGAGCTCTCGAAACGTTGCCTATTTCCATGCCACCAAATCGATACATCTCGCCGCGCTGCACAAGTTGACTGAAATACGAAGGCCATGCTATATTTACCATATTCCTCCTGTCTGCCAATCTGACCAAGCCAGCGCCTGCTCTTGCCTCAATGTACAAGCCTTGCAGCGAAATTGACAACACGTGGAATATCTATAATGTATGGGAATGTCGTTCAGCTGATGTTATGTACACTCCTCATGTTGAACTCGACAGAAATAGACCACGACCCTCCTGGTAACGCTGCTGGCGGTAGGTAGAACAAGGCTAAGTAATGTTAATAAATTTAGGTAAGAGGGTCCATTATGTTTATTGACGGAGTAGGGGGCGTGTCTACTGTCTTGTCATTGTTGTTTATGGTCAGTGGGGATATTCACGATCACGAGGGTTCATTGTTTTCGTTATCCGAGGATGTGACCTAAAGAAGGAAAATAATATGATAAATCAGTTTTAGTTTAGGGAAATGGAAATTATCTTACGATGTACTGAATATATTGACTTGTTTGTCGAGAGCCTGTTTGTCAATGGACGAGGAAAGTAGGACACACTGACACACATTCTAACATTATTTTATCGTTACCACATTTACATACGTAAACAACTGGGTGGTATTTGCTAAAAGAAGAGTTTCGTTAAGTTGAGCCTCGAGGCGAGAAAGCCGAGCGCAACACGTGAGAGGAAATTTTACAGCGATATCCACTTCTCAATTCACATTGAAAACAGAACCGTGAAGGGGTTCGAGCTGGTCTTCAGGAACCCGTGCTTCTCGAAAGATGCTACTTGCTCGCTGACTTGGTTGACACATGGCTTCGTATCCCAATTGTATAGATCGATGCTTATGATGTTGATTGTCTGGTCCAGACTCGATTATTTACGGACCGCCGCCACAAATCTTGAATATTGCGGAATGCGGCGTTGTTTAACGAACAAACAAAGCATACACATTGAAGTGGGCGAGTCAGTGAGTTGGGTTTTACGCCGCTTTTAGCAATATTCCAGCAATATCACGGCGGGGGACATCAGAAATGGGCTTCACACTGAGTGAGTGAGTGAGTTTAGTTTTACGCCGCTTTTGGCAATAGTCCAGCAATATCACGGAGGGGGACACCAGAAAGGGGCTTCACGCATTGAGCGAGTGAGTTTAGTTTTACGCCGCTTTTAGCATTATTCCAGCAATATCACGGCGGGTAACACCATAAATGGACTTCGCGCATTGAGTGAGTGAGTTTAGTTTTACGCCGCTTTTGGCGATATTCCAGCAATATCACGGCGGGGGACACCTGAAATGGGCTTCACAAATTGTACCCACGTGGGGAATTAAAAGTGGGGAATTGTCTCCACGAGTGAGTATGGTTTAACGCCGCTTATGACTGGTGTAAAGTAAACCAAGATAAAACGTAGGCTGATGTAAGGTACGATGTACAGCAGGCTTGTGTAAAGTAAAGTAAGGAATAAAGTAGGCTGGTGTAAAGTGAAATAAGATGTAAAGTAGGCTTAGGAAAAGTAAAGTAGGCTGATGTAAAGTAAGATGTACAACAGGCTTGTGTAAAGTCAAGTAGACTGGTGTAAAGTAAGATGCAATTTAGGCTTGTGTAAAGTAAAGTAAAATGTAAAGTAGGCTGGTGCAACGTTTAGTAAGGTGTGAAATAGGCGTGTGTAAAGTGAAATATGATGTAAAGTAGGCTGGTGTAAGTTCATCCTCCATAATCTCCAGGATATACGTTACGATCACTCTCCACAATACCATGGATGCATCCACGGCTTGGCCCGATAATTATATTACCTCCCTTTGCTGGATCCGCATTCTCACAGTAGCCGATCAGCTGAGCCGCCGTTACATCCGAGCCTGCCAGTGTCAACAAAGATAGCGGTCGCAGTCGCAAAGGTTTGTTGGCAGTACCACTCAGATTTTGGGGGAAATCATACAGACAAATTGAAAGATCTGAAACTTTCAAAAAATATATCAAAGAACTCCTTCTACATCTTTCAAAGTACCTCAGCATCAAATGTGTTGCCAAGTTTAAACGGTTAGATAATTTAAGAAGCGAAAGTGAGTTGTGATTGGTTCGCTCAACTTCCCAGCGTAGACACCTGATTGGATAAAAAGCCAACCAAGGGAGGTAATAAAATCATCGGGCCAAGCCGTGGATGCATCGAGGGTTGAGTGGAGAGTGATCGTAACGTACACCCTGGAGATTATCGAGGATGGTGTAAGTTAAATAAGGTGTAAAGTAGGAATCGATGGTTTGGTTAGAGATGAAGTACAGTTTGGAATCATTGTGAGATAATGATAAATAAAATTTCATTAAATTTATTCCTATCACAGAGAGCAGATTGGAGCACCGGCCAGTACAGGTCCAAATGTCGTAATTACATTTCTGTGAATACACCGTTATTGATGCTGTGCAATTAACCAGTGACTGTTAGACTGACAGTCAAAATATAGTCTTAAATATATAGACTAACACGCGAATCCTTTTATTATCCACTGCGTCGTTACATACCGTTCCGTATCCTATCGTATCGTATAGCATCGTATGTTATCGTATCACATCGCATGCTATCATATATAATCTAATATTACACGCTGGGTCACTGAGTTGAATTGAACTTGACATTCTGATTGCATGCCATGGACGTCTCATTATACACAGACCTATACCTGTTTCAACATCACTGAACCCCAACTTAAACATATAGAAAACTGTTTGTGAACGGCTGTATTGTTCAGAGAAATATTTAGAAATATAGAAAACAGTTTGTGAACAGCTGTAGCCTTCAGAGAAATATTTAGAAATATAGAAACAGTTTGTGAACAGCTGTTGCCATCAGAGAAATAATTAGAAATATGAACGGCTGTAGTGTTCAGATAAACAGTTCGCTGTAGTTTTAACCATGGTTCGACTCTATTCCCGTTGGAATACGTGACAATATTAAAACTATACAACGAAACCCCCTTAATCCGGGCTTCCAAAACAGATACCGCGTGTGTGAGATGAAATCATCTCTCAATGATATATGGCGACAATGAACTCGCTTGACAAACAAACGAAAACATGAGTCTCATTAAGCAATGCAAACAATTACAATTACCTACTTTTCAGCCGATACTAATTTTCTCGTGTGAAAGAGCAAAGAGACACTACAAACAACTATGGTTACACTAAATTCCAATTCCTTGCTTCATAAGAAAACGGTATTTACAAATAAATTTTAATTTTAAAGCTTGAAAAAAATCGTATTTCTATCTTCTATATCGAGGTTAAGGCAGCATGTCGTTTATTAAGACGTCACAGACTGCCCCTGTTTGAAGAGGTCGTACAATGATTCACAACAATTCATCTGGCTCACTGGTTACACCTGTGTTGTTTTCCTTTCGCTTATTACATGTATTTTTGTAACGTACAATATGTCTGAGATGATATCCGTAACGCACAATGTGATTGATATAATATCAAGTCCGTACCAGACCGCCAAACTTTTCTAGCGGCAGAGCCTCGTTTTGAGATTTCCACGATCTCCCGATTTCCGATTGTCACAGCACGCTGTACAACAGAGCACACTGCACGACGTGTTTGCAAGGATTAGAACGAGCGTAGTGTTGCAATATAAAAGTGGTTAGATGTATCAAATAATATTGATCAGTATTTATACATCCAGTTGAATGAGTTGGTCTCAAAATTCTGGACTGGTTATTGTACTAAGTTGCGCAATAGGACGGAACCCAGTCAGCAGGAACGCGACTGCGGTGTAATCAATTTTTTAAGCTGGTTCCCGGATCCTAACTTGCACCAAAGCTATTGCGATATGCGAGACGGGGCCCAGCTAATCAATGTTTTGACTTGGTTTGCTGAACATTGTAGCGTCATCGATTACCATGATGTCACAATCAAATGACGTCACTAATCTCTCGGTCAGTGAAGTTTGCTATTCGTACTTTTAAGCTTAAGTGACAGTTTATTGCTATTTACAAAGTTAAAAAGAACTTGGAAAATTGAAGTTAAATATAATCACACTTCATGTCTTTTGATATTGAACACAGTCAAGCACCCTTGTGTCAAAGTTGAATAGTCCAGTCATCCTGGTAAGATTCTGACCTAACCCACCACAAATTGCAACAGAAATGATTTCAACTGTTTTAAGACCATGAACCATTCCTTTATAACATACAAAAGTCTAGGAAAATCTCAGTGGTGGAACAAGGTCAAATTCGACCCTCAAGGTCATAGGGGTCATCTTCGCTTTCGAAATCTTAGATGGAAATGCTAACTTTTTTTATTATCTACTCAATTGTGTCATGTTATATATCAAATAAAAGCTCTGTTTACAGGCTTTTCAAAGATATATGATTTAATAGGATTAGCCTCATCATATTTGTTCTATCTTTAAAAAACGTACCGAAAATTATGAAAATTGTGTACCGACATCCACATGAATATGTATGCTACGATTATGCCCAAAATATCATTCTTCAATTGTGTGACAGTTTTTGCATGAAGAAATATTGTGATGGATCTGTATCAACCAATAGTCTATCCAAATAATAATGAAAAGATTTGACGATCAATGGTGTGTGTGTGTGTGTGTGTGCGCGTGCGTGCGTGCGTGCGTGCGTGCGTGCGTGCGTGTAAAGCGCCAGAGGTTCATGATCCAGTAAGCTTAAGGTGTCGGGATCGAGCCCACCTGTGACCGGGCGGATACAGCAACGTGCATTAAAACTTGGACAAAGTACTGTCACTATGTGTCCCAGTCCACCCAGTTGTTAATGGGTACCTCGGTAGGATGGGAAAACAACATAAACTAGGTATTAGCCTCATCATATTTGTTTTATTTTTAAAAAAGCGTTCTGAAAAATATGAAAATCGTTTCAGACATCCACATGTATGTGTATGCTACGATTATGTAAAAATATATATCTGCTAAAAACAATGTTTTATTAATTTTAAAACATTGTACTTTTATATTTAAAAAAATAAAAACAAACATTTAGAAATGCACCTGAGATGCTATAAAAAAATATTTTTTTAATTCACTAACATTGATTGACATGAGCCCAAGTGACTTGTCACCACACAAGCCATGGAAAACAATGCAACACCTATCGTCACTTTTGATTAGCCTCTCTGGCGGAAAGCTTGAATGAAAATTTCCAGTGAGCCTTCATCAAGGGATTTGAAGAACGTCGCCTTTTGGGATGGATTCAAAATATCATGTCTGGATAGAGTCAATTTGAACTTCTGGTAGTGATAAATGCCAGTTGCACAATTAGTTACATACTAACAGGGAAAGCTGTTGCCAGAGCAATTCGAGCTCACTTTCTTGTAGCCACAGCTCTCAGTGCACTGTTGGTATCAAGAGCTTTTAACATGAACCTTCCTAGGTTTTGTAAGCCTTCTGATGAAGCTGACCTTGCCTCTCCCCTTCAAAACAGCGATGGTGACGATCTCAACATGGCGGCAGTGCTGTACAATGAGCTGGTGAGTGAATCCTTGACTGTTGGTGAAGTATCTTCTTCAAACACATAAAGAACATTCACCATCAGTTAAACCAAGAAAAAGATGCACTGAGCTATATGAGGACAGCGAAACGTTGGATCCAGTATATGAACATGGTAGATATCTTGCGGAATTTCATTAAAGCTGAAACATTAGGAAATGGGAAGATGCACCTAAAGTCTATTGTCATAACTTGTATACCAAATCAGTTCAGTTGTACGTTCAGTTGATGACTTCCCTGCAAGAAACACATCCCAAGACCTTAAAACTCAGGTCATCATGTTATATGCCGTTCCGATCGCTATTGGGGAGGACCTTAAACAGATCTTGTGATTGAACAGGTGCTCATGCGGAGCATTTAGACAAACGGAGGACTTACAAGGGGACAGGCATGTCCGAAACGCAAAGGCTTATGTCAATGCCATCATGCATGGAAGTCAGCAATGCCATGAGTGATCTTAGA
Organism: Haliotis rubra; assembly: GCF_003918875.1. Lineage (NCBI taxonomy): Eukaryota > Metazoa > Mollusca > Gastropoda > Lepetellida > Haliotidae > Haliotis > Haliotis rubra. Next base: position 401,023 of record NW_025767657.1, on the reverse strand, counting down.
AGTAGTAGAAACAAACTCTGAACTACACAAGGACATGTCCAATGCAAGACAGGAGAGAGACAAAAATGTGGGCATGAAATTACTCCATTTCCTTCAAGAAACACTGCATATAGAGTGCAACTGTGAATGCAGATGGTGCATGTTGTGTTGGTAGCTCTATTTTGGACTCTATGACAAACACAACCACTGGCGATTTCAAATTCAAAAAGGAGTGAGTGAGTTTACGTTTACGCCGCACTCAGCAATATTTCAGCTATATGGCGGCGGTCTGTAAATAGTCGAGTCTGGACCAGACTATCCAGTGATCAACAGCATGATCATCGATCTGCGCAATTCGGAACCGATGACATGTGTCAACCAAGTCAGCGAGGCTGACACCCGATCCCGTTACAAGCCTCTTACTACAAGCGTGGGTTACTGAAAATCAATATTCTAACCCGAAACCTTCATGTGTCTCCAAAAGGAAGATCAAGTTGTACAAATGAATAAGAAATAAGAAGAAATCTGCAACATTGGTCCAGTTTTAGTGGTTCAACGGTTTCTGATTGCAGCTAGGAAGCAAACAAACCTGCCCTGGTTTCATTCATATCAACATTGGATGGTGGTTTTTCCCCTGGTCCAGCTTCTGATGCTGTTTATGTTCTCGATGGAAGGGCTTTGCTTCATACTCTACCTTGGCCACGTGGGGAATCCTATGCTGAGTTGTGCATCATGTACTGCACATATGTCAAAATACACAATGACAGAGCTACTGTTTTGTTCGATGGATACTCAAGTTCATCGAGAAAGTATACAACACAAATGATGCGGACTGGTGGACTTGTCAGACCAACAGTTAAATTTGATGACAGTCTGATCTTACAATCAAAGAAAGAGTCATCCTCGCCACTGTTCAGAACAAAGAACAGTTCGTCATGATGTGTTCCTATCACCAAGCTGAAGGATGTGACACAGTTCAGGCCACTGGTGATGCTGATGTTGTGATAGTTCAAACAGCAGTTTCATTGACATGCCATCAACAGTTGTCAAAGGGGACGACACGGATCTACTGGAATCGCATGATATCTTCATGCTGTCAACCTCCAAGAAAGGTTCTTTGAAAAGAATTCCAGTTTGGAATATCAGCGAAACCAAAAAGAAGCATGGAGAAGACGCTTGTCAGAACTTGTTCATACATGCTGTCTTTGGCTGTGATACGACATCAAGAATCCATGGAATTGGAAAAGCTGTTGCCATGAAAAAGTTTCAGGACGATCTATATTTCAGGGAAATTATTCAACTAGCCCATTGAATCAATAACAGCAGAACAGATCCGCGATGGATGATGCTGTCTTTCAGTGGCATTTAGAAGTTGTACATTGATGTCCAAGATATTTTTATGGATTAAACTTCTTTTTAATTTCTCTCACGACGTTTCGAGACCATTCCAGGTCCCTTCATCAGGTGAACTGGCAGTTAGGACTATGACGTCGTCACTATGACGTCATAACTGAGTTATGACGTCACAATGCAAGTGACATCACAGTACACTAGGGAGAGTACTGTATAAGTGAGTTTGAAGAGTTAATTACATAATGATGAAAATTCATGCTAAATAATAGAGTTGAAAGTTGAATTGTCAATACACAACAACTGCTAATTACACAAAGGTTACTTGATAGCAGGCTTTCCAAAAAGAATAGTAGACTCGTTTTTCTTTTATCTAAAGTTCATCAAAAGTTAATCAAGAGGTCCCACGCACTTGGCAGGTATACACCTTGATCACGATTAATTGCTGGTTTATGTCTCCTTATCTCGACAGCTTCCTGTAGTTTTCTCCGACGCCAGTCGTTGTTATTTCTCGAAATCACCCTAATATCATTCCACATGATAACATGACTTGGGTTATTTGCCTTGTGCTCCGATATAGCTGACTTATCATTTTGTTTGCATACTGATGACTTGTGTTCAGCAACCCGGGTGTTAATGGGCCTGAGAGTCTCGCCAATATATTGATCGCCAAATATATATATATATGTACATAGTTTTAATTAAAGTTTGGAAGATTATATTAAGTATGAAGGTAGATGGCATTGTTTCCATTTAATTACTTATTCTAACATCTGTAAGAATATTAGGTATGTTTTATATGGTAGAATGATGAAATCTTAGTTATGTTTTATACTTCATTTTATTCTCATGCCATAGCTCTGCATAGTAAGCCTAGTAACTCTCAGTCTAACCTCCACTAATTGTCACACTGCATGCTTACAACACTCCTTGCCCCAGCTTTCAGTCAGTTCTATTGTTTCACTGATAGGCCAAGCTGGCCATAGCTTAAACTACAATGTAAAGATTTTAAACTCACATGCTGTCCTGTACTTCGTAAGGAAGGTTACATTTACAACCAGGGGATCTTTATAAGGATTTTAGATCTGTGTTCATTCAGGAGAATATCCTCCCTAAACAGCTTGGGTACAACCAACCTGGCTTTTTAACATGTAGATCCAGAATAAATGTATCGGCCTCACAACCCACAGCCGTTTGTATTCTTTTGTATGGGTGCACACAAGGCGCTGTTATATTGGAGCCCCCAGTGAGGATCCCGACGTTGCTACCGCCAACCAGTACCTCCATGTGAAGTTCAGGATCATCTGTCACATCGTCTCAGTGCGAGGTAGCTGTACGTCAGTACATGTAAGCGGATATTGACACTTATATTCATGTGATGACATGAACTGTTTACAGACATTATCAAGACTGTGCTTTTGCCTCGAGTGGATTTTTAGATGCAACGACACTGTGTCTTCAATCCTTCCACATGCGTGATGTCATTTTGATTATCATTCCTGTGCATGTGCTGTATGATGAGTTATGACATGTAAACCTTATTTTCAACAGGAGCGCTCCGAATTAATACTTAGTTTGCATCAGTTATTTAGTTAGTTAATCAGTTAGTTAGTTAGTCAGTCAATCAGTTTCTTAGTTATTTCGTTAGTTAGTCAGTTAGTTAGTTAGTCAGTTAGTTAGCCGGTCAATCAGTTAGTTAGTTTTACTATAATGCTTATTTCCCTTAGTGTCTTTATCATATTGCGTCGCTAGATAAGTGCAATAATCTTGAATGCGACCTTAACCCCCGAACCCCTCTCAACGTTCAGTACTCTTTAACTTTAGGAATATATCATATAGCTGTTCATATTATTTGCATACCAGCCACAGAGTGTGTTATATCTATATATGTGTGTGTGTTTGTGCGTGCAGGTATATGAGTGTGAATGATATGCCAAAGCTAGTTAGACATTATTACATAAATTGAATACATAATCCATCTTAACATATCCTAACTAAAATAAACTGTTAGGTAGTCTGTGCTAGATTACGTGTGGTTCATTCACTTATTCCTGTCAGTTGGTAACAAGCTAGTTGAGGTCATAGTTTTGCAGATACTTGGTGTTGTAGGTTCTGCGTTCAGTGTTGTTTTTCAGATTGTTGGTGCTACTATCTCCATTAGTTGAAGGGTAAGGTACATTTCCCTGTCTTCGCCATACACAGATCCCAATTGCGCGTGTGTACATACAACCTGCACTGCAACAATTTGCACGACTAACGCTTGTCATTAATCATTAGAAATACCTCAGTATTATTCCTTATGTTTAGTTAGCATTATTTCAAGATTAGTCCATATCTAGGTATTAGTCTCAGGTACATTTGTGGTTAGAATATGTACATACTGTAGCAGTACAGATTTCCTTTGTCAGCCACAAGCTACTTTGGTTGGTAAGTCGCCAACTCATAACTTCCTTCGTTGATCATTAGCCATCATTTTCTCTCATTAGCCTTCGTGTACACATCGTGGATGTGTACTTAGTGTTTTTCTAGTATATGTAACACTGATATATAGTGTAGTATACTAGTCACAGTGTAGTATCCATAGACAGTACCCATCTCGTACACTCGTACTTCATATCATTCGTTAACACGCATATTGATTCTATCATTATTTCCTGCGCTTCATTTCCGCCATACCTAGTAGATTTCCTGGTAAGGAATTTCACTTCACTTCAGAGGTCAATAACTCATTCTGAATAATGGCAACACAGAATATGTCAAAGGAGGAGGTAGATCAGCTGGTCTCTTCTTTGGAAAAGTTAGGTTTACGTCCTAAAGCTGAAACTCCAGAAGACTTACTACAATGGATCACTGAGATTGGGAAGCATAGTCCTAAACCAGAGGAACCAGCAGCTTCTAACATCCATCCTCTACCTGCTACAGTTACTTTAGCTAAGTCCCCACAGCTACCTTACTTCTCAGGTGACAGGAAGGGAGATGCAGACTTTGATCAGTGGATGCATGAGTACACATGTATGTGTTCCAACTACTCTATGGACATCGTTCTGGAAGCAGTCAGACGTTCCCTTCGCGGCAAAGCTGCCAGAGTTGCTATGCACGTCGACAAGGATGCACCACTAGATGCCCTCGTCAGCAAGCTCGATGGTGTATTTGGAAATATACATACAGAACATAACATCATGGCGCAGTTCTATATGGCCAAACAAGGAGACGAGGAAACTGTAGCTGAGTGGTCCTGTCGCCTAGAGGATATTCTTAGCCAAGGAGTCATTCTGGGCAAGGTCAGTCCTAGCGACACAGAAGAGATTCTCCGGGACACCCTGTGGACTGGTCTTCGAGCTGACCTGAAAGATCTTTCCAGCCATAAACTGGACCAGGATGTATCATATGAGCAGTTCCTTAAATACCTCCGTCAAGTTGAAGATGATCTGCTGAAAAGGAAATCAACTTCCAAGAAGACGGATGCGACCAATAAAACGACCGTCAGCACAGATAACCCTGAACTCAAAGAAATAAAAGGTTTATTAAAATCCATGTCTGCAGAAATAGCAACCCTCAAGGCACAAGTGGACAAGACCGACAGGCAAGGATACAATCAAAGTCCGGATCAGTCATGTTCGGGTCAAGGACAAGGTCAACAATGGCAGATGCCCCCTAGGCAATGGACACGACCTCCAAGGACCAGAGCAAGTCAATCCTTTGGACGACCCCCAACTGGCCGAGGAACCCCAGTCTCATGCCATGGACCCCAGCCCTTTAAAGACATCCCAAGATGCTATAGATGTGGACAGCCTGGACATATTCAGAGGGGATGCAGAGCAGTCATGGACGGAGACTCTTTAAACTACCCCAGGCCTATGGGGAGGGGCGGACCATGGGCCTAAGAAGTGTCAGCAATCATCAGATAACAGTCGAGATGGTAGGAGATCCAACTGAGAGCACTGTAACCATTAATGGAGTCAAGTGCAAGGCTTTACTGGATACAGGGGCAACCATCTCATCTATATCAGAGACATTCTACAGGCAGAACTTCCCTGATGTTCCTCTTGAACCCCTACAACAACTTCTACATGTAGAATGTGCCGATGGAGAACTCCTGCAATACATGGGACTAATTGTGGTGGACCTAGAAGGAACTGGAAGCGCATCTACCAAAATAAACTCCATGTTACTTGTCGTGCCTAATAGTTCGTACAATAAGAGAATACCACTTACCCTAGGCACTAACATTCTTTCTACCTACCTGAACCAATGCAAGGACCAGTATGGATCAAGATTTCTGCAACATGCAGACCTGCACACACCTTGGTATCTAGCATTCCGCAGCATATTGATCAAGGAGAGAGAACTTGCAAGGAACAATTACTCTGTTGGGAAAGTTAGAAGTGCTGAACCAGGTCGCAAGATTATCCCAGCCAATAGTGAGATCCACATTGCCCCCTACCCTATAAACTTACTCATGCTGTTGTCCAGCCTACCAGAGGATCATATATTCCTGACGACCTTGACATTGTACCCACCTTAGTATCATATGATGGAAGTGGACAGAAGATGCTTGTTGATGTACATATATCCAACCTTACCACTCGCTCTGTGTCAATTCCAAGTCGTGCCCTTCTATGTGAGCTACAAGTTGTGACGGTAGAAGACATACCAAAGACCTCTTCATCACTGAAATCGCCTGAAGATACTTCTGTTTTGGACCTCATGGACTTCAACGAAACAGCCGTTTCAGAGGAAGAACTTGCGCAGGGAAAACAAGTCATCAAGGACTACTTGGATGTATTTTCCTCAGGAGATACTGACTTGGGACACACAGACAGGGTCAGACATCGGATTGAACTTACAGATGACAATCCATTTCAACAGCGTTATCGAAGAATACCACCAGCTATGTATGAGGAAGTTAAAGATCATCTCAATCAACTTCTTCTCTGTGGTGTCATTAGACATTCTCATTCTCCATGGTCTTCCAATGTGGTACTGGTACGTAAGAAGTCAGGAAAACTTAGACTATGTGTGGATTTTCGCCAGCTGAACCATCAGACCATTAAGGACAGCTATGCTATCCCCAGGATTGAAGAAATATTTGAAGCCCTGTCAGGTTCGAAGTTTTACAGTACCCTGGATATGAAAAGCGGCTACCACCAAGTAGAAATAGAGGAGACACACAAGGAGTGCACTGCCTTTACTGTTGGACCAATGGGATTTTATGAGTACAATTGTATGCCCTTTGGATTGTGCAACAGTCCAGCGACTTACCAGCGACTCATGAATGAGTGGTTTGATGGCCTGCATCTAAAGATATGTCTCATATACTTGGATGACATCATCATATTCTCATCAACGATTGACGAACATCTAGACCGATTGAGCCAAATACTTCAACGAGCCAGAGAAACAGGACTGAAACTTTCACCAGAGAAATGTTCATTCTTCAAAAAGAAAATCAAATTCCTTGGCCATGTTGTCTCTGAGGAAGGAATATCAGCTGATCCTGAGAAGGTGGAGAAGGTTCTAAATTGGCCGAGACCTACCAATGGTTCAGAAGTTCGTCAATTTCTTGGATTTGCAGGATACTATCGGAAATTTGTGAAGGATTTTGCCAAGATTGCCAAGCCATTATCCTCATTGATGCCACATGGGAAATCAAAGAAATCCAAGAAATCACTTGACCAACCATGGAAATGGGAACAAGAACAAGAACAGGCGTTTGTACACCTCAAGACATTGTTGGCTTCACCACCTGTCCTTGCATACCCAGACTACAGCAAACCATTCGAGATACATACAGATGCCAGTGGACGTGGGCTTGGAGCAGTGTTGTACCAGGAACAAGATGGAGCCAAGAGGGTTATCAGCTATGCAAGCAGGGGATTAACCAAGTCGGAAAGCAACTATTCAGCTCATAGACTGGAGTTCCTCGCGTTGAAGTGGGCAGTCAGTGAGAAGTTTCACGACTATCTCTTTGGAGCAAGGTTTACAGTACTGACTGATAACAACCCCCTCACCTACGTCCTCACCAGTGCCAAGTTGGATGCTACAGGCCACCGATGGCTTGCAACTCTCTCTGCTTATGATTTTAACATCCACTATAGACCTGGAATGAAGAACTTAGATGCAGATACCTTGTCAAGACTGCCAGACCTGGAACACCGAGAAGACATCTCCATGGATTCTGTAAAGGCCATCTGTGGTGTTGTTCATGCCCAACCATTTGTGGAATCACTGCGTCTCACAGCAAGTTCATTGGACGAGGACCTTCACACGACAGAACATGATCTACATGGGATGACAGACAGGGATTGGTGTATGGCACAAGCTACAGATACGACTTTATCTTCTTGGATACAAGCAGTACGTAACAAGAAGAAGCCAAGGAGACAAGATTTTCCTCATACCCTAGCAAATACATGTTTATATCGGAGCTTCCATTCTCTTGTTCTTCAACGTGGGATATTGTACCGCCAAATCAAGGTAGATTGAGTTACCAAGGATCAACTAGTGTTACCATCTAACTTCATCAGTGATGCATTAGAAGGCCTCCACAATGATATTGGTCACCCTGGACGTGATAGAACCCTTTCCTTAATTCGTGACAGATTTTACTGGCCAGGCATGCAAGCAGATACTGTTGATTGGATCAAGAACTGTAACAGCTGTCTCAGGAGGAAAACGCCTACTAATGTCCGCGCACCACTTGTTTCCATCACCACATCACAACCGTTGGAGTTAGTCTGTATGGATTTTCTCACCCTAGAGACTTCAAAGGAAGGATTCCAACACATGCTCGTGATCACCGATCATTTCACGGGATATGCTTTAGCAGTGCCAACGAAGAACACTACAGCCAGGACCACTGCAGAAGCATTCTACAAGAACTTTGTCCTTCACTATGGAATGCCCATGCGAATTCACAGTGACCAAGGAGCTAACTTCATGAGTCGAATGATGAGAGAACTCTGTAACATCCTAGGCATAGCCCAGTTAAGAACTACACTATACCATCCAATGTGTAATGGAATGACAGAGCGCTTTAACAGGACTCTACTCAACATGCTTGGTACTCTGAAGCCAAACCAGAAGCAAGACTGGAAAAGGTTTTTAGGTCCATTTGTTCATGCTTACAATGCAACCAGACATGAATCAACAGGCTATTCCCCATTCTATTTGATGTTTGGTAGAGAGGCGAGACTACCCATCGACCTTGCTTTTGGAATTGAAGTCAACAAGGACAAGCAGACTCTGACCTCCTATTTGAAAACCCTGAAGACAAGGCTGGAGCAAAGCTACAACATTGCTATATCTGCATCAAGGGAAGCCCAGAAGAGACAGAAGGCGGCGTATGATATCAAAGCCAGAAGTGCAACAATCCAGTCTGGAGACCGTGTGCTAGTGAAGATTCTTGGTTTTGAGGGAAAGCACAAGCTATCTGACAAGTGGGAAGAGGATCCGTATGTAGTTCTTTCTCAGCCTAACCTGGGCATACCAGTGTTTGTAGTGAAGAGGGAAAACAGAGAAGGAAGGACTAGGACCTTGCATCGTAACCTCCTCTTACCCATTGGATCTTTATCAGCTGAGGACAACGGAGAACCTATAAGATCAGTTTCAATTCCAGGACCGGACACTTCATTAGAACCAGAACTAGAGACAGAACCATTGGCGTCGGATCAAGATGAGTGTGGGTCCATCTCAAGCCTGCTTATTGGACTTCCAACGAAGCCTGGTGATACTACTGTCATCAGCGCAGGATCCTTGGAAGGTGACTCTATCTCACAGCCTGAGGGTGACGATCTGAGGACTGTAGAGGTAGCTAGCCATTCTTCTGGTGGTGACGACCACACGCCGCGGGAACCAGATAACACCGGTGCAGTAGAAACGGATGCTAGAGAAGAAGTAGCAGCAGATGTTAGTGTCAGTGAAGAACAGGACCCAGACCCAGCGGAAGGAGTCACTGCTCCTGTGCCTGTGTATGACCGACCAAGGCCAAGCCCAAGGCCAAGACTAAGGCCAAGTCAAAGCCCAAGACCAAGACCAAAACCACCACCAAGGACATCACTCCGGCAGAGACGGCCACAGGAGTGGCAACGCTCAGGAGACAACGTGATGAGTCAGACCATAGCAGACGATTTGGGGGACAGGGCTCGACTCATTGAACAGCTCGCATCAGCTGGTATCTTTGAGCGGATTGGTGGTGCAATGTCTCAGCTAATAGTCACATTACTCAACAACGCCAATAAATGACAGGGACGTCATTTAGATGAAGGGGGGAAGTATGTGGCAGACTCAAATATATATATATATATGTACATAGTTTTAATTAAAGTTTGGAAGATTATATTAAGTATTAAGGTAGATGGCATTGTTTCCATTTAATTACTTATTCTAACATCTGTAAGAATATTAGGTATGTTTTATATGGTAGAATGATGAAATCTTAGTTATGTTTTATACTTCATTTTATTCTCATGCCATAGCTCTGCATAGTAAGCCTAGTAACTCTCAGTCTAACCTCCACTAATTGTCACACTGCATGCTTACAACACTCCTTGCCCCAGCTTTCAGTCAGTTCTATTGTTTCACTGATAGGCCAAGCTGGCCATAGCTTAAACTACAATGTAAAGATTTTAAACTCACATGCTGTCCTGTACTTCGTAAGGAAGGTTACATTTACAACCAGGGGATCTTTATAAGGATTTTAGGTAGGTTCATATTGTATAAAATGTTATATATATATAACCATATATATGGATGGTTTCTTGTTTACTACAATAAGAAATATAATTTATTGTGTAAGTCAGACTTGGTTTACTTGAAATATAATATATCTTATAAATGTGTATAGTTGAAGATGAACTATCAGATCACTGTGTTATTGTGAGTTTATGTATTGTTTATGTATTGAACGCAATTCTAAACATATCAACTAAATATATGGCAACGTTTAGGTAATGACTAGTCAGTATGAATGCAAGCCTGTATGTTTGGTATGTGTGATTGATAAACACACACCCATCACACACATATATATATATATATATATATATATATATATATATATATATATATGATTCCATGTTTGATTAGTGTGGCGAATGCAATTGTATCTTATTTTATCTCATATCACTTGTATATATATATTGTTCTCTTCATACATATTTATTTGTTATGCAGATCTGTGTTCATTCAGGAGAATATCCTCCCTAAACAGCTTGGTTACAACCAACCTGGTATATATCACCTGACCAGAAAAAACCCTATATGTATTCCAGAAGTGTATTTACTATTAGAATTTCCTAAAGGTACCTACAGTATGTCTGTATGATCGTTGTATATTTGTATTAATATTATGTAACATTATAACTTGTGACATAGTTCAGATGTATTGAACTAGGTGTATTTAACAGGCTTAACGAGTGATTCGAGCATGTACATATTTATGTGATTCCATTTAATATAGTTCCTTATGTTCTTTCAGGCTTTTTAACACGTAGATCCAGAATAAATGTATCGGCCTCACAACCCACAGCCGTTTGTATTCTTTTGTATGGATGCAAACAAGGCGCTGTTATAATTGTCACACACCATTGATCGTCAAATCTTTTCATTATTATTTGGATAGACTATTGGTTGATACAGATCCATCACAATATTTCTTCATGCAAAAACTGTCACACAATTGAAGAATGATATTTTGGGCATAATCGTAGCATACATATACATGTGGATGTCGGTACACAATTTTCATAATTTTCGGTACGTTTTTTAAAGATAGAACAAATATGATGAGGCTAATCCTATTAAATCATATATCTTTGAAAAGCCTGTAAACAGAGCTTTTATTTGATATATAACATGACACAATTGAGTAGATAATAAAAAAGTTAGCATTTCCATCTAAGATTTCGAAAGCGAAGATGACCCCTATGACCTTGAGGGTCGAATTTGACCTTGTTCCACCACTGAGATTTTCCTAGACTTTTTATATGTTATAAAGGAATGGTTCATGGTCTTAAAACAGTTGAAATCATTTCTGTTGCAATTTGTGGTGGGTATTCACATAAATTGACTGGACTAGACGTGACCTACGCAAATACTTCGAGTTATCCACAGGGCCGACACGGCCGTAAAAGATGACCATATAAGGAATGACAAATAAGGAATAAACTCTCAGTATTTACTTCGAGACAACCCAGAGGTCGACACAACAGTGTCTGACTGTATACCAATGTCTGTGAAAGTTTAATCTCTCGGCAAGCCTTGGAGTTTCAAACTTGTACCCAGTCTAGTTGATATATTTGATGTCAAAAGACCTGGGGACATGTCTGAATTTCATTTCACAGATATAATGGGATCCCAAGTTCTGAAAACTGTTAAACGTACTTACCCCCAGCCCGTGCAGTGACGGCTCTGTGCTTATAACGAGATACCCTGTCTACACCTACACTGAAATCACCGGTTGGGGTCTGAGTCCATGTTTAGACTTGAGCTAGGGATAGTCAACAATATATTTCACACTTGGTTTTGCGAATAGACATGTGAATAAGACCTACATATAATCATTATTTTAACTTGTTCAAATATTGAAAAAAAATGTTCCTTTACTTTGCAGCACTTAAAGCATATAGCATTATAAGACACGGAAACCTGACTAAGTCTAGCTGTTTCAGAGATTTCAATGTGTGAGAATGAGAAACACTAAATACGTGCGACATGGGTTGGGTTTGGGTCAATATAGATGTCACCGTGACATCTGAGAACCAAATAACCAGATAATAAATATGCGTTCATGTGTGTTAAGCCTCTCGTCACTATGAATATCCTACTGACATTTGAGAGCGGAAAATCCAGGGTTATCTGCATTATCTAAGATAAATTACATCATTTTAACACCGCCCTCGTTGTGGATTATACTTTCCTATAACATCGGGTTGTTCGCATTCGACAATATCACAGCTTTATATGGCATAGCGGTAGATCAACATTGTCAGGTACTGATACAAACACTAAAACTGTCAAATTGATGAAGGCCACAGAATTCATTTTCAGTACCATAACCAACATTCGTTTCCGATTCCGAGTGAGTGAGTGAGTTTAGTTTTTCGCCGCGCTCAGCAATATTCCTGCTATATGGCGGCGGTCTGTAAATAATCGAGTCTGGACCAGTCTGGACAATCCAGTGATCAACAACATGAGCATCGATCTGCGCAATTGGGAACCGATGACATGTGTCAACCAAGTCAGCGAGCCTGGCTACCCTATCCCGTTAGTCGCCTCTTACGTCAAGCATGGGTTACTGAAGATCAATATTCTAAGCCTGACCTTCACGGGTTGCCGATTCCGATGATACAATGAGTATGTGTTATGATGACACCAGGTGTTTGCCAAAAGGTGAGCCTATCCTGCCCACTGTCAGCCCCCGTAACAAACACATGCAGGGGAAAGTCAATCGTTTACCTAAAATAGAATACGGGAACATATCGGACAATGGGAATTGCACCTGTCAGTAATGTATGGACGATAACAGGTGTTCGCCAAAAGGTGAGCCTATCCTAGCCACTGTCACCTCCCGTAACAAACACATGCAGGGGAAAGTCAATTGTTTACCTAAAATGAATACGAGAACATATCGGACAATGGGAATTGCATATGTCAGTAATGAATAAGCGATAACATAAGCATTCACTCATGTCTTGGTGTGGGAATTCGGACCCGTGAAGATCTGGCTTAGAACTTATCTTCACCCGTTAAAATCCGGGTTACAACTGGTCTTCACCCTTGAACATCCGGGCTAGAAATGGTCTTCAGCGAACCATGCTTGTCGTAAGAGGTGACTAACGGGATCGGGTGGTCAGGTTCGCTGACCTGGTTTATGCATGTTATTGTTTCCCAGTTACGTAGATCGATGTTCATGGTGTTGATCATTGGATTATCTGAACCGTACATGAGTATTAACAAACCACCATGCATCTGGAAATAGCTGAGTGAGGCGTTGTTTAACGAACAAATAATATAAACAAATACATTGTAGACGACCATTTACAACAAATAATTACTCATCCAGCTGAACAAGATCACTGGATTGTCTGGTGCAGACTCCATTATTTACAGATCGCCGTCATGAAGCTGGAATATTGCCGAGTGCGAATTAAACAACAAACAAACAAACAAACAATGGGGCGACATTTGGACAGTACAGGGTCACTAACGTGACGAGTTGGTGCTTTCAAGTGATATATATTACCTTCCTGATATGCACACATCAACTCGCCATACTGACCAACCGATACCCAGATGTCGCCATGACAACAATGGCGCTGTCAATAACCTGCAGCAGGCTAGCCACGAGCTACTGAACACCAGCCGTTTCAATGCACTATATAGGACTGTTCGTGATGTGGCCGACATGCACGACGTCCTCTGCTCCAAATACCACGACGTGTATGATTGTATGGCCGCCAGTACTGTTGGCGGAATGGTCATAACGACAGTATAATACCTTCAAATCAGCTCGCTACCTCTGCATCTCGGCCGCAGGTATCCGACTCACACATCTCTGTCCATCCTTGTACAACGCAGAACAAATGTAACTTTACAACAGGTTTCCCTCCATCCGTGTACAAATATAGCAACACGTGGGCAATAAGCCTGTTAACTGATCGCTGTCGGCGTTTTACAACGCCCAAATGTCGAGGCCGCCAAGTTCTCTTTACATATATATCCATTCAGTGCTTGTCCGAGTTTTAGGTCATGAGATACCCTGACTCAGAACATCACAGGTACAACTGGACGTTGAATGGAGTTGCTGCCGGTCAGGATCTCGACTGAAACCCTTTACAGGCTGTGCACGTTTGTGTCATATACACGTGAGTGCCTGTTAAGTTTCTCTGTCAGGGGACTATTGATCATGTGTATATTTTATGTCGTGTTCATAACCATGTCAATCACTCGGAGGTTGATCGCATCACGACCTGTGTGTATTGTATATACTGTGTATTATGTCTAAGGTATGCACTGTGTGTATTGTATATACTGTGTGTACTGTTAGACGCTGATGCGGGCCCTGCCTCCAGTTAAACTGTGCATCAACTGTGACTCAACTGACACAAAATGAGGGCACGTGCCGTTAAATGGAGTAGCTGCCGGTCAGGAACCCGACTGAAACCCTTTACAGGCTGAGCGAATTATCTTGGGGTTTTGTAATATACACGTAAGTGCCTGTTGAGTTTCTCAGTCAGGGGACTATTGATCACGTGTATATTTTATGTCGCTGTGTTCATAGCCATGTCAATCACGTGGAGGTTTGATCGTATCACGATCTATGTGTATTGTGCCCATTATGTCTCATGTATGTCCTCTGTGTACTGGAAGATGCTGCCTTCAGTTCAACTACGCTTCAACCATCAGCTGTATATACATAAGATATTATTTGTTAAAACGGTGCATGGATATTATTTTTCACACCGCAGCATATGTACATCATCCGACAATAACATCATAAATAATTTTGTCAAGTTCTTAGAACATGTTTATTCTGCTCCTGTATATGAAAATGGTAACCAAAATATTATTGTTGTTAAAAGATGGGTCGTATGGCCTTTATACAAAATAAACCCTTCTTCTTCTTATTATTTGTTAAAGACGTAATACGTGAAGGTTTATCATTCTCTGCAGCTATTCAGTCTGGTTTGACCAGAGCCAACAGATGAGGTCTTTAAAGTGGGTTCAAATGCTAAATTCCCCTCAAGGCTCGTATCCCGTAAAAACTTTGTCTTAATAAAACAGAGTATTATCAAGAAATATAATTTTTCAAAAGCCAAGTCACTTTTTACATGTACAATCTATTAAAGTATGAATACCCAATGCCATTTAGAAATGATCAAATTTGGGATAATATTGGTATATTTAGAATTACACTTTCTTAGTAAAGTACAGATTTTAGAAGTTTTGTTTGGCTGAGTGCCATCTGCGATTCGAACGCTCGAGTCAGGTACCTAAAGGTGTTTTACCTGGAAGTAGGCATTTGTTAATACAGTAAAAATCATTTGATGTTGGGGGGCTGACGGTGCATGTTGTTTTAAGGGATTAAGTCTCTAGGTTATACTAAATTCTGGACCGCAAACACACAAAGTCAGCAATCTAACCCACTCAAGTATTTTAAGTGTACAGTGAGTAGTGTTGATGTAAATACATAATGTGTACATTACCTCGTATATATATAGTACACATATATACAAAATACATGTAGTTACAGTCAGTCAGTTGTAGTATTTCGAAAAAGTAAATGGAAGGATGACCAGAAAGAATGAAAACTTGCATAGTTACAATTAGAAAAGGCAATAAATTTTGAGATTTCATAATATTTTGATACTTCTTTTTGAAACCATATAAAATAAGGTTTCATTGCTTTCTTACTACATTTATACAACATATATTTGATTATTATTATCACCACATTAAGAGGATTATTATGTTTACCTTTAAATCCAAATAATATATCTTCTTTACTTAAGTGAATTTTACTTTCGATGTATCCTTCAATCCATTCAGTAAATTTTGTCCAAATATCTATTGCATATTGACAATTACAAAGCACATGTGCTATAGTTTCAGCTGGATCTTTACACAATGCACATGCTGCTGACTTAACATAGCCAATCTTATATAAATAACAATTAGTGCTGAGAATATTATGTAAAATCTTAAACTGAAACCATCTTAAGTCACTGCTTTGTGTACATCTTTTTGCCATCAAACTATAGTTTATCCATTCTGTTTCAGCAATGTGTTTATTAAGATAAAGGTCCCATTTGCTATAGCTTTTAAGTTTTGTAAATTTAGAATTTTGCAACATTTCATAAAATAATCTACTACCTGAAGTACTGTTGATTTTAGAAAATATTATAAGGTAATATTGGTGTTTGAGAGATGTCTCGTATTTGACTAAAGTTAATTCTTTGTAGGTATTGGGCGATAGATTGTTTCAACCCTTGAAATGTTAAAAAGTCTGTATTCAAAGCATATTTTTGAATAAATTCATGGAAATTAAACCAATTTCCTGTATCATTGAAGAAATCGTTAATATATGTTATACCTTTTTCATACCAATGGGAAAAATATACTGGCTTATTATTAATTGTTATGTTATTATTGTACCAGATTGACTTATTCAATACATCCGTAACAGATAGTTCCATATTATCACAACAATTTAAATATGATGCATATACTGACAGTGTTTCTTTCCAAAACTGGTTGTGGATATTTTGGACAATATTGCCTCAACTAAATGATAATAAAAAGAAACATGCCCATTTGGACTTACTAACAGATAGTCTTTTGATCTGACAAAGTTTCTGAGCTGCAATAACTTTTTCTAATATGGGTACACTTATGCCACCATACTTAGGCTGTAGTGACATTGGATCTCTCTAATATTCTTTTATGCTCCTTTCAGAATTGTGTACGTCTAAATAACTAAATCAGGAAGAGAGTTTTTATGGGTGTCAACTTCTTTATTATGAGGAACACAACGTTCCGGAGTATATCCTTACTCCTTCATCAGGTGAATGAATGTGATGAAGCAGAGAACATATTTATATATGTAAAAACAACAAAAGTTATGAAACAACAAAGATGTAATAGAGGCAACAGTTAACTGGCGTTGATGTGTGATTGGCAACGAACAAATGGACGCCAACACTTATCAGTTAATTAGCGCTGAATAGAAAGCAACACTTAACAGTTGAATACTGTTGATAGGTGATGAAGTGTTGTTGCTGGTACAAACCGAAATATGAGTCTCATTAACCTATGCTGACAATGACCTACTTTTCAGCCGATCCGAATTTTCTCGTGTGAAAGTGAAAATAGACATCACAAACAACTATGGTTGCACTGAATTCCAATTCCTTGTTTCATAAGAAATTGGTATTTACAAATGAATTTTATTTTAAAAATTTAATAACATCGTATTTCTATATTTTATGGCGAGGTGTAGGCAGCATGACCTTAACTAAGACGTCACCGACTGCCCCTGTTTGATGAGGTCGTAAAATGATTCACAATGCATCTGAATCACTGGTTACACCTGTTATGTTTTTTTTGCGTTTATTCAGTGAAGTTCTGAAACGCACAATGTGATTAATATAATATCAAGTCCGTACCAGACCGCCAAACTTTTCTAGCGGCCGAGCCTCGTTTTGAGATTTCCACGATTTCCGTTTGTCAGAGCTCGCTGTACGACAGAGCCCGCTGCACGACGTGTTTGCAAGGATTAGAAGGAGCGTAGTGGTGCAATATACAAGTGCTTAGATGTATCAAGTAATACTGATTAATAATTATGCATCCAGTTACATGAATTGGTCTCAAAATACTGGACTGGTTATTGTACCAAGTTGCGCAATAGGACGGGGCCCAGTCAACAGGAAACGACACTGTTGTGTAATCAATGTTTCGACTTGTAGTGGTGGACAGGACTTTGGTGGCTTCCCACATGATGTGATGTGATGATCCCGCCTCATCAAGAACAAAGCAAACATAGACGTCACCTTCCCCAGCGGCAAGACCACCAAGACCTACCTGAGAGCCAGTGACAGAGGCCCCAGCAGCGCTAGCCCCAACCCCAGAGGATTTCTATCTCAAGGATTAGGCTCGCAGTTTTGATATGGAAACTGACAGAGAAAATAAGATATCAATTGGCGCTCGGCACTGTAGCTCACCCGTCAGATATCTAGTCAACTTATAAAAATATAGACAGTAACGGGAAAGTCCTCTTGGTACCATTGATATTCAGATAGTGCCTGCATAAATACTAGCTACTATCAGTACAATATATCTGTCTGAGCAAAACATGAGGTCATCATAAGGATAGTGGGTGCGTAAGGTGTTGCTTCACTGTTAACACTATTGGTGGGAATTGAACCTGGGTCTTCGGCATGACGAGCCAACGCTTTCACCACTAGGCTACCTAACAGCTGCATCATAAGGAGAAAGACCGATGTAAACGTTCAGCTACATCAGTCACGCAATTTCCGAGATATTCACTGGAACGAATAATTTTTAGAGAAATAAAGAACTCAGTAAAACTAGGTCAAAACTGAAAATATCGTAAGGGACCATACCTTGATCTCCAACATTACCGAATTTCATTTCACATTTTTTTACAGATATTGACGAATAAATTGCATAAAATGCTTGTTCAATATGTCTGTCATGGTGGCCATATTGAAAATGGGTTCGACCTTCTTGAACTAATTCAGCTGTCATCATCGGTGGGAACAAGCATGTGACGTTTCAGCAGTAACACTGGTTGAGTGGGTTTGGGTTGTTGTTTTTTCTGAGAAGCCGTTTACGCCGGACGCCGGACAAAAAATATCATCACACAAGCAGACTTGGGGTGAAGTGGACTGATGAAAAGGAGAGGAAACGTTTGTTTTGCAAAGATTGCATCGCGGATAAATGTCTATGTATTCTATATTTCTTGCTTTATAACAGTTTACATTACAGTATAAAATGTTATCCTAATGAAATACTGCATCTGTATTCATAGAGATTACAAAACGAGTGGGTGTTGTGAATATGGAAAATTTTCCAACGAGATATATTTAAACGTTTTGATTTATTCATGAGCGAAAGTAGATAAACGGTTACACTCTTACTTTATCTGCAATATTACAAAATAAAACAATGGCTCAACACCATACAACATTGTACAGTGTACTTTGAAATGCATTCTTAATGGTGTCATTGGGCACGAGGCAGATCATTTAGGTGTTCCTTTGTGAAAATATGTGTGCCCATACCTTTTGAGGATTCATTTGAACTTAAATCATCACAATAATTGTCATTTCAATTTATTGTTAAATAACATTAATAAACATCATGTAAACCTGTAAACTTGAGAGCTGGATTTCCTGAACACTATCAAGACTGTTCAGCTTCATTTGTCCTGGATCCATAAATTAACCCATAAACTGTGTCATCACCCAAAACATGACTTCCTGTTATGCGCACTGGCAATCAGAACGGCCACGCCCATGTTAAGCTGTGACATTGAGAGTGCCACCAAATAACAGTTTGATGGTGTAATAAAATAGTTTTTGAATCACTTCAGAAGGTCCAATGTATTACATTTTCCATCAAATGAATCATGGTGTGTATTACTTCCATACCTTTAGTCGTGCCGCCGGGACACATTGACAATAGTTCTATGCGCCACTTCCGTGAATATTTACCGTGCTATGGTACTGACATATATACATGACAACGTCTGAGTCAACAGACAAACAAGACGGGCTTTTAATGACTTTCAATAGACATCTTCAGAAGAATCAGATTGTTGAGGGAACTTCCCTTTAAAGTCAGTCCGTGAAGTCATGACTGCTTTCAAACGTCACGCAGTAATATCCATCTATACGACGGCTAAATGATAACCAATGACATACTGACCATACAAACCAGTGATTGATATTATGAGCACCGACCCATGGGGTACAAGAACGCGCTATCAAAGAGCCAGTCGTTGTTCATTATATCAATCACGGGTTTGTCTGGTCAGTGCATCATTTCAACGCTTAGAAGTCATATATGACACGCAATCAAAGAGCAGGTCAGATGCCCCAACAATCCACAAAGTCTGATCTCACAACCAAAATAGGTTGTTGGAACCAAGTCTGACCTGTCCCTTTATGAGGATGCCCTGGTTTAAACATAAGTGAGAGAGTGAATTTAGTACGCCGATTTTGGCAATATTCCAGCAATCACGGCGTAGGGCACCAGAAATGGGCTTCACGCATTGTATCCATGTGGGGAATCGAACCGAGGTCCTCGGCGTGACGAGCTCATGCTTTAACCACTAGGCTACCCCTACGCCTATTGCGAAGTACTGCAAACTTACCGGAAGCTGCGCAGTGGCAGCCATGTTGAATTACTAACCCATCGATGACGTGTCCGTATAGAAAGTTGATTTTCACGTACAGTAAACCCAGAATAACTGCTTAAACATTGCCATCAATGTACCCTCGAAGGTGTTTAATGACGTCAAACATCAGAATATCAATTCAGGATCGACAGCTGATGTTGTAGCCGTTCAATAGGCACAGCCGTCCCTCAATATCCCCGTCATCTTGTTGTTGTTATTGTTGTTGTGAGTCCAGGCAACACATTCATGGCCGAGCTGGTAACGATTTTGTAACAGATGGTAACAATTCAGTTTCATGCTCATTCAGATATCTTTTATTATCTTTTTAAAATAACCAAATTAGGTATATACATGCAACTCTTACTCCGAGATTGTGATATTGATTGCTGAAGATCAAATTAAACTTTACATGGAGCAATTACTTAAATGCTTTTATTTATCGCTGCGAAATCGTAAACGTGAGCTGCGTTTTTCAATCATAAATAGGATAGGCATATTCACAACGTTGCGCCCATGTGGGGAATCGAACCCGATGCTCATGTTGATCACTGGATTGTCTTTTCCACGGTGGGGTAGCCTAGTGGTTAAAGCGTTTGCTCGTCACGCAGTAGACCCGGGTTCGATTCCCCACATGGATATATTGTGTGAAGCCCATTTCTGGTGTCCACCGCCGTGATGTTGCTTTAATATTGGTTAACAGCGGCGTAGAAACTAAACTCACTCACTCACAACGTATCCTCGTTTTGAGGTGAATGAAAAGTCCACACTCCGGCGCATTCATGACTTCGCATAACATCCCTGCCACGGGGCTAACTGCCATTATCACGTGACCGGACTTATCTCTTTCTCGTGAAGAAACGCGCTTATTCGTAAATCAGACTGACTGACTGACTGAGTTTAGTTTTACGCCGCTTTTTGCAATATTCCAGCAACATCACGGCGGGGGACACCTGAAATGGGCTTCACACATTGTACCCATGTTGGGATTCGAACCCGGGTCTTCAGCGTGACGAGCGGACGCTTTAACCACAAGGCTACCCCACCGCCCCCGTAAATCAGGAGACTGGCCTAACGCAAGTATTTCGGTGAGCTCTTCATACTGTTTTGCATAGTCACATATACTCAACAAGTCAAGGACGATCCCAATCATCAATATTTCAGTATCTGAGAGTTCATATTAGGTGAGTGAGTGAGCGAGTTATTATTTAACGTCACATCAAGGACCATCCCAATCATCCATATTTCAGTATCTGAGAGTTCATACTAGGATCCATATGATACTTAAATATTGAATATTGGGATGGTCCTTAACTTTTTGTGTTGAGTATATATGTTATTCTGGAAGGGTGTTCGGCAATGCATATCTATACTATTCGCACTTTGCTAAGGATCAAATCATGGCTTCAACAGAAAACTATGATGTGGGGTCAAATTTGGTTTAAATATTTAAAGTTATTGTAAGCATGGGTCCTAGGTTTCAGTATGTCATTTCATCTTGTGGATCCCATACCTGCTATTGACAGGTGTTGTGTACTTGTCAATGACTCGTTCCATGATTTGCAAAATGGTTGATTGGCGTCATGAACACCATTTTTATGGTTACTCAAGTGCATAAGGTTAGATTAAAGTGACTGTTTGCCTAAAGAGGGGTTACCATATCATTATTTATCCAGTTTTATATGGATACAATTTCAAAATATAAATCTTCGTTTAAGTAAAGTTGTGAATTTTTGTGATCCTTAGCAAAGTGTGAGTAGTATATATCCATGTGACGAACGGGTCAAATTCCTTAATGGAACGGACACATACTACCTTGCGTAATCAGGCGGCCTTTGAGTAATGATTGTCATTAGGTTAACTGGTGACTGTATCGGTTAACTGCTACGAAGTATTTGTTTCCCCAAAATACTTCACCAGCATCGTTTTTGAAGTCACGTCACTCACTCAAAGCCTCTTATCACGAGCTCGGCACGAGGTTCCTTACGCTCATGAACGCCATTTGACTAGACGGCCCTTTCGCTCAAAGCGAGGCTAAGATAGCGGATGAGTCCTAGTCAGAAGCGAAAATGAATGAGCACATTAAGCCTATGATAAACGAGGATGGATGAAGAGTGATTGGTTGCCATGAGTTACGGTTTTGGTTTGGTTTGGTTTGTTGTTTAACGCCGTACTCAGCAATATTCCAACTATATGGCGGCGGCCTGCAAATCATCGAGTCTGGATCAGACAATCCAGTGATCAACAGCATGAGCATCGATCTACACTATTGGGATACGATGACATGTGTCAACCAAATCAGCGAGCCTGACCACCCGATCCCGTTAGTCGCCTCTTTCGACAAGCATGGGTAGCTGAAGATCAGTTCTAACCCGGATCTTCACGGGTCATGAGTTACGGACCAGTAAGAACACAGTAAGTCTTGTGCATGTCGAGCATGGCGTGTAGCACATCTTGCTTACTGATGCTCTCCAGATGTATATCCTGAAGGCCATCATCATCATTAGCACATAAAATATATAAATCTTTACAAATGCAGTATAAAATATAGATAAATATACAGTGAATAAGGGGCGGTGGGACAGCTCAGTGGTTAAAGCGTTCGCTCGTCAAGCTGAAGGCCCGGGTTCGATTCCCCACATGGGTACAATGTGTGAGGCCCATTTCTGGTGTCCCCCGCCGTGATTTTGCTGGAATATTGCTAAAAGCGGCGTAAAACCAAACTCAGTCAGTCAGTCAGACAGACAGTCAGTCAATGTGTGAGGCCCATTTCTTGTGTCCCCCGCCGTGATGTTGCTGGAACATGCTAAAAGCGGCGTAAAACCCAACTCACTCACTCACTGCAATGGATTTTTAAAGAAGTCATGAAATTACTCACTGCAATAGAGAATAGCTAAAAATTGAGATTTGAAAGGATCACACGTTGCATAAAAAATCAGGTTTCTGAGCACACATTTACATTTCTGTTGACTGAACTGAGATATGAAAACGTCATCTCATTCAGGTTTCCCTACACAGTAAATCCGCTTTGCCTTGATGCTCACAATCTGCTGGCATCCATTGATAAAGATCCCGGTGAGAGTTTTTCCGTACTGACATCCTGTATCTAAACACGTAGCGAAATCGTACTGCCGAAACCCCCGCCGTGCATCATGTCCAAAATATACATGTTCAGGGCCCGGCCACAATGACGACCAAGGAACGCCCCTATCGGGCTTATTTGAGAACACCAGACCCCCTCCGTCAAAATAGTCTTCTTCTATAATGTTCCGCATACGGGTCAAGGCCACGAGACTTTGCTTGTCCAAAGAGAGGCCAGGAACAATCCCAGCATGCACTACGATTGAATTCAAACTCGGGATGCCGATAGTGAAAGGCAGCTGGGACAGGAAGTGGTGGTCTTGTGTGGTCATGTCCTTGATCCATTTGTGTTTGGTTCGCAGAACATAATTGGGATCATTTTTCATAAACCTGTATTCTTTCAATACAATTTCTTCATGGTTTCCTCTCACGGCGTAACAGTCGATCTCCCCACTCTGAATGAGCCTGAGGACGCCGATGCTACACGGACCTCTGTTGATGAGGTCCCCTACAAAAAGAAACAGCACGTTTGGTTCCATTTTCTTGACCACTTGGATCATGTCCCGCAGTTCGTCCAAGCAGCCGTGGACGTCCCCCACGACAAACACCGCTTTCCCCCCGACAACATCCTCTCCGAGCTCCAAGTGACAGGTGTCTGGTAAGGGGAGGTCATACTTGTCTTTCCGGACAGTTGGAGTCTTCTGTAAGATGGACATCAGGTTGGCAACAAGGGCGGCCATTTTGTTGACGTCGTCTGCTTCTCATCTGACCACACATCTGATATCTGCAACAAACAGAGCCGTGAGTGAGTGAGTGAGTTTAAGTTTACGCCATTTTAGCAGTATTCCAGCAATATCACGACGGGGGACATCAGAAATGGGCTTCACAGATTGTACCGGTGTTGAGAACCGAACCCGGATCTTTGAGCGACGAGCAAACGCTTTAACCACTAGGCTACCCCACCGCCCCCACAAACAGAACGTGTAAGTGAATGAGTTAAACAAAACTGGATTGAGCTGTGTCACAGTTAATGCAAAATCGTTAAAAACGGCGCACGGATCCCGATCAGAAAGCTACGCAACTCTTTTTATTTATTTGCCTAGAAGTAGTGAGTGAGTATGGTTTTACGCCGCTTATAGCAATATTTTAGCAATATCACAACGGGGTGACACCAGAAATGGGCATCACACGTAGCCTTGTTCAGAATCGAACCCGGGCCTTCAGCGTGACGAGCGAACGCTTTACCCACTAGGCTATCCCAGCGCCCCAGCCTAGAAGTACGTGACTGATTACTGTCCTGTTCTGTGTGTTGCTGAATAAAATAAGCTGTCATTGTTGGCGAGTATATATATATAATTCCAAGAATTCACTTGAAATTTTTTTTATATACATATATCACGGTATATAGGTAAATATTTGGTGACCACTCTTTGGATTTATACAAAATTCACAGCTCTATGAACAGTATGGAACTAAATTCTTGGTGAATTTCGGCGGAAAGTCTAACACGACTTCTTTGGGGGGGGGGGGGGTTTAGCCTTATGGTTAAAGCGTTGGCTCGTCACGCCGAAGACCCGGGTTCGAATCCCCACATGGGCACAATGTGTGAAGCCCATTTCTGGTGTCCCCCGCCATGATGTTTCTGGAATATTGCTAAAAGCGGCGTAAAACCAAACTCTGTCAGTCAGTCAGTCTTTGTTAGGGTCGACATTCTTTCGTACACTAAACTGCATATGTGGAAAAACTGATGATCGGTCACCACTTTAATGAAACTTTCGTCAGGGTTGCAGACGTTGAATAATATTCCATATACCCTTACATTTTCAAACCTCACTGTTTGAACACATTAACCGTATCCTTACACATCTAAGGGACGCTACTCTACAGAGACTGAGACGTCTGTGGTATACACTTAAAGAGATCTTATCAACCACAAAGCATGATCGACAAAGGCTGTACGGGATACGATTAAGAGTTTCCTTGACCCGGTAAACCGCAGTTTTTAAGAAACTAGAAACAGGTGAACCAGTTGGCAAGTCACAAGTGAAAACACGATTGAGACATCACAGTTCCCTATCACGGCAGGCGACTTTAATAAACCAGTGAGCCACGTGAGGCATAGACTGGGTCACGCTGTCAGACGGGACTAAATGTCGCCCTGGCCCCATGGTGAACACACATCACTCAGCTGGGGGTATCGTTATTTGTTGATATGAGTATATCAGCTTTCATCATATATTTTATAAATGTCAACATAAAAGTATATCACACACGTCCATGAAAGAGGCGGTCCCGCGAGCGTGTTTGAGTTCGGTTTAATGTCACGTGGCACAATTTCAATGATCTCACGGCATGTCCCTTGGTGTGGAGGAACTGCCGTCACTGAAGCCACCGCAGTCAACCCCTGGCCCTGTTCCCGTCGCATAACGATATCGAGCTGTAATTGTTTTTTGTTACCGTGGATCAAATTCACGTGTTTATTGTACGTAAGAACACTGGCCCAAATACTTGAACTGCATAATACATAGTGTTATTTTACAAATACACTACCGGGCAAAAGAAAGTTATCCCCGACTTCACTTGCCCAAAAATAGAAACAAAGACGTATGTGAGATTTATGATAAGTATTTTACAAACAGAAATCATTTCCCGATAATTTGAATGAAAATCCATTGTAGGGGACCGTTCATAATTTATGGCTAAGGGGGGCGATGACGATTTTAAGGGGGGGACACCCATTTTGTTCTGGGGAGCAAGGGGGCGTCATTGATTTTGTACGTGACATCCAGGGGGGTCACTTATTATGTACATACATTTTATTTATTTTTTTTATTTTATTTAATTTTTTTTTTTTGGGGTGGGGGTGGTGGTGTGTGTCATTCACATTGTACATGCTTCTCCATAAAAATCATCACACACACCCACACTACCACACCCCAGCCATAACTTATGAACGGTCCCTAATGCAGATCTTACATTTGCCGCAAGAAGTAGTCGAGGGGTCAAGATAGAAAAATACACAAATCAGAGTTCATTAAAAATGTGCATAAAGAGTCACATAATGAGACAGCAGTTAGGGGACATGTCATCAATAGCGATTGTGACCACCCTTGGCATACATACACATTGACGTCTCCACACTGACATCGTCAGTCGGCGCACGACGTCGGCAGGAATTCTGTTCGATAAGTACAAGAGTCTGTTCAAATTCCTGTCGGTTCGCTGGAGGTGGTACTCGCTGTCTTAGCTGACGATCAAGATGATCCCAGAGATGTTCAATGGGGTTCATGTCCGTAGATCGCGCTGGCCAAGGCAATACGTTGACGTTAACGCTGTGCAGGCATTGTCGAACAATTCTGGCGGCGTGAGGCCTTGCGTTGTCGTGCTGCAAAATGACTCCTCTTGGCTGTTGCCGAATAAAGGGCACCACAAAAGGTCTCAACACTTCATCCCTGTATCACTGGGCATACAGATTTCCTCGGATGATAACCAGTCTTGTTTTCGGGCCGCAATACCGCTCCATACCTGGACGCCTCCTCCATCGAACGGGTGGACTTCCTGAACGCAGTTTGGCGCCAGTTGCTCTCCTCTACGTCGTAAAACTGAAACTCGACAACGTTTCTGAACAGACTGACTCGACCTTCATCTGCAAAAGGCACTCCCTCGCGGTCATGTCGCAGCCACCGACGTTCAGTCCTTGCCCATTGTCGTCTGCGTTGACGGTGTAGATGGGTCAAGGCCATTCCACGGAAGGGGCGGTAGGCTCGTATACCAACCATACCAAGACCTTGAAGGACTGTTTGTCTGCTGAAGGCGTGTCCTAGTGCACAATTGACGTTGCCGTCTTCAGCCGGTGTCCTCCTGGTCTTCCTGATCTTGGACGGTCTTGGGTCTGGCCTGTTTGCTGGTATCGGTTTATGGTGATGGTGGCCTGACTGCACTATTACCAAAAGGAGGGTACATTGTTTGACTAAAACCTGAATTGCATATGTATCCGGTGTGTACTGATTTAGAGTGTTTTAGATCGGCAAATATAGTTCCAATCATACTTATCTTTTACATTTCAGAATTGTTTTTGGTAACAGTCCTAATCCGTAGTATGTTTTGTTTGTTTCTTGTTTAACGCCGCAATCACCAATATTCCAGCTATATGGCGGCGGTCTGGAAATAATCGAGTCTGGAAAAGAGCGAGTGAGTGAGTTTAGTTTTACGCCACCTTTAGCAATCTTCCAGCAATATCACGGCGGGGGACACCAGAAATGGGATTCACACATTGTACCCATGTGGGGAATTGAACCCGGGTCTTCGGTGACGAGCGAACGCTTTAACAACTAGGCTACCCCACTACCCCAGAACATAAGATGTTACTTGCATATGAACGTCCATTCACATTGGTTTGTTTTGGTTTGTTGTTTAATGCCTCACTCAGCAATATTCCAGTGTAATCATAGCTTTCGGCCGTGGGAGCCGTGCCAATTTACACTTCTCAGAGGTGTACACAAAGTCCGCAGTCTAGACTACCAGTTGCGGTGGCTGAGCGGGTAAGGCGGCTGACTTTGTGTCCTGGAGATTAGGTGCCTGACTCTGAGGGTGTGGGTTCAAATCCCAGATGGGATTCAACGGAAAAATAGTACAAGAATTTTGTAATTTATTACATATGTTACATTTGACCACTTTCTAAATGGCATTATGTAATCAATCCAGTGATCAACAACATGAGCATCTGTCTTCACAAGTGGGGCACAATGACATTAGTCAACCATGTCAGTGAGCCTGACCACCAAACCGTTTAGTCGCCTCTATACGACAAGCATGGGTTGCTGAAGACCAATTCTAACTTGGATCGTAGGGGGTTTATCAATTTTAAGACCCAGTTGTAGACATGTAGAACACTGACTGAAAAGTCTTATTTGGAATATGGAAATATATACAGCACATGCAGTAAACTATGTTAACAAGCATTGTCACTAAGGGGACATAATCCCCCGCCGAAAATGATCAAATCAAACTTATAAAGTA
Organism: Haliotis rubra; assembly: GCF_003918875.1. Taxonomy (NCBI): domain Eukaryota; kingdom Metazoa; phylum Mollusca; class Gastropoda; order Lepetellida; family Haliotidae; genus Haliotis; species Haliotis rubra. Next base: position 372,675 of record NW_025767657.1, on the reverse strand, counting down.
ATGAAAGTTTAAGTTAAATGTCAACAAAAACATGACCAGTCAACCTCTCTTGATATCTTGCTCTTTAGGTGTTCCAACACACACATATTTTCAAGACTGACTTTGACCTTGACATGAATGTCATAGTGTATGAAATATGCAAAAATAGTACTAAAGAAATTGCTTATTGAAAACAATTAAGGGAAGTCTTGAAAGTCTGAAGAGAATCCAGTGAACCGTTCTTGAAATATCTTGCTGACAATTCAGGTTAACATGCTGAAATCTTCAAAGTGTCGCTGTGACCTTGAAAATTAAGTCGACCAAAAATCAACTGGGCCCTGTGCCTTCCCTGGATGAAGCTTGGTTTCAAATATGAAGACAATCCAGTGAACTGTTCTTGAGATAGCTTAACATGCAGGTTTACATGCTGAAATCTTCAAAGTGTCGCCATGACCTTGAAAATTATGTGAATGTCACCAAAATCGCCTGGTCCCTGCGCCTTCCCTAGATAAAGCTTTGTATTGAATATGAAGAAAATCCAGTTAACAGTTCTTGAGATAGCTTAACATGCAGGTAAAACGTGAAAGTCCTAAACACAAAGTCAAAGTGACCATTATTAATCTTAGTTCCTTGCGACCATAGTTTCATACACACTTTTCGACAGTAACATAGAACAAGTAATTGGGAGCCCCCCCAACCCAAACTGTTGGTGTAAGCATGTTCCTTATAGTTTACTGTTCACAGATTACGATACCAGAGGCTAATAATCTCTATGAAGAAGGTGCCAGACAACTAGTCCAAGACAATATCATAACCAATTTTTATTATAACTAAACCTGTTCATGAAATCCAAACAGACAAAGAAATAACAAAATAACAAACATGCGACAAAAGGCACAATCATGTTGAAAAATATAAAACGAACACAAACAAAGTCTCAGATCTTTAATCAGCTTTTTTAAACATGTCTGGCTGTTTGGATGTCACTGATATAAACTCTCTCGTTCCATCCAGGAATATACCCGTCAAGGACTTCCCATACACACAACCAGTGTCAAGACCTGTGGCGTATGGATACGTCTGAAGACCACGCACCGCATCATGACCGAAGTACACATGATCAGGGCCTGGCCACAACGAGGCCCAGGGTACTCCGTCGTTCGAACTCTCTGATGGGATGAGGATTGGACATGAACCGTGAAATATAGTATAAAACTGTTCTATATTCCTCATGTGAGTCATAGCTATGAAGTCCTGCCCTTCAAATCCCCAGCCAGGAATGAGTCCAGCGTGAACTATGGTTGCATTCAAACTTGGAATGGATATCGTGAATGGTAGGTCTTTTAAATATTCAAAATCTGTCCAAGGCAGGTCCTTGATCCATTTGTTTTTTTCCTTCATGGCGTAATTTGGGTCCCCAATGGATTTGTAGTATTCATGGAGGACCACGTCGTCATGGTTACCACGTACCGAGTAGCACTCCATGCTCTGAACTAGTTCTAGCACTTCTTTGCTCTTTGGACCTTTGTTGATGAGATCTCCAACAAATACACACAGAATATTTGGCTCTCTCTGTTTAGCCTTGTCTATCAGTTCACACAGTTCATCATAGCAGCCATGAACGTCACCGATTACGAAGACCTTCCTGTCCCGAATGACGTCTGCTCCCAGTTCAAGATGGCAGACCCGGGGTTGAGGGAGGTTGTGTTTGCTTGGTCTGGGTGGGGGTCTCTTTTTCAGGACAGATAGAACATAAGACAGGAGGGATGTCATTTTCTTGTCAGTGCACTTTGTTCATCAGCTCAGTGGACTTTGACTTCAGTGACTCTGGAAGAAATTGAATACATTGTGAGTCGGAATGTGACACACATACAAAGTTACAGGCTGTAAGACAGATTCCATCAAAATCATTGTCTATCTCTTATTTGAACTGTTTGTGAAGCATTCTAGAAGCAATGGGAATGACAAGTGTTTATGGATGATCAACTTCTTTATTGTACAATAGCGAAGTTTCAGTATAGATGCTTATACCGTTTTCTCTCATTTCACTGGAATTTCAAAGGAAGAGACATTTTCATTGTGTGGAAAGCACAGCCAACGGATTTCGGTCATCAACAAGATATTCTAGAATTTTGTTGTGTTCAGTTTTCAAATTTAGCTTCCAGAACTCTGTCCAAAGATATTCCAAAGTGGAGACTGGAATGGAAGTCACCTGTTTGAAACTAGTTCCGAGTGATGTAAGACAGTTATGCACAAAGAACTTAGCTTGAGCACCCCTTGACATATCTCACGATATAATGAGCCCCGATCTTAACCCTTTGGCGCATATCTGGGACATGATTGGTCGTCATGTGCAACAAAGGGATCCTCCTGTACCGAACATTGCCCAATTGGAAGCTGCTTTACATGAGGAATAGCATAGACTGCCCTTTCAGAGGATCAGGAGGCTGACAGTGGGTATGAGGAGGAGAGTGCTCACTGTTATACAGTTACATGGAAGTTACACCTGGTATTGACCTTGAATCGTGTAAGACAAGCAAAATGACATTTTGAATGTTCACATTCACCAATAAATTCAACATTAAACACTCGAGGGCCATACTTGTACAGACATGGTTTTGAATGGGTTTTTTCCAAAAGAGGCATTATCATCCTAAAGTCAACATGGATTCCAATCATTTTGTCGTTTTTTATGAGTCAAGGATCAGTCGGGTCAGAAAAACTTGTGATTCGTCGACGCCACAACGAGAAGTTTCATGTACATGTTGAAAACCTATCATTGCGAAAATACAGAGGGTGCTTAATTAAGTTCTTTGTGCATATATAAAGTTGCTTTCTGAATGGCTTATCTGGACTTCTTCCTAGTCATTCATCGGTTAGTCAAAATTAGCGAAAGGTCATTCTCATGTGACCTGTAAATTGAGATCCTCTGATCTTTGTTCAGCAGCAACAAGAACTAAGGTCTGGCTTTAATGAAATTTGATATTTGATGGCAAAACATGCTTAATATAGTATTGTGCCACTTAAACATGGTAGACAATGGACCAAGGGTCCTTCTAATAACAGACTGATGATAGAATACACGGGGCAATCAAATGTCTGACATCTATGGAGAATATAATTTAACATAACATGTCTTCAAATAGTCTTGTCTCTCTATTTGTTAGTTTGTTAATATTCCGACATACTCATCAGAAAATACCCATGAAGATCCGGGTCATAATATTGATCTTCAGTAACCCACTCTTGTCATAAGAGGCGAGTAACAGAATCGGGTGGTCAGGCTCACTGACTTGGTTGACATGTCATCGATTCCCAATTGTGCAGTTCCATGCTCATGCTGTTGATCACTGGATTGTCTGGTCCAGATTATTTACAGACCGCCGCCATATAGCTGGAATATTGCTGAGTGCGGCGTAAAACTAAACTCACTCACTCAACAAAAAAGACCACCCCAGTTATCAATATTTTAGTATTTAGTAGTTCATATCATGATCCATAGAGTACTTAAATATTGAATATTGGGGTGGTCCTTAACTATGTACACAGTCAAGGCTGAACCAGACAATCCTGTGATTGACACCATGAATCATCAATCCAATGAACTGAGACGCGATGACCAGCTATCTACACAAGATTGACAATAGATCAATTTAGTTGTCTCTTATCATCATCATAGATCGCTGGGACTATTTCTTACCCAGAATCCCCAATGGTTCTACAAGTAGAATTTTTTTTAATGATCTGTGACATCATCTTCCTTTTCAAATAATGATTTAGAAATTCAATGTGATGACATTTACCAGAAGAAAACTATACTGAACTAACACAGAGAAATTGAGAATTGAAGCATGCAATACAAGTAACCGATGAACCTTGTAAATCCTCCCTAGTTTTATCTTCTCTACTTACTTGATTACATAGCTGACTGACTGACTGAGTTTGGTTTTACGCCGCCTTTAGCAATATTCCAGCAACATTATGGCTGGGGACACCAGAAATGGGCTTCACACATTATACCCATGTGGTGATCAGCTGACAGGTAAGTTATACCCAAAGTTTTTGAAAGGCATTTAGAAGTTGGACGAACATGAATATATGACACTTTTAAGGATAACAACTTCTTTTTATTCTTTACACGACGTTTCAGAGCTAATTCTTGCTCCTTCATCAGGTGAATGCTCCATCATTCACCTGATGAAGGAGCAAGAATTAGCTCTGAAACGTCGTGTAAAGAATAAAAAAGTTGTTATCCATAAAAGTGTCATGTATTCATGTTATACTTGTTTAGTTGATTACTTTTCTGGAAATATTCAGTTCGTCTGAGAACAGTGAGTCCAATAAAATTATTATTCTGTTTGAATCGATAAGACTTGTCGATTTGTAGCAAGCTAGTTGTATTTAAATCACATTTCTATTCTTATGACAAAGTTCAGACTGCCCATTTTAATTTTCATCACAAGATCAGAGAGATTGTGTCAAACAAGGAAATAACCTGTCAAAATATCAATGGGCTTCAAAGAATGTGCAATGCTGTATACATGTGCACTAGTGGTGGTCCGATTAATTGAAATAATCGAAGATTGGTCGTAGTTACTAAACGACCAAGCAATCGATCATAATTTCTCATAATCGAACACAAACAATTCTGGAACACTTGTTTTCATTTACAATATTTTTCTGTATATTTTGTGTCTGTTATATTTTTGAAGCACTACAAGCTCATTTCAAGTCATGATTGAATTTATCTTAAAGATTCCAAGAAATTTATGTTCCTAACATACTAGTCATCTTTTAAAGATATGAAATTTTGCCAAAACACCCCAAAAGAACTACATGGGTTTTTTTCCTTATTTTTATGTGCATTAACAAATTTCATAAATGACTCTAACCAATTATTTTCGATGATTGATCGGTTGTAATGAACCAATCATCAATTATGAGATTTTAACCAATTCCCAACACTAATGTGCACAACATTTTGTTAAGTTCATTGACAAATATCATTTGGCAAGAGATATAAGACTAGATATCAAGATAAGGAGAACCTGTTTTTCATGATAGGTGGGTTGGAAGTGGTATCCAGATGGGACTCAAAACCCCAAAGTACAAGAATCCATACTTTGTGTATATAACATAAATGCAACTTCCCAGGATGCAACAACAGTGCCTGACTCTGCTAAAGTGTGGGTATCAAATAATCCCAGATGGGGACTCCAAAGCCCAAAGTACAAGATTTTGGAACTACTGTTTTAGTCTTTGAAATTTATCATATCTGAAGTTGTCAGAGCCTGAAAATGTACTCTTAGAAAACACTTCATAACTGAAAACCATAATATTTGCAACTTCCCAGGATGCATCACTTTAAAGTAGCAAGTTGCATCATGTTATACATATCTGCAATAACAACCTGGATAAGAAAATTTTTTAACACAAACAACACCAAATTTTGAGATTTTTTCCCAACAAGCTAATAAAACACAAAAACATATTAAAAGAAGAAAAGGAACAGAACAAGATCTTACCTGATATGACTGCCTTGTCAAAGTGAATTAATCTTCTTGACTGCAAATAACAGACAGATCAGCATTTGATATTCTTGTACAACCTACATGACGTCTTAACAACACCAAAACCCTTACAAGAAGAGAAGGAAGTAGTACATAGCCCTGCTGTGTGCCATACATCATATGGTCACCTATCTTTCTGTATTCAGTATGAATTTTGAACTCTCTCACACGTTATTCTTAAAGGTCATCAAGTTGCAGATGCTGAGTGATTTGTATCAATTGCTTGTGTTTATGATTTGTATAAACTGTTTGTGTTTATGATTTGTATAAACTGTTTGATGCATTTAATAGATTAGCCACTGTCAGCTGGATGGTGTTAAGGGTATTTTCGGTAAAGATATTTTTGTCAAAATCTAGACTGGTTTAGGTGGTTTATTTCAGAAAAGTAATATAGGCCATAGGCCCGGGATACACTTTTTGAATTACAGAGTGAGAAAGTATGTTATAATGAAGACTGTCTCAGTAACATAGCTTGATATACATGTATAAATGCTGATAAATGTTTTGAGATGCTTGCATTTGATGATTGCATTTGAAGCGTATTAAATTTTTGGATTGTTGGATATTCATAAAAGTGTAAAGGGATGTACAGCCACCGCAATGCTTGATATTTATTACAAATATGTAAGAAGTGATATTCATCTTCTATATATGACAGTTTACAGATATTACATAATCTGTCATTTCTAACCTCACCAATATACCTGCCAGTTTCTATTCTTAGTTTATGAGACCCCGATCTAAACTGAGCAAGAGCATGTCTATGTTTAGAATAGCTAACCATGAAGATATAAGATTCAACACCCAGGGGTGGAAATAACTTGAAAATTGCTAGTGTACTCCGGTACAGTGGCACATGTAAAATCACTTGCCCTGATAATTTTTCCACTATTCCGGCCGTTTTCTTGTTGATTTTTTAAATAAACAACATAATTAACATTGGAATATCAACTGGACACTGGTACAGTGTGATATACTAATTTGCTTGCCCGACAGAAAAAAACACTGGACTCGGGCGACGGGCAATGGGTTATTTCCACCCCTGAACACCTGAACATAGGTTTAAACGACGAATATCCAAATGTTTTTGTGCCTTTTATTATTGCAGAATTCCAGTCTTGTTGATACGAAACTTTGAGTCTACCTATATATTCATTTACAAATAGCGTTTCACTTCGAACCATCTGTTCTTGCCAAACAAATCCAAATCCATATACTTCTAATGTATGCTTTATCCTAGATACCCAGCTCTTGCAACCATTACTTTTTTTATATTAGTACTGATATATTATATTTCTGATATTTATAGAGTTTATTTATAGAGAAAGAGTTTATGGGACATCTCAGATATTTTTTGTGATATTTTCACAAAATGCTATGTAGGTAGGGATTTTTTAACAAAATTTACAGTGTGAGCAGTTTTGAGATAAATTTTTGATAGATTAACTAACAGTATTTTAATTTCCTTATCATGTTTACACTGATCCTGTTGAAAACAACAGGAAATAAATATATTTTAACATAATCATTATTTCTGGTCATATTGTCAAAAAATCAGCATTTCCTAGAGAGGTAGATAAAATTTAAACCTCTGTCACCCGGGTACTTTGTGTAAAAATGTCCATTGAGTAATCTGGAAACCGATTAGAAATGAGTATTTCAATGCAAGTTAAACTGACCAATAGGTATGGTAAGGGGAACAATGGTGTACCCATTGGGTATTGATAGTTTTTTGGGGGGGGTAGTTTATACATTTTTACACTCTTCACCCATGGGTCCACAGATGGGTTTAGTTAACTGAGTTAACTTACGACCCAAGTGTGACACATATCACATTACCTATAGGGCTGATGAGGTAGCTGCACGATTAAAGCATTCGTTCATTACACTGCCATGAGTGAATGAGTTAGGTTTTACATCGCTTTTGGCAATATTCAAGCAATATCACGATGAGGGACACCAGAAATGGGCATCACACATTGTGCCCATGTGGGGAAATCGAACCCAGCCTAAACCATTAAGCTAACCCACCACCCCATTACGCTAAAGACTGGGGTTCAATTCAACACAAAGGTACAAAGTGTGAAGCCCATTTCTGGTGTCCCCTGCTGTGAAATTGCTAGAATATTGCTAAAAGCAGCACAAAACCTTATTCACTTCATCCCATAACTCTAACTGTAATATGTATGTAACTTGTAAGCAGGATGTTGCACATAGTATAGGTACATTACTTACACCAGTGGAGTTCATCTATATGTGATGTCATGATTCCATGAATAATACAATATCTGAAGAGACACGAGTTCATCTATATGTGATGTCATGATTCCATGAATAATACAATATCTGAAGAGACACGAGTTCATCTATATGTGATGTCATGATTCCATGAATAATACAATATCTGAAGAGACACGAGTTCATCTATATGTGATGTCATGATTCCATGAATAATACAATATCTGAAGAGACACGAGTACGCCAGCTAGAAAGCCACAGTGGGTGATAATGCATGGTGCGGTTATGCTTCTGGGTTTTCTGTTTCTTTCATGTATATTTGTATGTTGCAACTCGAAATGATTTTGGTTGAGTTTTAGTTTTGTTTGTGATTTTTATGTGAATGCATATATAGAACGTCATACTAGTGCATTTGGATGTTTTGTATTGAACGAGAAGATTTCATGGGAGCTGAGAAACAACTCAATCTTCAAACTCGTTGTTTCTCTGCTCCCATGACATCTTCTCGTCATCTTCTCGTCAGAGAAACGAGAGTTCGAAGAACGAGTTGTTTCTCAGCTCCCATGACATCTTCTCGTTCAATACAAAACATCCAAATGCGCTAGTATGATGTTCTATATTTATTATATACCCCCTTATCTTGCATTAATCTGTTACTTAATAAAACAAATCATAGCGTAGAGCAATGTAGAACCGGCAGGGGTTGAAAACGGAATCTGGGGTGCAATACGGACTTTGACCACGTCATCCGTATTGCACCCCTGTAATACTATCCTAAGTTTACATGGGTATATAATAAATAGGTTATTTTGAACCTTGAACACATTACCATGCCTGTTGATAAGATGACACACCAACCATGGTAGGTCACACACAAGACTTGGATACTAGTTCAAATACAGGCTAATCGGACATGGCCAACCAATACCCATTCCTGTAACAAGCACTGCACACTTGAAACAGGATTCTATTCACACCTGGTTTCAGTTCATGCACAATATAAACAAAAATAACCCAAAAATAAACAACAAAAAGTAAATGCAGCACTTCGTAATCCACATGATTTCACGGCCAACGTATTATCCTAAACAAATCAGCATTAATTTCAGGTGTTTTGGACATAGAATGGAAACAATTTTTCTGAAAGTTCTATTTAGCCATTACACGGATCATCAGTGCAATTATTATTAATAATCGTGTCACTGTCAGTTTATCAACATCGTTAGACTGATTTTGTTATTTTGGTCGTATTATTTGGATTAAGAGCAAGTACAGTTATTTTGTATCACGAAATCGAATATTAGAGAAAAGAATAACAGATACCACCAGCCACCACGTGTCTGACATCACCTGAATAATCGAGCGAATCTTTCATGTCTGTTGTCGATCTCAGCATGTCCACTGCCAAGCTGTAGGAAATGAGTGTACAAAGGGACGTCACTCTAAAAAGATTCGCTATGGCAAATTTGTTTCCGGAACTTAGAGAGAACATGTTCGAACCCGCGAAGAACATTCTAAATATAGATTTGTATATTTTCTATCTGATAAGATCAGATGAAACTTATATGTTTCCAAACACGTATTTTTCCAATATGAATTATAAACTTGAACCATAGATGGTTGAATCTAAAATGAATTATTTAAGTGGGTCTAAATCTGAGGTTTTAGGTGACCACTATTTCTGTTGTTAAAGGCTGCGTATGTATGTACGTGTGTGTGCGTGCGTGCGTGCGTGCGTGCGTGCGTGCGTGCGTGCGTGCGTGCGTGCGTGCGTGTGTAAAACTGCACGTTTAATATGATGGTGGGCAGACAATAGGTCCACTCAGACAAAAAGCCCTCGGACAAAACAACCCTAGGCTAAATGCCCCATGACAAAAAGCCCTTGCAACATTTCACCCATAGGATAAAACACCCTTTGAGTTAATTTTGAGTTGACAGGTGATAACATGGTGTTTTCTAAGCAATTCCTCCCACGACAGACAGTTGTTACAGGTAAGTAGCACATGTGAAAACCATATGCGCCCGGGATCCTCAGTGACGATGTTGTTATTCCAACAATGGAAGGAAGCCTGCTAATGTTGTATTGCCCTATGTATGATGATTTGCGTGAAAGTTTATATGAAAATGTCTGTTTTAGCTATCCCAACTTCTTAGATCTTTGTGATGATGATAAATTAGTTTTACTTTTTAAACACCATGTATATTTCAGTGCCAAAACCTGCTTTTATATCTTGCAAAGAAGAAAACATATTTTATACGGATAGATTTTACACTGTTTGTACCTATATAATTATTTAGCATTTAGTATTTATAATGTATTAATACATTAGTCTCTCATAACCCTTAAAGGGTGGCTCACTTATATGCTATATTTTATAAATATATTTATATATGTATTTTATGTGAGGTGAGACTGAAATAAAATATCTGTCTGTCTGCATCCTCGATAATCTCCAGGGTACGTTACGATTAATCTCCACTATAGAGATTAATCGTAACGTATCCCCTGGAGGTTGAGTCTCATTTCGCCTACATCCCATTTCGCCTACAGTAAACATGTAGGCGAATAGGGAATAGAAAATGCACCCCTATTGAGAGAATGGACTTGACTTAGTGGAATTAAGGAAGGTCAGTTTCACAATGTATGAGTAAAAAGATAAGTATATCATTGTCTTTAAATGGAGTCAACTTATAATCTGTGTTTATATAAGCAATTGGCTTAAGGATTACGGCTATGAAGATCAAAAGTAGCAGTGACATACTTACAACAGTTTGTGATCATAAACAAATATTAATCATTTTGTTGCTACACACTGGAAGTGTGTGATCCAGGGATGTAAAGGAAGATGCAGCACCATAATGGTCTGAAAATTGTGGGAAAGCACCAGAACATTTTGAATTCCACAGCAACATTGAATCCACAACAACTTGAAAGTGGAAGAAGATCACCTATTCAGCTCCTGGACGCAGCAGGTCACTTATTGAAGCTTCAGTAAACTCAGACATCCATGAACTCAAGTACAGTGTACTAGTTAACAGCCAGTGTTATTTTGATTATTGTATTATATTGTACTATAATTTGCTGTGAATAAAAAACATGAAAGAAGAACAATTTTTTTATTTTAATGCAAAAAGCCATGTTGTCTACATGTGCTATTAATCAAATTAAAGGAAAACTAGGGGAGATTCCATTTATATCATGCATGAAATACCAGTCACCAGACTATGAATTGTTGTTGTAAGACTGTAGGCGAAATGGGATGTAGGCGAAATGGGAACATGCCCCCCTGGAGATTATCGAGGATGGCGATAATTGTCAGTGTGTAGCTGTACATTGATAAAATGATTAAAAGGACAGCCTGAATATTGATCTGAATTTTTAACTCGATTACAGTCCGTTTGAGACGGAATGATACCGATGAATTGCAATCTAAAACAAAAACAAATCGACATAAAAGAATCAAACCAACGCGGACTGCAATATAAACAACAAACTAACTCTAGAAACAAATTGCATAATTTGTGTCACATAAATAAAAATTTGTTTAAGAAACTGTCATGAGGGGGGGGGAAACTGGAGCTTCACAGAGCATGTCCGACGTCCACTTGGTACCTATGCCGTCACATTACTCCAAGATGTACCCATGAAAACCTGGGTTAGAATTGATCTTCAGTAACTCATGCTTGTCGTAAGAGACGACTAACGGGATCGGGCGGTCATCACACATGTCATCGTATCCCAATTGCGTAGATCGATGTTCATGCTGTTGATCCCCGGATTGTCTGGTCCGGACTCGATTATTTACAGACCGCCGCCATATAGCTGGAATATTGCTGAGTGCGGCGTAAAACTAAACTCATTCACTCCAAGACATCGTTCCTGTTAGAAGCGGCAACGATCAACCGATCTTTTAATTTGTCGTGCAGTGGTAGAACATATTTACATGTTATTTGCGATCGTGCAGATGAAAAGTCAACGAAGAGGATCCTGATGTATGACTTAGGTGTCTCTAGATGTTTATAGACATTATTCAGGAGTGACAGTGTGGCATCAACAACTCCTCTCCTTGACCCGTAGGCGAACTGAAGCGGGTCACTTTGTACAGATTTATTTTACCGACTTACACTGCTTTATTTAAGCTATTTTATTCATTGAGTGGTTTGCACACTCAACTTAAACATAATAATTTATAGCTGTTTTAAGCTTGTCAGAATATGTTTCACTGATTTTAAAAATCCAGTCGAGAGGCAGACGCCATTTTGTTTACATGTCATATAGTCCGTCGCGATCTTAAATAAAATGATGTTTTGTACATTTAACATGGCGGTAAGATAAATACGTTGTACTGGCTCGGGTGACACTGCTACAAAGAGGCGTACATCAGACCGTATTACCCTCGAGGGAAGCATACAACGTATAATATATCTCTTATGTTTTACATTCGAGAAGATTATTCCTGCAATGAATACGACCACAATAATTTCCAGACCATTGTGACGTCACCTTTTACCATGACGCAACAATCACCCATCTCCATGCCGCTATAGCTTATGTTCTTTTATATTCTCAACATTCAAAATTGCACTTTAAAAAATCCCAAACAGAAAAACGACTTTGAAGACTGATTTTGAATGGGTGAGTGAGTGAGGTTGGTTTTACCCCGCTTTTAGCAATATTCCAGCAATATCACGGCGGGGGACACAAGAATGGGCTTCACACATTGTACCCATGTAAGTTATCGAACCTGGGTCTTCGACGTGACGAGCGAACCCTTTAACCACTAGGCTACCCCACACCCCCATTTTGTATGGTGAATATCATGATGTCTTTGCACCCCATGGCAAACTTTTTGTCGACTCGTGTTGATAATATGTGGCATTGATCAGGGACGGGGCGGTAGCCTAATGGTCAAAGCATCCGCTCGTCACGCTGAAGACCAGGGTTCGATTCTCCTCGTGGGTACAATGTGCGAAGCCCATTTCTGGTGTTCGCCGCCATGATATTGCTGGAATATTGCTAAAAGCGGCGTAAAACCACGCACTCACTCACTCACTCAGCGTTGCTTCGGAATAGGAGTGTCATCACGATTTTCGCGCACCACAATACGAAAATACGCTCTGTGTGTACCATCAATGTAGAGCCTCATTGAGCGAGAGCATTTGTCGGGTCAGCCCCGTCGATAACAATTCAAGCTCAGTCTTACGGGTATGAGTTATAGGTAAAAATAACACGTTCGTCATATTCACACTGGACACTAAACGGTGGCAGGAGACCGACACGTTGACATTGTACACATGCAACGATGATAGCGTTTGGAATTGTTGGGGTGTTCCTGATTGCACTGGTGATCAGCGTCTTCGTCTTCAAAGTACTTCCTGTTCTCCGGAAACTACAGAAATGGCACACGGCGCTGGATGACAAGTTTCAACATTACCCCATTCACTGGCTGTGGGGAAATCTGAAACAGGTATGTAGCAGGTCTACGGGACAAGTCCTGATAAAGTAACTCTGAGTACATGCAGACATTGAGTTGAGGGTAGAGAGGGGTGTGCATGGTTGACATGTGAATTAAAGTGATACTTTGTTGTTTAATACCTCACTCGGCAATATTCTAGCTGTGTGACGTTAGTCTGTTGTGAGTGAGTATGGTTGACACTGCTTTAGCAATATTCCAGAAATGGGCTTCACACAATGTGTCCATGTGGGGAATCAAACCCAGGTCTTCGGTGTGACAAGTGAACACTTTAACAACTAGGCTACCCCACCGCTCCACTCATCAGTCTGTAAATAATCGAGTCTGGACAAGGCAATCCAGTGATCAACAGCATGACCATTGATTTACGCAATTTTCATCCAATGACTTGTGTCAGCCAAGTCAGCGAGCCTGACCACCTCTTAATACAAGTGGGGCGGTGGGGTAGCCTAGTGGTTAAAGCGTTTGCTCATCACGCCGAAGACCCAGGTTCGATTCCCCACATAGGTACAATATGTGAAGCCCATTTCTGGTGTCCCCTGCCATGATATAGCTGGAATATTGTTATAAGCAGCGTAAAACTGAACTCACTCACTTAAGACAAGCATCGGTTGCTGACGACCAGTTCTAACCCGGATGTTCACAGGTACTAAAGGGAAACATAACTCCAACTTTGAAAGCATGAAAATTGGAATCGGTTGATCGGCTCGCCACACCGAAGACTCATCGATTCCCCATGTGGTTACATTATGTATAACCCGTTTCCCCAGCCATGATGTTGCTGGAATATTGCTAAAACAGCATGATACTATACTCACTTACTGAATACCCTGAACATATTCTTAACTTTGGTTCAGTTTGCCAAAAAATGGCATTTAACATTTCATCGTTCTTAAGAATAATGTATGTTTGTGGGTATCAGGCTATACTGCCCCTCTGGACAACTGCCCCCCGGACAACTGCCAACTAGGATTGTTTTTATTAAACTCAATCCTAAATTAAATCCATTAACACAACAATGTGTTGAGTTTTGATTAAGATAGCAACTTAATTAAGATAACAACTTAATTACATTATATCAACAAACAATGCCTTTAGTAAGAAACTGGCGATCTAAGAAACTGTGTCCTCAGGCCTACCAAAGAAAACTTTCCCACTGTGCAGAAAAACGCAGAAAAGCCCACATGTTCCTAACCTACTAGTCATCCTTTAAAGATGTGAAATTTGCCAATGCCTTTTGTGCAATTTGCAAAAACACCAAAGAACTACAGGGTATTTTCTTTATTTTTTGTCCATTAACCAAAAATAATCAGGAAAATTTCATAAATGATGCTTACCAATTATTTTCGATGATGGATCGGTTGTAATGAACCAATCATCAATTACGAGATTTTGACCAATTCCCAGCACTACTGTAGTGTAGATTTTACATTATTCAGTGCCCCAGATAAGCATTTTAAGCTGTTGTTCGAAAATGCTTTATCAGGTCTGTAATAATGTATATACTGATGTTTTTTTTCATGATCTTTGGGGGAATTTACGTGTGTCCTGGCAATATCTTTATGCCTGTGATCTCTTACAGGAGGTTCATGGCATATGGTTTACTGTTTGTTTATTTTACAGATTAAGAGTTTTAAGGAATTTCTTGAAGACACTATGGTATTTTTGAAAGATGGATCTCAAGCGTACATGTTCTGGATTGGGTTCTACAGACCTGTTGTAGTTGTAGCTCACCCGGAGAGTGTCAAGGCCATTCTGAAGACGTCGGAACCAAAGGCCAAGAGTGGTGGAGGCTATGATTTTTTGTTGCCATGGCTAGGTGAGAATAAGAATGACACCTCCCCTTATTAGAAACAAGGGGGGGAGTGTTTTGAGTCATTGCAGTTATCCCTTAGTTACATCCCTTTGTCACAAAAGGATGGGGGGGGGAGAGGGGCACTTCTTTGTGCATGAATCATCACTCACTCACTACAGACCGCCGCCATATGGCTGGAATATAGCTGGGTGCAGCATCTCACTCACTCACTCACTCTAATACTAGATGCCAAATTCTCACACATTTTACTATTTATTTTACTGCTCTTTGTTGATAACTAAAAAATATACACATGCAGATATGAACATGCAGTAACTGTTGAAATTAAATAAATAGCCACAGGGGTCTGCAATCCATACAGAATATGGATTTGGACACAAGTTACTTTGACTAGAGAATTAGCACTTTTTCTCCCTAATAGGACAACAAATGATGCAAATTACTTTTCTTTGAAACCAGAAATTCTTGCAGCTAAGGCATCAACATGTTTATTAATTAGAATATCAATCTTCATGTTCCACATGCAGAAACATTATCTAAAATTGTGTTACTTGTTTACAGGTGATGGATTATTGGTTAGTGATGGTAAGAAGTGGGAGAGAAACCGTCGTCTGCTGACTCCCGCCTTCCACTTCGATATTCTACAACCGTACCTGAAGGTTTACAACCAGGTCGCCCAGACTTTCATGGTAAATGTGACTTCAATACTGCTGGTTGTCACTCACAGTATGCTGTATATCAGTAGTCAATCAACAAACAATTGTAATCTTAAAGCCCACCTCCAAACTCATGTGGGCAGTAACAGACACAATCATAACATTGTGCAAACAAAACCAGCGGCGATTAACACTACGATCAAGACAATCAAGGATACTACCTGTTGAGACCCACACGCGAGTATGTTGTTTACATTACAGTTTTACGAGTCAGGAAACCGCCTCAGTTTTTTAGGCGCTTGATTTAACAAACACAACAATAGGAAGCATACTTCCGTGAGTTTAGTTTTACGCCACACTCAGCAATATTCCAGCTATATGGCAGCGGTCTGTAAATAATCGAGTCTGGACCAGACAATCCAGTGATCAACAGCATAAGTACCGATCTGTGCAATTGGGAACCGATGACGTGTCAACCAAGTCAGCGAGCCTGACCACCCGATCCCGTTAGTTGTCACACCAAAGATCCAGGTTCAATTCTTCACATGGGTACAATATATGAATCCTATTTCTGGTGTCCCCTGTTGTGATATTGCTGGAATATTGTTAAAAGCGGCATAAAACAAATACTTGCTCACTCACTCACTCACCCACAATTGAAAATCACTGGCGCAAGCAAGACCGATTGATCGAATAATCGTTCCTGGACTAGTCTTCAATACGTTGTTAATCAAATTGTAGCTAATATACCCATGATGTAATGATACAGCATAAGATGTATTGTGATATGAGTGAGTGAGTGAGTGAGCTTAGTTTTACGTCGCTTTTAGCTATATTCCAGCACTATCACGCCGAGGAACACCATTAATGGGGTTAACACATTGTGCCCATGTGGGGCACCCTGGTCTTCTGCGTGACAAGCGAATGTTTTAACAACTATAGTTTGGCATGAAATGCATGTGGACCCGTTTTTTTGTAAATATCTCTTCATCCAATGACCCAATCGATCTCAAACTGTGCAAGTGGATGTTTTGTCAGACAACCTAATCACATTGTAAATCACCGATTTTATGCATTTGTATTAAAGAATCTGTCTATGTAACTGTCAACAAAATAAACAGCAGAACGCAGACTGCTGGCAGAGGGAGGGAGCCAATGACCTGTAACAGCGGTAACAGGTCGACCTGTTCGACCAGTAGAGGGAGCAAGAGTCAATTTAATGCAATGCTGCATTAATTCATTCAAACTTTTTTATTTAATATTGTAATCTATATACGTTGTGTTTTTTTAAAATAAATTATGGTAGCTTCCCTGAGGGCTGATAGTTAGTATTATTGAAAGAAATTCATTGTTTATTTTTAGAGAAGTATGGTGTGATATAGTGCTTTTAAGAACAGAACGTTTTTAAAGAACAGTCCTTTCTCAAAATGTTAGAGTCATCGTTACTAATAATTTGCAATGAATGTTGCTACATCATCCGGGTACTTTGGGGTAGCCTAGTGGTTAAAGTGGTGCTCTCGTCATGCTGAAGACCTGGGTTCGATTCCCCACATGGGTACAATGTGTGAAGCCCATTTCTGGTGTTCCCTGTCATGATATTGCTAGAATATTGCTAAAAGCGGTGTAAAACCATACTCACTCACTTACTCTGATTAACAAGATTGCAAAATGTTGCAACCAACCTTTTCTGTCTTCAGAGAAAAGTGGAGAGTGCAAGCAAGGGAGGTAACTCTGTTGAAGTGTTTGCCCCTGCAGGCCTAGCTACCCTGGACACCATGCTCCAGTGTGCTCTGTCCTATAAGGAGGACATTCAGGAGCAAGGGTGAGGTTCCAACATGGTGTACATGGGGAAAGAAAGTAAACATTGTTTTCTGTCACCCTGAATTTTCATTCATGGTAAATCATAAAATGTTAACTTATTTTCCTTGACACTGTGGACATTTATGCCCAGATGTGATGCCAAAATACTCTTACCCTTTTAATTTCATTAAAAAACCAGGGCAACTTCATCCTCTGTTTACTTTTATTTACAAATATTTCCAAAACAACTTGAGTTAAGGCTGCATGTTTTTAGAGTTTCTTATTACAGTTTTCTCAAAGTTGATAAGCGAGGAACTCAAACTGGACACGAATTTTAATTTGATCACCAGTCTCTTTAAAAACTAATACCAGTGCACCCTATCTAGATCTGAGAACATCCTATTATAATATCATGTCAAAGTCAAAATATTATTCCACTTGAAATGTCACTTTGCTATAAGATGACTTTCTTAACATTAGGGGCGGTGGGGTAGCCTAATGGTTAAAGCGTTGGCTCGTAACGCCGAAGACCCTGGTTCGAATCCCCACATGGGCACAATGTGTGAAGCCCATTTCTAGTGTCCCCTGTTGCTGGATGTTGCTGGAATATTGCTAAAAGCGGCGTAAAACCAAACTCAGTCAGTCAGTCTTAACATTAATTCCCTAATTGCCGTCAACCGTGGTCCGTAACCCTGATGTATTAATGAACACAAATTTGGGCAGTAAGGATGGCCTATGCACAGGGTATAGAACAACGATGGCCGGAAAACAGTTTCTTAGTTTTATGTTATACGTAGTTATTGTGCTATTTAAATTTAAATGTCTCTTTTTTTCCAGACAAAGCCATCCTTATGTAAAAGCTGTGATCAGAATGACCAACTTGATGCAGGCAAGAGCCTTGTAAGTAATTATATACTGGTAATAATGGTGTTAGCCTGTGTCACTGTACCCTAACAGCATTGGCAGTGCTCACACTATCAACCACTTGCTTGTCTGATCAAGGATACATTACAAGGGAGACTACCCCCTCAAATTATCTGCAGGCATCGGTGTCAACACTATTCTCACTATTTATAGGGAGGGTTTATTCTTTCAGCATCACTTGCTTGATAGCGATGTTAGCATCTACACCAAATCTTTCGCAAATAATAAGTTGTCTATCCATAAAGAAATTGTGTCCAGTTTGTTAACAGGCTATTTGGGTTACCTTGTAACCAGTTGGTTAACAGACTATGTTGGTTACCTTGTGTTCAGTTGGTTAACAGGCTATGTTGGTTACCTTGTGTTCAGTTGGTTAACAGACTGTGTTGGTTACCTTGTGACCAGTTGGTTAACAGACTATGTTGGTTATCTTGTGTTCAGTTGGTTAACAGGCTATGTTGGTTACCTTGTGTTCAGTTGGTTAACAGACTATGTTGGTTACCTTGTGTTCAGTTGGTAAACAGGCTATGTTGGTTACCTTGTGTCCAGTTGGTTAACAGACTATGTTGGTAACCTTGTGTCCAGTTGGTTAACAGGCTATGTTGGTTACCTTGTGTCCAGTTGGTTAACAGGCTATGTTGGTAACCTTGTGTTCAGTTGGTTAACAGGCTATGTTGGTTACCTTGTGTTCAGTTGGTTAACAGACTATGTTGGTTACCTTGTGTTCAGTTGGTTAACAGATTATGTTGGTTACCTTGTGTCCAGTTGGTTAACAGGCTATGTTGGTTACCTTGTGTTCAGTTGGTTAACAGACTATGTTGGTTACCTTGTGACCAGTTGGTTAACAGGCTATGTTGGTAACCTTGTGTCCAGTTGGTTAACAGACTATGTTGGTTACCTTGTGTCCAGTTGGTTAACAGGCTATGTTGGTTAACCTTGTGTTCAGTTGGTTAACAGGCTATGTTGGTTACCTTGTGTCCAGTTGGTTAACAGGCTATGTTGGTTACCTTGTGTCCAGTTGGTTAACAGGCTGTGTTGTTTACCTTGTGTCCAGTTGGTTAACAGGCTATGTTGGTTACCTTGTGTTCAGTTGGTTAACAGGCTATGTTGGTTACCTTGTGACCAGTTGGTTAACAGGCTATGTTGGTTACCTTGTGTCCAGTTGGTTAACAGGACTATGTTGGTTACCTTGTGTCCAGTTGGTTAACAGGCTATGCTTGTTGGTTACCTTGTGACCAGTTGGTTAACAGGCTATGTTGGGTACCTTGTGACCAGTTGGTTAACAGGCTATGTTGGTTACCTTGTGTCAATTTGGTTAACAGACTGTGTTGTTAACCTTGTGTCCAGTTGCTTAACAGGCTATGTTGGTTACCTTGTAAGAAGTTGGTTAACAGGCTGTGTGGGTTACCTTGTGACCATTTGGTTAACAGGACTATGTTGGTTACCTTGTGTCCAGTTGGTTAACAGGCTATGTTGGTTACCTTGTGTCCAGTTGGTTAACAGGCTATGTTGGTTACCTTGTGTCCAGTTGGTTAACAGGCTATGTTGGTAACCTTGTGTCCAGTTGGTTAACAGGCTATGTTGGTTACCTTGTGTTCAGTTGGTTAACAGGCTATGTTGGTTACCTTGTGTCCAGTTGGTTAACAGGCTATGTTGGTTACCTTGTGTCCAGTTGGTTAACAGGCTATGTTGGTTACCTTGTGTTCAGTTGGTTAACAGGCTATGTTGGCTACCTTGTGACCAGTTGGTTGTGTTACCAGTTGGTTAACAGACTATGTTGGTTACCTTGTGACCAGTTGGTTAACAGGCTATGTTGGTTACCTTGTGTTCAGTTGGTTAACAGTTGGTTAACAGACTATGTTGGTTTAACCTTGTGTCCAGTTGGTTAACAGGCTATGTTGGTTACCTTGTGTCCAGTTGGTTAACAGGCTATGTTGGTTACCTTGTGTCCAGTTGGTTAACAGGCTATGTGGGTTACCTTGTGTCCAGTTGGTTAACAGGCTATGTTGGTTACCTTGTGACCAGTTGGTTAACAGGCTATGTTGGTTACCTTGTGTCCAGTTGGTTAACAGGCTATGTTGGTTACCTTGTGTCCAGTTGGTTAACAGGCTATGTTGGTTACCTTGTGTCCAGTTGGTTAACAGACTATGTTGGTTACCTTGTGTCCAGTTGGTTAACAGGCTGTGTTTGTTATCCTGTGTTCAGTTGGTTAACAGACTATGTTGGTTACCTTGTGTCCAGTTGGTTAACAGGCTATGTTGGTTACCTTGTGTCCAGTTGGTTAACAGGCTATGTTGGTTACCTTGTGACCAGTTGGTTAACAGGCTATGTTGGTTACCTTGTGTCCAGTTGGTTAACAGGCTATGTTGGTTACCTTGTGTCCAGTTGGTTAACAGGCTATGTTGGTTACCTTGTGTCCAGTTGGTTAACAGGCTATGTTGGTTACCTTGTGTCCAGTTGGTTAACAGACTATGTTGGTTACCTTGTGACCAGTTGGTTAACAGACTATGTTGGTTACCTTGTGACCAGTTGGTTAACAGACTATGTTGGTTACCTTGTGACCAGTTGGTTAACAGACTATGTTGGTTACCTTGTGACCAGTTGGTTAACAGGCATGTTGGTTACCTTGTAACAGTTGGGCTATGTTGGTTACCTTGTGTCCAGTTGGTTAACAGGCTATGTTGGTTACCTTGTGACCAGTTGGTTAACAGACTATGTTGGTTACCTTGTGACCAGTTGGTTAACAGGCTATGTGGGTTACCTTGTGACCAGTTGGTTAACAGGCTATGTTGGTTACCTTGTGTCCAGTTGGTTAACAGACTATGTTGGTTACCTTGTGACCAGTTGGTTAACAGACTGTGTTGGTTACCTTGTGACCAGTTGGTTAACAGACTATGTTGGTTACCTTGTGTTGTGTGCATGTATTTTATGTATACACACTATGATCCTTCATGTTGCAGGAACCCCCTGCACTACATCCCCTTTGTCTACAACCTGTCCGCCAACGGGAAGGAGTTTTTCAAACTCTGTAAATATGTTCATGAGTTCTCAGAGGATATCATTTCGACCAGGAAAAAGGCACTGGTAAGATTAGTAGGAATCAGTATGGACGCTCATGTAAGTACCTGTTGGTAACTGTAGGAGGGGACTATGGCAGTCACAGATTGTCAAGGTAACCAAAGGGGCCAAGGTTGCCAAGGCGAGTCAAGGTTACCAAGGTGAGTCAACCTTACCAACATAGCCAAGGTGAGTCAAGGTATCCAAGGTTGCCTAGGTGAGTCAATGTTACCAACATAGCCTAGGTGAGTCAAGGTTACAAGGGTAGCCAATGTGAGTCAAGGTTACAAGGGTAGCCAATGTGAGTCAAGGTTGCCTTGGTGAGTCAAGGTTACAAGGGTAGCCAATGTGAGTCAAGGTTGCCTAGGTGAGTCAAGGTTACCAAGGTTGCCTAGGTGAGTCAAGGTTACCAAGGTAACCAACGTGAGTCAAGGTTGCCTAGGTGAGTCAAGGTTACCAAGGTAGCCAAGGTTGGTTTGCTTTTTAACACTGCACTCAGCAGTATTCCAGATATATTTATTCACTGTAGATAATCGTGTCTGGACCAGAGAATCCAGTGATCAACATCATGAGCATCAATCTACGCAATTGGGATATGATGACATGTGTCA
This sequence comes from Haliotis rubra, assembly GCF_003918875.1. Taxonomy (NCBI): domain Eukaryota; kingdom Metazoa; phylum Mollusca; class Gastropoda; order Lepetellida; family Haliotidae; genus Haliotis; species Haliotis rubra. The sequence continues at coordinate 350,553 of NW_025767657.1, read as the reverse complement.
GCCAAGTCAGCAAATCTTACACCCTATCCCGTTAGTCACCTTTAGGACAAACATGGGTTGCTTGAAGACCAATTCTAACCCTGGATATTCACGGGGTACAAGCATGGGTTGCTTGAAGACCAATTCTAACCCGGATCATCATGGGGTGCAAGCATGGGTTCCTAAACACCAATTCTAACCTGGATCTTCAAGAAGCTTATTTCAGGATTATCTGACTTAGTGGAGAATTTTATGGCATCCTTTTCTTAGATATATAACGGAGTTAACTCTTGCTTCTCATATCACATAGAATCTGAAGTTTCCAGACCAGCATTGTGTATGATGATCATTATAGCCTGCCGAGGCGAGTTTGGTTTTACCCCACTTTTAGCAATATTCCAGCAACATCACGGCGGGGGACACCAGAAATGGGCTTCACACATTGTACCCATGTGGGAAATCGAACCCGGGTCTTCGGCGTGATACCCTGCCTAGGCCTATAGTTCATTGTTGCTGCGAGGGTAATGTTATCATCACTGTCATTATTGCTATAATCACTGGGGTTGTATTGTATTACCTTTGTTGCTGAGAGGGGGTAATCATCACTGTCTCTATTGCTATAATCACTGGGGTTGTATTGTATTACCTTTGTTGCTGAGAGGGTAATGTTATCATCACTGTCTCTATTGCTATAATCACTGGGGTTGTATTGTATTACCTTTGTTGCTGAGAGGGGGTAATCATCACTGTCTCTATTGCTATAATCACTGGGGTTGTATTGTATTACCTTTGTTGCTGAGAGGGTAATGTTATCATCACTGTCTCTATTGCTATAATCACTGGGGTTGTATTGTATTACCTTTGTTTGCTGAGGGTAATGTTATCATCACTGTCTCTATTGCTATAATCACTGGGGTTGTCTTGTGTTACCTTTGTTGCTGAGAGGGGATAATCATCACTGTCTCTATTGCTATAATCACTGGGGTTGTATTGTATTACCTTTGTTGCCGGAGGGAATGTTATCATCACTGTCTCTATTGCTATAATCACTGGGGTTGTATTGTGTTACCTTTGTTGCTGAGAGGGTAATGTTATCATCACTGTCTCTATTGCCATATAATCACTGAGGTTGTATTGTGTTACCTTTGTTGCTGAGAGAGGGTAATCATCACTGTGTCTCTATTGCTATAATCACTGGGGTTGTATTGTATTACCTTTGTTGCTGAGGAGGGGAATGTTATCATCACTGTCTCTATTGCTATAATCACTGGGGGTTGTATTGTGTTACCTTTGTTGCTGAGAGGGTAATGTTATCATCACTGTCTCTATTGCTATAATCACTGGGGTTGTATTGTATTACCTTTGTTGCTGAGAGGGGGTAATCATCACTGTCTCTATTGCTATAATCACTGGGGTTGTATTGTATTACCTTTGTTGCTGCGAGGGGAATGTTATCATCACTGTCCTCTATTGCCATAATCACTGGGGTTGTATTGTGTTACCTTTGTTGCCGCGAGGGTAATGTTATCATCACTGTCTCTGTTGCTATAATCACTGGGGTTGTATTGTATTACCTTTGTTGCTGCGAGGGGAATGTTATCATCACTGTCTCTATTGCTATAATCACTGGGGTTGTATTGTATTACCTTTGTTGCTGAGAGGGGAATGTTATCATCACTGTCTCTATTGCTATAATCACTGGGGTTGTATTGTATTACCTTTGTTGCTGAGAGGGTAATGTTATCATCACTGTCTCTATTGCTATAATCACTGGGGTTGTATTGTATTACCTTTGTTGCTGAGGAGAATGTTATCATCACTGTCTCTGTTGCTATAATCACTGGGGTTGTATTGTATTACCTTTGTTGCCGCGAGGGTAATGTTATCATCACTGTCTCTATTGCTATAATCACTGGGGTTGTATTGTATTACCTTTGTTGCTGAGAGGGTAATGTTATCATCACTGTCTCTCATTGCTATAATCACTGGGGTTGTATTGTATTACCTTTGTTGCTGAGAGGGTAATGTTATCATCACTGTCTCTATTGCTATAATCACTGGGGTTGTATTGTATTACCTTTGTTGCTGAGAGGGTAATGTTATCATCACTGTCTCTATTGCTATAATCACTGGGGTTGTATTGTATTACCTTTGTTGCCTGAGGGAATGTTATCATCACTGTCTCTATTGCTATAATCACTGGGGTTGTATTGTATTACCTTTGTTGCTGAGAGGGTAATGTTATCATCACTGTCTCTCATTGCTATAATCACTGGGGTTGTATTGTATTACCTTTGTTGCTGAGAGGGGAATGTTATCATCACTGTCTCTATTGCTATAATCACTGGGGTTGTATTGTATTACCTTTGTTGCTGCGAGGGTAATGTTATCATCACTGTCTCTATTGCTATAATCACTGGGGTTGTATTGTATTACCTTTGTTGCTGAGAGGGTAATGTTATCATCACTGTCTCTATTGCTATAATCACTGGGGTTGTATTGTGTTACCTTTGTTGCTGAGAGGGTAATGTTATCATCACTGTCTCTATTGCTATAATCACTGGGGTTGTATTGTATTACCTTTGTTGCTGAGAGGGTAATGTTATCATCACTGTCTCTATTGCTATAATCACTGGGGTTGTATTGTATTACCTTTGTTGCTGAGAGGGTAATGTTATCATCACTGTCTCTATTGCTATAATCACTGGGGTTGTATTGTGTTACCTTTGTTGCTGAGAGGGTAATGTTATCATCACTGTCTCTATTGCTATAATCACTGGGGTTGTATTGTATTACCTTTGTTGCTGAGAGGGTAATGTTATCATCACTGTCTCTATTGCTATAATCACTGGGGTTGTATTGTATTACCTTTGTTGCTGAGAGGGGAATGTTATCATCACTGTCTCTATTGCTATAATCACTGGGGTTGTATTGTATTACCTTTGTTGCTGAGAGGGGAATGTTATCATCACTGTCTCTATTGCTATAATCACTGGGGTTGTATTGTATTACCTTTGTTGCGCGCAGGGTAATGTTATCATCACTGTCTCTATTGCCATAATCACTGGGGTTGTATTGTATTACCTTTGTTGCCGCGAGAGGGAATGTTATCATCACTCGTCTCTCATTGCTATAATCACTGGGGTTGTATTGTATTACCTTTGTTGCTGAGAGGGTAATGTTATCATCACTGTCTCTATTGCTATAATCACTGGGGTTGTATTGTATTACCTTTGTTGCTGAGAGGGTAATGCTATCATCACTGTCTCTATTGCTATAATCAGTGGGGTTGTATTGTATTACCTTTGTTGCTGAGAGGTTAATGTTATCATCACTGTCTCTATTGCTATAATCACTGGGGTTGTATTGTGTTACCTTTGTTGCTGAGAGGGGAATGTTATCATCACTGTCTCTATTGCTATAATCACTGGGGTTGTATTGTATTACCTTTGTTGCTGCGAGGGGAATGTTATCATCACTGTCTCTATTGCTATAATCACTGGGGTTGTATTGTGTTACCTTTGTTGCTGAGAGGGTAATGTTATCATAACTGTCTCTATTGCGCATAATCACTGGGGTTGTATTGTATTACCTTTGTTGCTGAGAGGGTAATGTTATCATCACTGTCTTATCTATAATCACTGGGGTTGTATTGTGGTTACCTTTGTTGCCGCATAGAGGGTAATGTTATCATAACTGTCTCTATTATGATAATCACTGGGGTTGTATTGTATTACCTTTGTTGCTGAGAGGGGAATGTTATCATCACTGTCTCTATTGCTATAATCACTGGGGTTGTATTGTATTACCTTTGTTGCTGAGAGGGTAATGTTATCATCACTGTCTCTATTGCTATAATCACTGGGGTTGTATTGTATTACCTTTGTTGCTGAGAGGGTAATGTTATCATCACTGTCATTATTGCTATAATCACTGGGGTTGTATTGTATTACCTTTGTGTTTGTACTGCCACTCCATTTTGACTGTCATAGTTAGAGATGTTCCGATTATCGAAAATAATAGAAAATCGTCGAAAGAAGAATTAAAAATGATTATCGATTGTATAAAACATATTTTCGATTCATCAGAATTTTGTTGTTTTTGTATGAAACCCTTGAATGAAGTAGACTAACCATCAAATGTGACGAATATTCATGAACAAACATGCGCTCAACAGCGTAAAGCTATGCACATTGTGAAAGTTTAACCACTTTTATTGTTTAAGTACAATTCCAGTGTCTTTCTTGCATGTGTGCATTAGTTATAAAAAAAATTAATTAGAAAAAACCTGGGAAAACCTCTTAATATTGGTGATTACATTAAAACTGTATATATTTCGATTATAATCGATAATCGTTCACCACAATCCTCCGATAATCGATAGAGGACTTGGTTTCCGATTCTCAACACTAGTCATAGTGCTACCTTTGTACTGATGTGTGAACATAGAGTTGGAGTAAGTGCAGAATATCGGTAGTCTGATGTAGACTATGGCGTTTGATTCCAGGAATCAGATCCTGAGTTACTAAACAAGCGTCGCCTGGACTTCCTGGACATTTTGTTGTCAGCTCGAGATGATGAAGGTCAAGGCCTGACTGACCGGGAGATCAGAGATGAGGTTGACACATTCATGTTTGAAGGTAGCTCACGAGATGCAGGTTTCTCAGCTGGTGCGAGCAAGTAGAAACATGACACTAAATGTGATGCTTTCTGTCTGAGTGAGTGAGTGAGTATAGTTTTACGCTGCTCTTAGCTATATTCCAGCAATATCACGGCGGGGGACACCAGAAATAGGCTTTACACATTGTGCCCATGTGGGAAATCGAAAACGGGTCTTCGGCGTGACAAGCGAACACTTTAACCACTAGGCTACCCCACCGCCCATTTCCTGTCTGAACAATATGCAGCAGGTGTGGTTTGGTGTAGCGATGTGGTGTTGTGTGATGCGTGTGGAGTGGTGTGGGGTGAAACTGTGCTGTGTGTGTTGTGGGGTAGTGCAGGCCTGGGTGGGGGTGGGGTGGGGTGTAGTGGCATGTGGGATGGTGCAGTGCATGGCTGGGTGTGGTGGCATGTGGGGGTGAATTGCAGTGCGGGGTGGGGTGGTGTGGTGTGGTGGCATGTGGTGTGGGGTGTGGTGGCATGTGGTGTGGGGTGGTGGCATGTGGTGTGGGGTGGTGGCATGTTGTGTGGTGTGGATGCTCTGCTCTGCTCTGCTCTGCCATGCCATATAGTACAGTGTAGTATAGTTTTATACAGTGTCATCTCATGCTCAAAAATAGTTGAGATTAAATTTTGTATTACACAAAATTGTATCCATCACTTCTGTGGCTGTCTGTAATGAGACACATGTTTTCAGGTCATGACACTACCTCATCCGCCATCAGCTGGTGTCTGTACGCTCTGGCCAAGTACCCTGCCGAGCAGGAGAAGGTCCTCCAAGACGTCCAACAGGCAGTCGGGGACAAGAATGAAGTGGAGTGGTAAGGAGGTGGTGGTTGGGAAAACACTCTCCCACACTTACATTGACAATGAACACACCCTCGCACTTACACACACATTCCCATACAGACATTGACACATGAACACACCCTCGCACTTACATGATCTGGCCAAGCTAAAGTATTTACCCATGTTTATCACACCTGTGTACCTGTGTTTCAGGGACAATCTGGCCAAGCTGAAGTATTTACCCATGTTTATCACACCCATGTACCTGTGTTTCAGGGACAATCTGGCCAAGCTGAAGTATTTACCCATGTTTATCACACCTGTGTACCTGTGTTTCAGGGACAATCTGGCCAAGCTGAAGTATTTACCCATATTTATCACACCCATGTACCTGTGTTTCAGGGACGATCTGACCAAGCTGAAGTATTTACCCATATTTATCACACCTGTGTACCTGTGTTTCAGGGACCATCTGGCCAAGCTGAAGGTTTCACCCATGTACATCACACCCATGTACCTGTGTTTCAGGGACAATCTGACCAAGCTTAAAGTGTTTTGTCCATGTTTATCACACCCATGTACCTGAGTTTCAGGGATCCATCCGCCAAGCTGAAGGTTTCTCCCATGTACATCACAACCATGTACCTGTGTTTCAGGGACAATCTGGCCAAGCTAAAGTGTTTTGTCCATGTTTATCACACCCATGTACCTGAGTTTCAGGGACGATCTGGCCAAGCTGAAAGTATTTGCCCATAGTTATCACACCTGTATACCTGTGTTTCTGGGACAATCTGGCCAAGCTGAAGTATTTACCCATATTTATCACACCCATGTACCTGTGTTTCAGGGACGATCTGACCAAGCTGAAGTATTACCCGTGGTTTATCACACCTGTGTTTCAGGGAAGATCTGGCCAAGCTGAAGTATTTACCCATGTTTATCATACCTGTGTTTCAGGGACGATCTGGCCAAGCTGAAGTATTTACCCATATTTATCACACCTGTGTACCTGTGTTTCAGGGACAATCTGGCCAAGCTGAAGTATTTACCCATGTTTATCATACCGGTGTTTCAGGGACAATCTGGCCCAAGCTGAAGTATTTTACCCATATTTATCATACCTGTGTTTCAGGGACGATCTGGCCAAGCTGAAGTATTTACCCATATTTATCACACCCATGTACCTGTGTTTCAGGACGATCTGGCCAAGCTGAAGTATTTACCCATATTTATCACACCTGTGTACCTGTGTTTCAGGGACAATCTGGCCAAGCTGAAGTATTTACCCATGTTTATCATACCTGTGTTTCAGGGACGATCTGGCCAAGCTGAAGTATTTACCCATATTTATCACACCCATGTACCTGTGTTTCAGGGACAATCTGGCCAAGCTGAAGTATTTACCCATGTTTATCATACCTGTGTGTTTCAGGGACGATCTGGCCAAGCTGAAGTATTTACCCATATTTATCACACCTGTGTACCTGTGTTTCAGGGACGATCTGGCCAAGCTGAAGTATTTACCCATATTTATCCGTGAGTGCATGAGGATATTTCCCCCCGTGCCAGTGGTCAGTAGACAACTCAGCCAGCCACTGGTCATCGATGGTGTCGAGGTTCCCAAAGGGGTCATGGTTGACATCAACATTTACCAGATGCACAGGAACTCAAATGTCTGGCCAAATCCCCTGGTAATCTCAGATTTAGTTTAAATATCTCGAGAGTTGTACTCTGATAGATTACACTTTGTTTAGTATGTTTCACATGTCTGTCTTAATGGTAGTTCATTCTTTTTCTATCCCCGCCACGCCGCTTAGCTGCCGGGGATATAGTATTAGGTCTCGATCCGTCCGTCCGTCCGAGGCACGTAATTGGAATATCTTAAGAACCGTTCTCTAGATTGTTTTTCATAATTGGTACCTAGGTTCATCACAATATAAGAAAGGTCCAAGTCAGGTTTGGTGACCTTGACCCCATTTCAAGGTCACAAGGGGACTTTAACATTTTACCTGCATGTTAAGCTATCTCAAGAACCGCTTTCTGGATTTTCTTCATATTCAATACAAAGTTTTATCTAGGGAAGGCGCAGGGCCCAGTCAATTTTGGTGACCTTCACATAATTTTCAAGGTCATGGCGACACTTTGAAGATTTCATCATGTAAACCTGCATGTTAAGCTATCTCAAGAACCTTTCACTGGATTGTCTTCATATTTAAACAAAGCTTTATCTAGGAAGGTGCAGGGCCCAGTCAATTTTGGTGACCTTCACTTAATTTTCATTTTACCTAATTTAGTGTATGTTTTCTTTGTTTGTTTAATACCTCCCCAGGAGTAACCCATTTACCGGTATGTGTTGGCGATCTGTAACTAATGAATCATTTCTTGAGTCAGCCATCCAGTAATTGGTATTGTTTGTTTGTTTAATGCACCCTCAACAATATTCCAGCTACAGAACATTATCATTGTCTCCAGGACAGCATTCGAAATTAACGTTGGTCCTTAGGCCCAACTGAAAACCACTCGGACCCACAGCTTTTGTTTTTTGCAGGGTCCTTAAGGCCGACAGTGTTTTCATCCGCAATAACTAAGTATTATTTCCATATTAACATATAGGACCTACCCATTCTGATGAGGACCCATAACTCTTTATATAGGTTGATCCTCAACGTGAAAATGAAAATAGGTTGTATATGAAAGTTTTTGACGTGAGATATCCGAACGGAATCAACGCTGAAGTTTGACCGATTATCAACGCTGAAAAAAGGTTGATCCTCAACGCTGAAAATAGATTGAAAATAGGTTGTATATGAAAGTTTTTGACGTAGATATCCGACGTGGAATCAACGCTGAAGTTTGACCGATTATCAACGCTTGAAAAAGGTTGATCCTCAACGCTGAAAATAGATTGAAAATAGGTTGTATATGAAAGTTTTTTGACGTAGATATCCGACGTGGAATCAACGCTGAAGTTTGATCGATTATCAACGTTGAGAATAGGTTGATCCTCAACGTTGAAAATAGATTGAAAATAGGTTGTATATGAAAGTTTTTGACGTAGATATCCCACGGAATCAATGTTGAAGTCTGACATATTATTAACGTTGAAAATGGGTTGTTCCGTGGTTGTGTCTGGGAGTTATTACGCTTTCCTGTAAATAGACTCAAGATTTCATCTTTAAGCTACAATAAAGTAGCACCAAACTCCTGCATCCAGCTAAAATACCCAAAAGCTACCTGCAATAAACAGTGTTCAAACAGAAAATTGCAGTAAAAAATATTTACCTGATAAAATACTTGGTTTAAATTCCACATTCAATATAATGTTCATTTAAGTTTTATGTCAGTTGGACGTATTATTCCAGTAAGAAGAAAAGAGTATTCCAAATTAAGAAAAACTATTTACTGTTGTATTGTTACCCTTGAAAAGGTGAAAATTGTCCCGAGAAGACATTTTGTCTGAATTTCAGCTCTTAGACAGACACCTGAATAAACACAATGCAATTACTTTCACCATGAAAGGGATCCAAGATGACCAGGAACTATACCTGAAGACAGCACATAAAACAAGTCACTTTTCATGAAATCTTTATGAACACACACGACACAGAAAACGGTTTAATGCATAATGTAAAACATCACACATGACATAGTCTGTAGGTGATCTCTGTTGTGCTAATAACACAATATCATCTGCATATAGCATCAAAGTGACATTTATGCCACCAATTTCAATACCACAGTTCAGATTTTCACACACAATTACAACCCAAAAACACAATTATCAGCTCCTCATCTTTCTGCCACTTCTGCCTTATGGTCAGGTGGATATTTCAGAAACTCTTTCTTGAAATTTGCTTCAGATGCATCCCATCTCATTCCCTTGAGATAGGACACATTCTGAAATTTTATATTTAAATACATGAATAAGTTATATGGAAGATATATTGTCTTAAATGATTCAAGTATTTGTTTAATTAATCACTTGAAAGGTTCATTTCACTGCTGTAACTTTGGCATGTGAACATATGAACAGCATCAATACAAAATATGACGAAAAAGTGTAAACAATATATATTTTCAACCTAAGGAATGGAAGTTTTCTTAAACATTTTCAAAGAAAATCCTCAATTGCAAGTTGATTATTTAATTAGACTATGAATTACCGGGTAGGATGAATTAGACGATGCTTTACTGTCATATATTATTTGCTATGGTCATGATGAAAATGCTGCACTTGGTAATTAACTTACCAGAGATGATTGAATACAACCTTGTATTCTTAAAAAGAAAACTTGCCGTTTGCCCATCATCAACATTCATTCTTGACATCAAATTGTTTGACATTGTCCTGCAAAACAATGGAAGATTGTTGTTATTCTGTCAGATTTAGTTTCTTTAGAGATTCTCGAAATGATTATTTCCAAATTAATAGAGTTGAACTGATGTAGCAATTTTGCTACCAGGAGTCATAAATTGTAACAAAAGCCATTTTACATTAAATGATAAGAAAACAAAATGGGTGGTGGTTCACAGGTCAAAGAACAAGTCTATTGTGGAGGTCTCCCAACACCATTTGTTCCCAAACACAAGGAAGTATGGATCATGGAGTTCTGAAAACAATAATGAGCTCTCATAAGTATGCAATATATTCTCTATTATCTTACTCTCTCTCTCTCTTTGTCATTTGTACACTCATAAAACTCAGATAAAAAACTTTTTATAATTCATAAATGTTTACACTTAATCTCTTATAGGAACGCTTAGAAAAATCTCATATAATGAATTATGTGCGTATTATCATGACGTCATAACTATGCTTCTCTGAATCATGAACAATAAAATAATGAGATTAAACTCTACACTGCCAGAAATAATCTATCATACCATGAATAATAAGACATTGAATAACATCTCTTACAACCCAATCTACACTCAAAAAGACTTAAATGTAATTCTCGTAAACAAACATCGCTGGCACACGCAAATTCTTGGAAACAGTGCATCTCCGACTCTCAAATCCAAGAAATGGAAGTCCTACTCTATTTGACCAAAGGGGTGACAGGTGGCCAAAACATATTGAAATGTAGGTCATACACTGAAAATAACTCTGATTTAAAACACTATTAAATATACACCATCTCTCTAATATACTAGATAGATGATCTTGACAAGGGAACATGTACATAAAATGCTGATATCTAACAACACCTGTACTTTTAAATAATGGACTCTTCCAAATCTCAGTATGTTTCACTGCACATGTATTAGATTGCAAATAATGAAAACCTACCCTTTGACAATAATAAAACATCATATTCAAATTCCACAGCTGACCAAATACCTGAAGAGTGTGTTTCCCAGCAATAAACATCTCTATATATCTATAAATGTATGACTTCTGTCCTCTCATGTGCTATCTTGCATCCAGCTGTTTACGGCGAAAACAATATGGCGCCAAGCAAGGGAGTGCTCATTAAACTAAACATCTCCGGGAGAAATCATTGTCAATTTTTCTCTTAAATGATCAACCTTAATATATAAATGAAAATAAAGACCAACTATTATCACCAAAAAAGACCAAACATTATCACAAATATTCAAAACAGGTGGTAATGAAAGAGCATTATCATCTTTCTCTTAAACTTTGTGGTGGATATACTGGAAACAAGTGAAATGTTAAAAACGTGTTACCTTAGCCTTGCTCCTTTCTGTGATCCACAAAATTGCTGCCACCCAGTCTTCGAAGATGAGATTTCTGCAAATACCATTAAAATAATCTCATTTCATAATTAAATGTTCCTTACATTAAAATTACTTCTTTTGTATGTAAGATTTTAACCTTTAAGAGACATGAATTATCATATCCCTTCCAAACAAGTGTAAGAATGAAAGTCTGTGGGTGCAGTTTTGTTAATTGTCCCATCAAAGAATCATTAGTGAAGTTACACTTTTGTAAATAAATATAAGTTCAAATAAATTATATACAATTTCATCCTTAACAAAGACTTTCACAAGACATTTTAAAGTGGAAATTTTCGTTGCATTTCCTTACGCCATTCTCCACCACCCCTCCCCAATAATATACATATGTTGACAGGGTTCAGGGCGTGCTCAATGCATCATTTACTGATAGATCTATTCAAACGAACAAATGTTCATAATAATGGGAGGCAATATAAAATGTTGATTAATCCTATCCGATTTTGTATAGATGCCCTTAGGGACCGTTCATAATGTGTGGCTTTGGGGTGATTTTTATGTACAATGTGAATTACATCCCCCTAAAGTGTATGAGTATGTACAGAATAAGAGACGGCCCACCCTGCATGTCATGTACATTATCTATGACGCCCTCTCCCTTCCCATAATTTCTAAACATAGTGCGTGTGTACAAAAATGCTGACCCCTTTAGCTCCCCTGAACAAAATGGGTGACACCCCACCCCACGCTCCAACCCCTTATATCAACACTTCACCCAAAAGTGTGTGTGTGTGTGGGGCTGTTAATTTAATTATGAACGGTTCCTTATATTGATGTACTTCATTGATTATTTGAAAATGTATATTTGCAAAATTCAAATCAGGTGATGGGTACGAAAGGAAATCTTATTCGATTATATAATAAAATGCCAAATATATGCATGCAAATATATTGAAAAATAACAAAACAAGTTCATGGAAAACACGGGCTTCCACTAAATTTTGAGAAACATGTACTGTGACATACCTGTAACCTTGTGAGATAAAAACATGAGCCCTAATTCGGAGCCTAGATTTAAACGGCATTCCTACGTTTTCATTATACATGAAGGACATACTTACTCAAATAAAACACCAGCATGCCGTGAAGATGGTGAAAAATAAAACGATATTGCGTTGAACTTCGCCAAAGTAAACTTACAACGATCAGCCGCCTTTTGCGCCCGCGATAATTGTGCGCATGTCCGGATATGGCCAAACGAGGCGATCGAAAGGTCAACATCTGGCTTGTGTGTTTGAAAGCAAATTGTCGGGAATTATACAATTTTCACAGTTTTGTGGGAAAATATCAAATGTAATGCAATTTGGATAACTGATGACTTTATACCTAAAACTGCGATTTACGCAATATTTCCGTCCGTTGATCGATGCACAATCAAATAATATATAAGATTATATCTGTCACTAGCTCGATCTTGATCTTTATGAAAATAATGTTCCGAAATGATAGTTGCTAAGTTGGATACCTATTACCAATATGAATTATGTATCAAATTTTGCCAAGGAAACAATTAGTTGACATTTTGTTGGTTCCTTGCGTTGAAACAACGTTTACAACTAAACGAATCTCGACTAACTTTCTTTGGTCGCATGATAAACGTTGAATCAAACGTTTATGAAAGGCTGATCAACCAAACAACCAAAAATTCAACGTTGATTCAACGTTGTGTGCCCGCTGGGTAGGGCCTGCAGCTTTCAGGGTCAAGGACAAACGCTGCCCTCATTTCAGGAAACCAGATGCATTCCTCAAGTGCTCAATCTTTGATTACGTGCTCCTGATTTTAATTTGTCAGTTAGTCTGAGAAACAAAGGAAGTCAAACAGACCAATCAGAAAGTGTAACTTACAGCTAGTCCCAATGACAATGATAAAGTTTGTGAGAATGTCAACTTTGAAAAACTGACTGATATATATAAAGAAAGTGCTAAAATATTGTGTCCCTTCAAACTGGTAGTGACTTTGGTTTCCAAGCGGTAGAGTTATCTCCCTTAACAATTTTTCCCTGAAGTTTCGGGTTAAAATTCGTCTTCAGCAACCAATGCTAGTTGTAAAAGGGGATTAATGGGATCAGACTCGCTGACTTGGTTGACACACATCTTATCTCAATTGCGTAGATCGATGCTCATGATGTCAGTCACTGGATTTTCTGGTCCAGACTTGATTATTTACAGGCCATCGACATATAGCTTGGAATTGCTGAACGTAGTGTTCAACAACAAGCAAACAAATTACTTTTCCTTACATGTGTTTGAATGATAAAATGTTACTGAAAATCGAGTGCAGGTAATTTAACATGGACAATCAGGGGAACGGATCGAAGGGTTAGTGTAGGTTACGAGTCTTAGGGATACTGAGAATGGTATTTGATCATGATGATGACAATTGTAATTTATTTCAGGAGTTTGACACCGAGAGATTCAGTCTTGATTCTGCTGCAGGCAGAGACCCCTACTGTTTTGTGCCGTTCTCTGCTGGTCCCAGGTATGACATACTCCACCATCCAGTATACTGTTCTCCTTTATGATAAATAGTAGGCCTGGAACTAATCCACCATGAGGCAAATATGATACATATCACAAATATTGGGTAACTTATATGGTATTGTGTAAGAAATATAATATTGGGTAACAAATATGATATTGGGTAACAAGTATAATATTGGGAAACAAAAATATAATATTTAGGAGATAAACATCATGTGTTGGCCAATTTCCGGGCGTTATTGAGTATTTGAAGCACGGGAATTCATTTGGAACCACGACTGGCGTCAGCAGGAGGTTTCAAATTAAATATTCACTACTGTTTTGTGCCGTTCTCTGCTGGTCCCAGGTATGACATAATCCACCATCCAGTGTACTTTCTCCTTTATGATAAATAGTAGGCCTGGAACTAATCCACCATGAGGCGAATATGACACATATCACAAATTGCAATGACATATCAGCAGTTGATGTCTTATTCAATAAATTCAGGGAAACAATATTTTGGATATGTTACAAATTTCTCAGAAAAATTACCAGTGACCACATTGCTGTCAAATTAAATATTATAAGGGTAATGCTAGTTTTGAGGGCATTATCATTTGCAGAAGCCCTGGGTCTTCCATTAACTGCCCAACAAAGGAGGGCAGTTGAAAAAGACCGAGGGCTTCCCGCACATTTCTGATAATAGGAGGGACGTTTCATGATAATGCCATGTATTTTAGCTATAAATAAGATTATTGACTATTATCCTGCCTGACTTGGATATATTCCATTTGACCGATTTTGATCGATTTTAAGTAAAAACACTACTTCAAAAACATTAATGAATATTTAATTCTTGTGATTGTGAATGGTGGATTGCATTGATGAAAGGATATTGTTCGATTCACCAAGTTACTTTCCTTCTTAAAATATCCTCTGTGAAATTTGATCAAAGAGTCTCGGATGGGATCATGTGCAATCAAGCAGGTGAATAAGTAGACAAAAAGAAAAATGGACAGATGATATAATGATAGCAGGGCGGAGGTGGTCTTAAGTTCCATAGTTGAACATTGACTTACAAGTCTCATAGAGGTACGATCAGTTTTTTGGAACAATGTACTGGTCAGTTGAAGACAGTCATGAGGGGATGTTAGTTTTGAACAGTAGTGTAATATGTATGTGTCTGTTGTTTTTCCAGGAACTGTATAGGACAGAACTTTGCTACAAATGAAATAAAAGTGATGCTGTGTCAGGTTGTTCGGAGGTTGGTGCCAAACAATTTCAAATGAAGGAAATCTCATTTTAAGGTTGTTTGATTATCACAGCAATTTTTGCAATATCATGGCGGGGAATACCAGGAATGTATGGGCTACCTGTGAACATCCGGGTTAGAATAGGTCTCCAGTAACCCATGCTTGTCTTAAAAGGGGACTAACGGGATCGGGTGGTCAGGTTCGCTGACTTGGTTGACACATGTCATCATATGCCAGTGCATAGATCGCTGCTCATGCTGTTGATCACTGGATTGTCTAGTCCAGACTTGATTACGTACAGACCGCCGCCATATAGCTGGAATATTGCTGAGTGCGGCATACAACTAAACTCACTCACTCACTCTAGAGCCTGTTTTATCATACACTCAGTGTAGTACTCTGCCAAATGTAGGTCTTTGATCCTTCAGCATGATGGACGCAAGTTCCAGTCTAACTTAACTGATGTGTACACTGATGTAATGAAGTGTTCTAAAATGTGATGCCAAGACAAATTAAGTGGTGTGCCGATTGCTTAGAGGGGTTGGCACCCCTACAGACATCCACAGAGGTACCTGAAGGTCATGGTCGCACATTTGGCCGTGACCTTCACAATGTCACACTACATAGCCAAATGTGACATGTGTTCTCCATGATAGCGCTACCAATTTACAGCATGGGGATATCACAATGACGCCAGTGTGCGAAATAGTTTCCAAATTTTTCTTGCCAGTCGGGCTAGCTATGTCTGAAAGTTACTAGCCCACAAAATAATTCACTAGCCCAAAATTTGAATGTAGAAACTAAGCAAAATATTACAAAAACGTAAAATACCATCAAAAACAATTGAGAAAACACATGTCTGAATTTCTGAAATATTTTACTTAAATAAGTCATCATTAAGCTGCTAATATGATGAACACATTTTAATGAAGTTAAGCAGCAGTTTCTAGTCAGTAACTGACAAATAGATGGGTACCAGTACAGAATTGGAATGGATCTGTCTGGAGCTTTCAACAAAGCCTTGAAATGGAAATCCAACCAAATACAGTAATGGAACATTTCTATTTTCAGATTTCACATCAAGGTAGATCCAGATAAACCTGCAGTGCCTTTTCCGGAGGTCGTTCTCCGAGCAGAAAATGGCCTCCATCTGAAATTCTCCAGCAGGAAGAACACATGAAACCGCGGCTTCAGAACAGAATTCTGTGATTCAGATATTTGAACATCCTACGGACTGCACAGATCATGTTCTGACCAGTTGTGTGTCTGTCGTCAGATAGTTAATTCTGCTAATAATAAATCTGCAGGGCCGGATGGTGTTGCTGCTGAATTCTTAAAGGCTTCTAGTCATCTCATTGTACCATATCTTACTCAGCTTTTAATCATATTCTTGATAGTGGTAAATTTCCATCTTGTTGGGGTAAAAGCATTATTTGTCCTGTTCATAAGTCTGGTTGTAGAGATGATACTAATAATTACAGAGGAATTTCTCTGAGTGCCAATTCTTAATAGTGTGAAGTTCATGATATTATCAGTGAATCACAGTCTGGTTTCAGGGCTGATTATTAAACAATTGACCAAATTTTTTCATTGCAGTCGTTAATTCAAAAATATATTAGCAAAAAAAGGGGTAGATTTTATTGTCTCTTTGTAGATTTTGCCAAGGCTTTTGATACTCTAAGGCATGATGTTCTTCAAAAGTCACTCTACGAAGCTGGTATACGAGGTAAATTTCTTATGCTGTTAACTTCTATGTATAGTTCTTTATCAGCTTCAGTAAGGACATCTAAGGGTGTATCAAATAGTTTTTATTGTAAAATCGGTATTCGCCAAGGCTGTGTTTTGAGCCCTCAGATTTTTATTATCTTCATAAATAAGCTATGCAGTCTTATGGAGTTGGAAGGAGGTCAAGGTATTACAGTTTCTTCTTCTATTAGCAATCTCTGCTCTCTTATGTTTGCTGATGATGTGTCAGCAATAGCTGACACCTGTGCACAGCTGCAAAAAAAGATCAATGTACTTGGTAAATTTTGTGAGCAAACTGGTATGAGCGTGAATCTAAAGAAAACTAAGATTATTGTTTTTAGAAATGGTGGTCCCTTTGCTACTCATATGAAAATTGGTTTTATAATGGCAATGTTATTGAAACTGTATCCTTTAACAAGTACCTTGGAATTATGTTCACACCTAATTACCCGGGAGTAAAGCTACATCTTGCCTTGCATCACAAGCTAGTAAGGCAATATTCTCTGTTAAACATTTCCAAAGGAAACTTGGCAGCATTAATTGTACAGATTTATTTAAAATCTTTGATTGTATGATATCACCCCATTCTCTGTTATGGGTCCGAAATCTTGGGCACATCCTACTGTAATACTATTGAATCTGTCCATATTAAATTCTGTAAATATGTCTTGAAACTTGGAAAATCAACCTGTAACAATATGGTCTTGGGTGAATGTGGAAGAGTGCCTTTACAGTTGACTTATACAACCAATGCAGTGAAATACTGGTGCAGACTTCTAAACATGCCTGACTATAGATTACCAAAACAATGTTATTTTATGCTATTATCTTTAGACAGGGTAGGACGAAATTCATGGGCAACTAGAATTAAAAATATTCTTTTTCAATTTGGTTTTGGATTTGTTTGGATAAGTCAGGAAATTGGTGATCACAAAATATTTATGGAATCATTTAAAAAGAGACTACATGATAATTTATTTCCATCTTGGCAATCATCTTTGGACAGTAACTGTAAATGTCTTTACTATAAGCAATTCAAATCTTTGTTAAATGTTGAGAGCTACTTGATAAATAATGATATCCATCAATGTTTAAAAACTATATATGCCCGATTTCAGTGCTGTAATTTTAAACTAGCAGTTGAAACAGGCAGATACACTGATGTTGCATATAATGAAAGGCATTGCCTGTTTTGTAAATTAAATGGTATCTTCGTTGTTGAAGATGAATGGCATGTGTTTTATATCTGTGATGCATATTCTCATATCAGAAATAAGTACATATCAAAATATTTTAGTAAATGTCCATCAATTATTAATATTATATCAATATTACAGAGTAAAAATGTTAATATTATCAAGGATGTATGTCTATTTTTATACTTTGTTGACAAGAAACACAAATCTAAATGAAATATATATGTGCTCTACTTATCATCAATTTATGTACATGTATTTTGGGCCGGAGGCCTGTTACTGAAATAAAATTCTGTTCTGTTCTGTGTGTCTGTTTCTGCTTGAAAGATGGCCTTGCAACAGTGGCCATGTTTGTTTGTGTGAGGCATAGAGTGAGTGAGTGGGTGAGTATTGTGTTACACCGCTTTTAGCAATAACCTAGCAATATTATGGCAGTGGATGCCAGGTGTGGGCTTTACACATTGTAGTTATGTAGGGAATCGAACCTGGTATTTGACATGCAGAGCAAACGCTTTAACCACTAGTCTCTCTCTCTCTCTCTCTCTCTCTCTCTCTCTCTCTCTCTCTCTCTCTCTCTCTCTCTCTCTCTCTCTCTCTCTCTCTCTCTCTCTCTCTCTCTCTCTCTCTCTCTGTCTCTCTCTCTCTCTCTCTCTCTCTCTCTCTCTCTCTCTGTGTGATATTTGGTATACTTTTTCTTACAATTCCAGTTATTAATGTGCAGTCTTACTTTTGTAACTCCTAAACATCTGCCTGTTGTTAGAAAGCTTATAGCCTCCATTAGAGGTGCAAGTTTGTTACAAGAATTATTGTGTGGACCTGTGCTCATTGACTGTAGAGATACCATGTTTATCAAAGTCAATGTGATGTAATGAATCTAACTGAATAGTAGTTAAAAGCATGATGTAAGTCAGCGTTCAAAATACCTGCCTGCCTGACTGCCCGGGACGGGTTATTTTCTGCCAGATTCTCAAATTCACCTGCTCGATGGTCGGGGTATAATTTAGACATGTACATGAAGATATTTTGTGTCCCCTTAGTTTTGGTCAGGGCTGGCAGGTTTTACATCTGACCAGCCCTGTGGTCTGGTTGAAATTTTTGGGAGTTTCATACCCTGGTGTAGGTGTAAATTACGGAATTAAAGATACGTGTATTGTTCAATTTGTTCTAATCATACCTGTAATTATTAAACATTACAAGACAATTGTTTTATTTATTTATTTATTTATTTATTTATTTATTTATTTATTTATTTATTTGTTTATTTATTTGTTCATCATTTATGAAGACAATAATGCTGCAATCAAAGTTTTATTATCAATAATTCATTGGTTTCAAAACACTCTGTCCCTTATCACCTGTGAATATTTCTATAAACAAATCACGGGATGACTTGATTTGAGCAAGAGATCAAAGGCTAATTGCTCAGATTACAGCTATGTCTCTTGTACTGGTTGTGCCGTAGCCAGGCATCATTCTACATATTGCTTTAGTTTCACTGACATCTCGCTTCAATATTAGGGAACATCTGGTCACACACAGTTCCAGCACCCGTGAAGATCTGGGTTAGAATTGGTCTTCACCCGTAAAGATCCAGGTTAGAGTTGCTCTTCACCCATGAAGATCCGGTTTAGAATTGGTCTTCAGCAGTTTGTAGCGGTTAGTACACGTCACAGTAATATATACTACATATGTGATAAGTATGTCACAGATGTACACGTCATAGTGATATAAACATGTACTATATATGTGATAAGTATGTGTAAATGTATGTCACATATGCTCAAAACAGCGACTGTCTGTACAAATGTCACAGTAATATATACCATGTATAGTAATTGTGTCACATATGTTCAAACCAGAAGCGGTCTGTACACGTCACAGAAATATGTATAGGATTGGGAAGTCCCATATCTCCCAAAATAGAACAACATGACTCTAAATATACCAGCCAATGAAATATCCTTTAAAGAACCAACAAAGCGATGTCAATTGTGCTTTTAAGAGATTTGAAAAAGCAATCTGCCGTCAGTTGTTTTTTCTGTAATATACTGAACCACAAAAGAAACGTCGCCTTTCAAAACCAAATGCAAAATTTTGTTCTTACAAGGTGGTGTTTTTATTATGATTGCACCGTTTTGTTGACATGTTTTTCAATCCAGATTGACAGCTATTACCATGATCATCAGTGTCTTTTCTGCTGAAAAAGTATATCGACCAAACGCACTGAAAAAGGCAGACGTTCGTGAAAATGGAAATGCACGTGCATGTCGTGACAACCCTAACAGTGAAAGCGAGTCCCCAACTCGCCTCAAATCATTTTTGTTTTGACACATCACCATGCCACGACTTACGAGAGATCAGAGCAACCGAGTCTTGGGACGATTGCAAGTTGTCCAGACTGCACGGAGGGTAGCCAATCATTTTAATGTTCATGTTAGGACAATCTACCGACTGCAGGAGCGGTATCAGGTCACTAACAGCAACCAAGACCGTCCACACAGTGGGCAACCTTCAGTAACATGACAACGTCAAAACCGACAGATTGTGCGCAACCATCTGCAGGATCGCTTCCCTAGAGCGACGGAAACAGCACGCCAGACCTTTGGTTATAGTGCGTCGAGGTGTGCGCGGAAGAAACCTGTGCTGTCACAGACCATATCGTAGTCCTGTCCTCACGGCTCATCACCGCCAAAACCGACTGCAGTGGGCAACCTCGCGGATCGGCTTCGAAATTGGCGTTATCGACAATGGAGAACTGTGCCTATATTGTGTTTCGACAGCCGATGGCTGAGTGAGAGTATGGCGAAGGCGTGGTGAACTGTTTTCCAATGAGTGTATCGTTGAAAGAGACTCGTGAGGTGATCCAAGCATCTAAGTGTGGGGTGCAATCGGTCAGAACCAGTTAGTTGACACCGTGGTGTTCCAGAATCGTGGTCCAGGATGAGGAAATGACGTGACCGCTCCTCGCTATATATTGACCAAGTCATAAGACCCACGTTGTACCACATTTTGGACATCTCAGAAATCACATCTTCCAGGAATACAACGCTCGTGCCCACACAGCCAGAGCAACATTGGAATTCCTAAGACAGCATGGCATCCAAACCCTACAATAGCCTGCACTCGGTCTGGATTTAAGTCCAATAGAACAACTTTGGGACGAGATTCAAAGAAGACTGAATGACCTCGAACCAAGGCCGACAACTGCGGCTGGACTCGATCAGGCATTTCGCAAAGTATGGACCCAAGTGCCTATCGACCCAATGCCCTTCATCAACCGACTAATCCATGTACAGGCGATGCAACGCTTTCATCGATGCCGATGGAAACCACAAACAATACTGACCTTGGGGTATCTTTATGGTACAATTTTTGGTGATTTTGTTTGTGTGAACTCCAAATGTGATTCCCGAAAATGTGTTAACCATAATGGTCAAGTTTGAACACAATCCTCCGTTTTGATTGTTAATAAAGTGTGTGCTTGAAGAAACCGCTGTCGGTGCGACATTTCTTTTGTGGTTCAGTATATTTTTTTATTATACAATTCAGCATATATGTGAAAATATAGTCTAGCGCAAGAAAAGTCTTTATTTTTTAGATTGGCAGTTGTTCTGACAGGAAAATTAGGTATCCTTCTGAGTTTCGAAGGCAGAAGAAAAAGAGAAAAACACGCGTCATACTGAGGTTGTGTCTAAACCCCACCCGAAAGACACAAGTTAAAGGTCACATGCAACGTAAAACACAACTTTGCAGATTCTGATACCTTTCGGTATGGACTAACCGAAACAAAGCGTCAAAAATGCAAATTCAACTTATAAAGTTGAAAAATAACGCGATGAAACAAACCGCGCGAAATCGGAGTTCAAACGTTTCACTAATTTTCCCCAGACTTTTCTGGGGAAAACGGGTTTCAACAGCTAGGCTGCGCTCATAGCACGTGCGCAGTGAAATAGGTTCGCACAACTTGGAAGCGGGTTGTCGGGTGAATACTCGGTGAAGGCTTTGGTGTGAGCTATTTTTCTAATGTTTTTGTTGATATCTCACAGGCGCGAGCTTTTTATATATTATGACAGTAAATTAACTGTTTATATAATTTCACCACACGTTCTTCTTACCGAGTCACTTTCTCAGTTCGATACTTAAAAGCAATGTCATTATTTAGCGTTGACAGAATTTCTAACTGTGATATAGATATGTCGTTGTCACAGACAAAACTCATGTCTTGTTTTATTGGCACCTATGTGTCTGCCTGCCTGTCTGCTAATGACAATATTCAATACACATCTGCTATCACTGACCACATGCAATTTGAACTTAACACCAATCAGGCTATACACCATAAACAAAATGCATTGATTTATAGGCCAGAGTTCGGTCTCTGTCACATTATGTAATTACACAGACAGGCAGGTGTGATAGTGAACACATGACATGTTATGATGTCTGTTGATTGCAAAATGTTATACACAAAAAATGAGCATGTATTTACAAAACCCAACATCTCTATATATACACACACAATGAGCCGTGAAGGCGGCATCTGCTAATGCTAAATAATGCCGTTACACTTGAGTGCACACCCACCCGCTATGACTGGGTTCGGTATCCCGGCTGCTTCGTTTCGAGGGAGGTAAACCAAAGTACACAATATTGCACTTTTGATTTGCGATTATACGCTTATAATTTTGTTTATTTGTTTTTTCATAATCAGCAATGCATATTATATGTCACGAAGAAGTGATAATTGTGTTTTAATTATATTTGATTTTTTGGTTGCATGTGACCTTTAAAACAATCATTTCTATAAAGCCACAGACTTTGACACAGTCCCTCAAATACAACAAGTTCAACGAAAACGTAAATTAGCATGTGAGGTCGATGGACTGACTGACTGACTGAGTTTGGTTTTACGCCACTTTTAGCAATATTCCAGCAATATCACGGCGGGGGACACCAGAAATGGGCTTCACACATTGTACCCATGTGGGAATTCGAACCCGGGTCTTCGGCGTGACGAGCCAAAGCCTTAATCACTAGGCTACCCCACCGCCTCCACGTCGATGGAACATCACGTGATATTTACAGCAGACATAATTGTTCAAATAATGGTAACGGCAGCTGTATGCGTTTAAATATTTTATATTTTGTTGTTATTTACACAGCTCATATATACTGAAGTCCTTTATAGTTTTTCATACATTTGCACCTCATCGAACACAGAGAATCATCGAACAACGGAACTGTGAAAAAGAGATTTATTGCCTAAAACGTCAGTCTCATCTTGGACCTTCCAACGTTATTATGTCTCCATTTAATTACGATAAGACCCGTGAAGATCCGGATCAGAATTGATCTTCAGTAACCCATGCTTGTCCTAAGAGGCGACTAACGGGATCGGCTGGATATGCTCGCTGACTTGGTTGACATGTCATTGTATCCCAATTTCTCGCAGGATTGTCTGGTCCAGACTCGATTATTTACAGACCGCCGCCATATAGCTGGAACATTGCTGATTGTGGCGTACAACTAAACTCACTCACTCAATTATGATAAATACCCTGGAGTTATTTGATCTTATACGTTCGCTTCTTGCAATATTTGCTGGTCATGATACGGACTGAATATATTTTTATGTTATTTTTCTTATGTGATTACTAAATTGCTGTTTTTATTTGAATTGGCATAAAACTTATACAACAACTCGTGAAGATACGGGTTAGAATTCATCTTCAGCAACCCATGCTTGTCGTAAGAGGCGATTAAAGGGATGCTTCTTGCAATATGTGCTGGTCATGATACGGACTGAATATATTTTTATGTTATTTTTCTTATGTGATTACTAAATTGCTGTTTTTATTCGAATTGGCATAAAACTTATACAACAACTCGTGAAGATACGGGTTAGAATTCATCTTCAGCAACCCATGCTTGTCGTAAGAGGCGACGAAAGGGATCGGGTGGTCAGGTTCACTGACTTGTCTAATGCCCCCTGACCTAGTTGATGTCATCGTATCCCAACTGCGTAGAACGATGCTCATGACGTCAATCACTGGAATGTCTTGTCTAGACTCGAATATTTACAGACCACCACCATATAGCTGGAATATTGCTGAGTGCGGCGTTAAACACAGCCAAAGGGCGTGGGGTAGCCTAGTGGTTAAAGCGTTCGCTCATCACGCCGGGGACCCGGGTTCAATTCCCGACTTTCTGGTGTCCCCCGCGTGATATTGCTGGGATATTGCTAAAAGCGGCGTAAAACTAAACTCACTCACTCACTAAACACAACCAAACAAACAATCTTATGGAAACCACAAACAGCTTTAACATCTGGCGTGTCACATTTCGGGTCTGCCGTGATGGACAGAAACGTGAATACCGAAACGTGAACATGTTTGTAAAATAACACTACATACTATGCAGTTCCACGTGTTTGGTCCATTGTTCTTACGTACAATAAAAACGTGAATTTGATCCACGGTAACAAAAGACAATTAGAGTTCGATAGCGACGGGAACATGTCCAGGGTTGACTGCGGTGGCGTCAGTGACGGCAGTTCCTCCACACAGAGGGGCCACGCCATGATATCACTGCAATTGTGTCATGTGACATTAATCCGAACTCAAACACGCTCGCGGGACCGCCCCTTTCATGGACGTGTGTGATATACTTTTATGATGAACTGTGTGACCTTTATCAAATATATGATGAAAGCTGATATACTCACATCAACAAATAACAATACCCCCAGCTGAGTGATGTGTGTTCGCCACGGGGCCAGATCGACGTTTTGTCACGTCTGACAG
Organism: Haliotis rubra; assembly: GCF_003918875.1. NCBI lineage: Eukaryota > Metazoa > Mollusca > Gastropoda > Lepetellida > Haliotidae > Haliotis > Haliotis rubra. Next base: position 325,905 of record NW_025767657.1, on the reverse strand, counting down.
CGTGACCCAGTCTATGCTTCACGTGGCTCACTGGTCTACTAAAGTCACCTGTCCTGATGGGGATCTGTGAACTCAGTGGCGGATCCGGTGTGTGTGTGTGTGTGTGTGTGTGTGTGTGTGTGTGTGTGTGTGTGTGTGTGTGTGTGTGTGTGTGTGTGTGTGTGTGTGTGTGTGTGTGTGTTTCAGCGGGTTTGGACCCACCCCCACCACCCCCACCCCTTTGAAAATGACTTAAGACCACATTAAAAAAAAAATTGCGTTGGCGGAGCCAAGGGGGGTTCAATGGGGTTTTAACCCGCTGACCCACCCCCACCCCCACCTTTCAAAATTCCTGGATCCACCCATGGTGAACTGACGTATGTCTAAATCGTGTTTTCACGTGTGACTTGCTAACTGATGGAGCTGTTTCTAGTTTCTGAAAACACTGCGGTTAACCGGGTCAAGGAAACTTTCAACCGTATCTCGTACAGCCTTTGTCGATCATGCATTGTGGTTGATAAGATCTCTTCAACCTACCTCTCTTCTCTACCACAGACGTCTCGGTCGCTGTACAGAGCAGCGTCCCTTTGATGTGTCAGGATACGGTTAACATGGGTGAAAATTCATCCTATATATCTCCAGGGTTTCGGTAAACCTACATTAACCCAGGGCTTCATTATTCTCGCGGTTTCAAATCACCCATCAAATTGATAAACTATTGTACCCGTGATGATCCAGGTTAGAATTGGTCTTCAGCAACTCTCGTAAGAGGTCACTAACGGGATCGGGTGGTCAGGCTCGCTGACTTGGTTGACACGTCAACGCTAGATGCGTAGATCGACTCATGATGTTGATCACGTCAACAGACTCGATTATTTACAGATGCGTATATAGCTGGAATATTGATGGGTGCGGCGTAAAACAACCAACCAACATAAAAAACCAAAATGATAAGCTACGCATCACTGACTAGCGGACTAACGGGAATGCCAATAACCAGCCAGGTTCATAGTTGCGTCGACGATTACAACTTGGCCGTCAGTCCAACTGATAACGACAGAGTTGGCTAGAAATTCAACTGACTGAAACAATAAAGGATGCATTATAATTTATATTTAATTCAACAAAGGTCTCTTCATGGTCATCTACCTCTCCAGTATCCTTTTTCTTGATGTTTGATTGAACGGAAGAGTATTTATGAAAATCAAGGGCGGGTAATTCAAGATCGCAACGACCTCGGAATTGGATATAGGGGTAAGTGTAGGTTAAACGAAACGCGGGGTCTGAAGATACAGACGATGGTTCATGATAGAGATTGATGGAGATTTTCAGTATGATAACAATGTGCATTTATTAAGTATTTTAACGTCGTCAGACCTGCCAATTTTATCAACCACTGTGAATAACATGTTTCGAAGACGACTCCTATTCCTGTAAAAATGTTATTCATTTAAACTACCTCTTATATTTTACTCTAAAACGAAATGTACATAGTTATTAAATTGTGTATGGTGTCTCATAAGCCTTATTGACTGGGTGAACGATATTTTATTATGTATATTGTGTATTTTATTTCATGTAATCGTTCACGTGACACCTTAATAAACTATATCTGTCTGTCTGTCTGTCTGTCTGTCTGTCTGTCATGATAATCATCTTTGTTTTGTTAGCGTCATATATGACTCATTGGCAGTCGTGACTTATGTACAATCTGTTCGTGACCAACTCGTGTTATTCCGGGACATGCCGATCTTCTTCCAGTTGACAGAAAGGGTCGAGTCGTGACGAATTTCACCACTTTTTCAAAAAGTTAGGCATGAAATGTAAGCATATATTGAATATTGTTTAAAGATTGTAACTCAGATGGAATGACAATATGAGAAAGTTCACTGCAAGTTTTATACACATGCAGCTCGACCCGAACAAGGAAACAAGCTGTGTAAGACTTTCCACCGCTAATTCACTGAGACTTGAGTTCTGTGAGCGCTTAAAGAAAAGAGATGTGCCGTAAATCCACATACCAAAGAGTGGTCACCGGATATTTACGTAAGTTCCGTGAAAAAGGTTTTAAAATATTTTCAAGTGAATGCTTGGATTTATAATCGTGAACAATAACAACTTATTGTAATTCAGCAACACAGAACGATGCATGTTCTGCAGTAATCAGTCACGTACTTCTAGGCAAATAAAAGAGTTGCGTCCCTTTTGATCGGGATCCGGGTACAATCTGTGAAGCGTATTTCCGTGACCACCACCTGGCCATTTTACCGTGATGTTGCTGGAATAATTGCTAAAAGCGGCTGTAAAACCAAATTCATCTTTAGCTCTAGTCAGTCAGTACTAAAACATATGCATATGCATATGATTACAACAAGAGGTATTCATGACAATAACATGTCCGGTTACGTTAGGCCATTGTTGTGGAATCTTGTCAAACTGTATGGGCTTGTCATTTAGCTCAAAACGAGGCTATGTTGTAAATGTGCCTATCGTATGAATGATAAAATGATAAGTTCACGATTTTACAAAATAACCAGTTTTAACTAATGGTAGTGCATGTAACCATTTTAAATGAATTCACCAATCAATATCACATAACGTCTTTGAGAGGCATTTTAGAAGTTGCAAAGATGAAGGAAAACCAAGTTCTGTAGGTACTAACACCGTTATCAAGCAAGTGATGCTTGCTTGATCACTTGCTTGATAACGGTGTTAGTATCTACACCGAAACGTCGCACTCATTGCAATAAAGAAGTTGACTTGGTTTTCCTTAATCAATATCACAATCTCGGGGTAAGAGTTGCATGTATATACCTAATTTGGTTATTTTAAAAAGATAATAAAGGATATTTGAATGAGCATGAAAATGAGTTGTTACCATCTGTTACAAAATCGTTACCAGCCCGGCCATGAATGTGTTGCCTGGACTCACAACAACAATTACAACAACAAGATCGGGAAAATATGGAGGGACGGCTGTGCCTATTGAACGGCTACAACATCAGCTGTCGATCCTGAATTGATATTCTGATGTTTGACGTCATTAGACACTTTCGAGGGTACATTGATGGCAATGTTTGAGCAGTTATTCTGGGTTTATTCTACGTGTAAATCAACTTTCTATACAGACACGTTATCGATGAGTCAGTAATTCAACATGGCCGCCACTGCGCAGCTTCCGGTAAGTTTGCAGCACTTCTCTGTTCGCTCAATTTTTAAAACGGTGGGGTAGCCTAGTGGTTTAAAGCATTCGCTTGTCAAGCCGAGAACCTGGGTTCGTTTCCCACATGGATACAATTTGTGAAACCCATTTCAGGTGCCCAACGGCGTGATATTGCTCGAATATTGCTATAAAGGGCGTAAAACAAAATTCACTCTCTCAATAATGTTTTAACCAGAACATCCTCATGAAGAGACAGGATAGAATTGGTTCCAACAATCTATGTTGGTTGTGAGAGCAGACTTTGTGGATCGTATGGGCAGGTGACCGCGGCTCTTTGATTGCGTGTCATATATGACGTCTAAGCGTTAAAACCGATGCACTGACTAGACAAACCCGTGATTGATATAATGAACAACAACCCACGGTGTACAACGACCGGCTCTTTGATAACGCGTTCTTGTACCCCATGGGTCGGTGCTCATAATATCAATCACGGGTTTGTCTTGTCGGTATTTCATTGTTAACATGTAGCCGTCATATAGATGGACATTACTGAGTGTGACGTTTAAAAGCAGTCATGGCGTCACGGACTGACTTTAAATGGAACTTCCCTCAACAATTTGAATCTTCTGACGATGTTTATTGAAAATCATTAAAAGCCCGTCCTGTTTGTCTTATTAGTGCTTAATATACTGGGTGGCGCTTAACATTATATTCACAGTATATATGGATCCAGGAAGCTCTTGCAGATATGATGGTGTTCAGGAAATCCAGCTCTACGTGACGTTTCCTGATTTATTAAACAATGAAGTAAAATGACCTAAAATTGTTTTGATGTTTTAAGTTTAATTGGTTCATCAAAAGGTATGGGCACACATATTTTCTCAAAGGCCTATTATATCTAGATTATCTGTCTGGTGCTTATCCCACCCCTAACGCTACAGTGCTGTATGATGTTGAGCCATTGTTATATTTTGTAATATTGCAGATAAGTAAGAGTATAACAGTTTATTTACTTTCGCTCGAGAAAAAATCGAAACGTTTATACACATATCTCGTTGAATGCAGATGACGAATTTCATTAAAATTACCCTATACACTGTAATCCTACCTGTCACAAAGCAGAAAATATATAATACATTGCCATTCATCCGCGATGCAATCTTTGCAAAACAAACTGTTCCTCTCCTTTTCATCAGTCCACTTCATCCCAAGTCAGCTTGTGTCATGACATTTTTGTCCGGCACCCGGCGTCCGGCGTGCAGCGTCCGGTGTAAACGGCTTCCTTGAAAAAATACAAACGCCAAACCCACTCAACCTGTGTTACTGTTGAAACGTCACATGCTTGTTCCCAACGATGATGACAGCTGAATTAGTTCAAGAAGTTTCAATATGGCCACCATGACAGACATACTGAACAAGCAGTTTATATAATTTATTCGTCAATTTGTGTAAAAAAAATAATAAGTGTAATGAAATTTCGGTAAGTGTGGAGATCAAGGTATGGTCCCTTACGATATTTTCAGTTTTGACCCAGTTTGATCCAGTGGACATCTCGGAAATTTCGTGCATGATGTAGCTGAACTTTTACATCAGTCTTTCTATTTGTGATGGCGGCGGTGAAGTAGTCTAGTGGTGAAAGCGTTCACTCGTCAAGTCGAAGACCTTGGTTCGATTCCCCACATGAGTACATGTTATATTTGGGATTACAGTAGTAATCAACTCTTAGGAAGCCGCGATGGCTGAGTGGGTTAGATGGCTGACTTTGTGTGCTGGCGATTAGGTGGCTGACTCTGAGAGTGGGGTTCGAATCTGTACTTTACTGAGAAAGTTAAATCCCAAATATAGCAAGTGTTACATTTCACCACCTTCTAAATTGCATTGCGTTTCTTGGTTAATACTCTCTTTGTAATTATCGGACAAACTTTTTTATGGGATGCATGTCTAGAGGGGAATTTGGCACCTGAATCCACTTTAAAGATTCCGGATGTTGGCTCTGGTGAAACCAAACTGAATGCCTTCAGAGAAAGATACTAGTAAGACCTTCACGTATCATCCGTGAAGATCCGGGTTAGATGATCTTCAGTAACCCATGCTTGTCGTAAGAGGCGACTAACGGGATCGGGTGGTCAGGCTCGCTGACGTTGACATGCCATCGTATCCCATTTGCGTACATTGATGCTCAGGCTGTTGATCACTGGATTGTCTGGTCCAGACTCGATTATTTACAGACAGCCACCATATAGATGTAATGTTGATGAATGAGGCGTTAAACGACAAACAAATAAACAACCGTCACTTAGTACGTACAACAAATACGATAACTGATGGACGTATTCGAATTGGAGGCATTACCCGAATCAGCATCTTACTGTACAAACAGTACACACAGTGCATACCTTAGACCTAATGGCCACAGAATACACAATACTGCTACTCCATTTAACATGTGCCCTTGTTTTGTGTCAGGTGTGTCTGAAATGCACAGTTTAACTGGAGGCAGGGCCCGCATCAGTGTCTACAGAACATACCGTACACACAGTGTGCATACCTTAGACATAATGGCCATTGTAAACACAATACACACAGATCGTGATACCACCATGTGATTGACATGGTTATGAACACGACATATAATATACACATGATCAATAGTCCCCTGACAGAGAAACTTAACAGGCACTCACATGTGTATGACACAAACCTACACAGCATGTAAAGGTTTTCAGTCGAGATCCTGACCAGCAGCAACTCCATTCAACGTCCTGTGCCCTTGGTTTGTGTCAATTGTACCTGGAATGTTCTCAGCCAGGGTATCTCCTGACTTAAAACTCGGACAAGCACTGAATGGATATATATGTAAAGGGAACTTGGCGGCCTCGACTTTTGGGCGTTGTAAAACGCCGACAGCGATCAGTAAACAGGCTTATTGCCCACGTGTTGCTATATTTGTACACGGATGGGGGTAACCTGTTGTAAAGTTACATTTGTTCTGCGTTGTACAAGGATGGACAGAGATGTGTGAGTCGGATACCTGCGGCCGAGATGCAGAGGTAGCGAGCTGATTTGAAGGTATTATACTGTCGTTATCACCATTCCGCCAACAGTACTGGCGGCCATACAATCATACACGTCGTGTCATTTGGAGCAGAGGACGTGGTGCATGTCGGCCACATCACGAACAGTCCTATATTGTGCATTGAAACGGCTGGTGTTCAGTAGCTCGTGGCTAGCCTGCGGTAGTTTATTTACAGCGCCATTGTCATGGCGACATCTGGGTATCGGTTGGTCAGTATGGCGAGTTGATGTGTGCATATCAGGAAGGTAATATATATCACTTAATAGCACCAACTCGTCACGCTAGTTACCCTGTACTGTCCAAATGTCGTACCATTTTGTTGTTTGTTTGTTTGTTGTTTAATTCGCACGAAGGAATATTCTAGCTTTAGGACAGTGATTGTCACCATGAACATTCGATCTACGTAATTGGCACACGACAGCATGTATTAACCAAGTCAACGAGCCTGACCACGCAGTCCCGCTAATCTCCTATTACGACAAACATGATTCGATCTACGTAATTGGCACACGACAGCATGTATTAACCAAGTCAACGAGCCTGACCACGCAGTCCCGCTAATCTCCTATTACGACAAACATGGTTCGCTGCAGACCAATTCTAACCCGGATGTTCAAGGGTGAAGACCAGTTATAACCCGTATCTTTTCGAGTGAAGACGAGTTGTAGCCTGGATATTCACGGGTCCGAATTCCCATACCAAGACGACATGAGCGATTGCTTATGTTATCGTTCATACATTGCTGACATATGCAATTCCCATTATCCGATATGTTCCCGTATTCTATTTCAGGTAAACGATTGACTTTCCCCTGCATGTGTTTGTTACGGGGGGTGACAGTGGGCAGGATAGGCTCACCTTTTGGCGAACACCTGGTGTCATCATAACACATACTCATTGTATCATCGGAATCGGAAACCCGTGAAGGTCCGGGTTAGAATATTGGCCTTCAGTAACCCATGCTTGGCGTAAGAGGCGACTAACGGGATCGGGTAGTCAGCCTCGTTGACTTGGTTGACACATGTCATCGGTTCCCAATTGCGCAGATCGATGCTCATGTTGTTGATCACTGGATTGTCCAGACTGGTCCAGACTCGATTATTTACAGACCACCGCGAGCTGGAATATGGCTGAGTGCGGCGAAAACCTAAACTAACTCACTCACTCACTCGGAATCGGAAATGAATGTTTGTTATGATATTGAAAATGAATTCTGTGGCCTTCATCAATTTGACAGTTTTAGTTTTTGTATCAGTACCTGACAATGTTGATCTACCGCTATGCCATATAAAGCTGTGATAATGTCGAATGCGAACAACCCGATGTTATAGGAAAGTAAAATCCAGAACGAGGACGGTATTAGAATGATGTAATTATCTTAGATGCTAGTATTTCAGATAAACCAAACAATTATTTTGATAACAATGACTAAAGTGTTTTATTAGAGAATCTCACTCAACTGTCTACTGATATCAGTTATATCAACACGAGTTGATAAAGTTACAAGGGTGAGATTCTATTTATCACCAAAAAATCACTCCTCATTAGTTTTTAATTAGAAGATAAAGCTACTCTGTTTTCAATTTTGCGGTCCTTTATCGTTGATTTAAGATCGCTAAATGTAATTTTAAAACCGAACGCGTTAACGTGAGGTTTTAAATTAAACATTTAACGGTCTAGCTACAGAGTAGCTTTATCTTCATTCTAGCACGACTGATAAGCGTTTTAAAACCGAACTGTTTGGCGCGCAAGAACAGAAGGCGCAAAGGGCCTTTTTCCTGGAAATCGCTTGGAATCGTCCCGTTGAGGGACAGGTTGTGTAATGAACAAAATAAGACATTTTCAACAAAATAAATGCTATATTTCAGGAACCATTAAAAAGACAGTTTATTCTGTGAGCAAGTACAATTATTTGAATTTTCTCAAAGCGAATTAATGATCTCCCCTACTGTATGACAATCGACTCGCCCAAATGCAAGCCGTGAACTGGCTAAGTTTAGTCGCCGCTAACTTTATTCACGGAAATAATTGTTGATAACCACCCTACTATTCCCAATTTGGAAAAGACCTGACATGACACCTTTTGTGTGGGATACATGGACAGTGGAAGTGGAAGGACTGGACATTACGGCCGGGACGGAAGCGGTCAGGTTAGGACGTGGGCCGACGTGTGTTGTCGACATCAACACACGTAGATCTGGACCCGCTTTGAATATACTGCCGCTTTTGCGCTGCTGACGGATTTTCCAGCTTCTTCACTGGGATTTGGGTCAAGAAATTCTTCTTCAAACCATTTGCTTTTACTTCAAAACACCAAAGATGCTGCCGAGATAGAAATTGCCGATGTCCGACATGTTTGTTTACAAACAATAGGGTCAACGAGTTCGTTGTATTCATACGCGGTGAATCGGTAACTTTAATTAGCGGTCCTTAAACTGTCATTTAAGTACGGTTTTGATGAGCTCTCAGCCAATCAGAATCGAGTATCACACATTGTCGTGCTAGAATGAAAAATATACATTTCTTGTTTGAGTGGCATTTTAGAAGTTGAGACGTACAATATAGAACAAGTTTTATGGATAACAACTTCTTTATTTCGTGAGTGCGACGTTTCGATACAGATTCTTGTACCGTTGTCAAGCAAGAGTGATACATGAAGTGTAGGAGCTGCATATATATACTGTATATAACAATGAAACAACATAATAGACAAAGGAAACAACATAATTGCCATGATTGGCTAAGCAGTAAGCTGAAGAAGCCAGTGAGTACACAAAGGATAGTGAATGGAAGCCAGAGATGTAGTTACAATGAGATGTTGAACAATAGATGCGATGTTTATACAATAGATTGGGCTTGGTGGAGGAGTGGATCATAAGCTGATGGAATGAAGTATCCTTGGTCACGGTTGATGGTGGGCTTGTGGCGTTTGATGTGAATGGCTTCTGTGAGCTTGCGTTTAGTGAAGTCCGTTTGGTTGTTGGCGAGAATGGTGATGTCGGACCACTCTATTTGATGATTGGGGTTAGCTTTGATGTGGTCAGAGATAGCTGACTTGGTGTCGGAATTAGCAACAGAGGTGCGATGTTCTTTGACTCGGGTGTTGATGGGTCGGGATGTTTCACCTATGTAGCATTGTCCACAATCACAGTTTATTTTGTAAATAACACATTTCGGGTTGTTGTTGTTGACGGTGGGTTGTTTTCTTCCGTTGGCATGGAGGAGGTTGTTGAGGCTGGAGGACGCTGAGAAGGTTGTGGCTATGCCTGCCTGTTGTTTCAGGAGTCGGTTGATTTGGTGTGATGGTTTACCAATGTAGGGAATGGATATCTTGATGGGGGCTGATTCTGGTTTAGATCTTTTGGCAGGAGGTGAAAACGTTGCTTCGATGGTTCTGTTGACTATTTCATCGCATCTATTGTTCAAACATCTCATTGTAACTACATCTCTGGCTTCCATTCACTATCCTTTGTGTACTCACTGGCTTCTTCAGCTTACTGCTTAGCCAATCATGGCAATTATGTTGTTTCCTTTGTCTATTATGTTGTTTCATTGTTATATACAGTATATATATGCAGCTCCTACACTTCATGTATCACTCTTGCTTGACAACGGTACAAGAATCTGTATCGAAACGTCGCACTCACGAAATAAAGAAGTTGTTATCCATAAAACTTGTTCTATATTGTACCGGGGACGAAATGAAATTCAGACATGTCGACACAAATTGATGAACTCATCTCCAGGTCTTTTGACATCAAATATATCAATTAGACTCGATACAAGTTTGAAACTCCAAGGCTTGCCGAGATACTTAACTGTCATAGACATCGGTATACAGTCAAACTATGTAAAATAATGTAAATGTAAGTTTCCTGTATCATGCAGAGAAGAGGATCAACTTAAAATATGCTCAGTAACTGAAATTTAATGATGTTTGTATTTTGGGCCTGATGCCCCTTTACTGAATACAAATGTCTGTCTGTCTGTCTGGTATGCAGTCAAACACTGTTGTCTCGAAGTAAATACTGAGATTTCATTCCTTATTAGCCATTCCTTATATGGTCATCACTTACGGCCGTGTCGGCCCTTGGATAACTCGAAGTATTTGCGTAGGTCACTTCAACTTCGCCAAAACTGTAATCAAAAGAAGCGAGCTTTTATTTATAATCAAACTTCGTTTTTCCAAGTTCTTTTGACTTTGTAAACAGTAATAAACGGTGTCTTCAGCTTAAAAGTACGAATAGCCAGCTTCACTGGCCGAGAGATTATGATGTCATTTGATTGTGACGTCATGGTAATCAATGACGCTACAATGTTATGCATGTCAAGCGATTTCGTTGCCGCCATATATGATTGAGAGATGATTTTGAAGATTTTTTAAATCCGAAATCTGTACATCTGGAAGAATTTACAGTCCGGATTAAGAGAGTTTCGTTGTATAGTTTTAGTATTGTCACCAGAGACCATATGGTCTCTGCTGTCACGCATTCCAATAGAGTTGATTCATGGTTAAAACTACAGCGATACTTGGAACTGTTTATCTGAACACTACAGCCGTTCACAGGCTGTTTTCTATATTTCTAAGTGTTTCTCTGAACACTTAAGCCGGTCACAAACTGTTTTCTATATACGTTTAAGTTGGGTTTGAGTGCATGGGTTTGAGTGCATGTATTGATGTGTGTATAATGAACCTTGCATGACATACAATCTGATTTCCTGTAAAGTTTCATTCAACTCATTGACCCAGCGTGTTATATATTAGAACAGTGATGTGATACGATACGATACGGTATATAATGACAGAGTGGATAATCAAAGGCGCTGTTGTTAATCCATGTATTAAATGTCATTACGTATGTCAGTGTAACAGTCAATGATTAATTGCACAGGATCAATAACAGAATTCACACAAAAGTAATTACGATATTTGGACCTGGACTGGTCTGTGGTCCCCAGTCAATCTGCTTTCTGTGACTGGAATATCTATCATCATGTCATCATTTACTGGAAACTATTCTGCAACCAAACCACTAAATCCCACTTGCCTGCTTAACACCTTACTTAACTTTAGATCAGCCTACTTTACAGATTATGTAACTTTACACCACCCTACTGTACAGCTTAATTCACACCAACCTACTTTACACTTTACATCAGCCTACTTTACAGATTATGTAACTTTACATCAGCCTACTTTACACCATACGTCACTCTTCACCATCCTACTGTACACCTTACGTAACTTTATATCAGCCTACTTTACACCTTTACTTCACTTTACATCAGCCTACTTTACACCTTTTACTTCACTTTACATCAGCCTACTTTACAGCTCATGTGACTTTACATCAGCCTATTTTAAACTTATATATCTTTACATCATCCACATTTTCACCTTACGTGACTTTTACATCATCCTACTCTACACCTTACGTAACTTTACATCAACCTGCTTTTACACCTTATGTAACTCTTTACATCAGCCTACTTAACACCTTACGTAACTTTACATCAGCCTACTTTACAGATTATGTAAATTTACATCAGCGTAATTTACACCTTACGTAACTTTACATCAGCCTACTTTACAGCTTAGGTACTTTTTTACACCAGCTTACTTTTACAGCTATGTAACTTTTACATCAGCCTACTTTACACCGTACGTAACTTTTCCTCAGACTACTTTACAGCTGATGTAACTTACACCAGCCTACTTTACACCTTTCGTAACTTAACATCAGGGTACTTTACACCTTACGTAACTTTACATCAGGGTACTTTTTACACCTTACGTAACTTTACATCAGCCTACCTTTTACACCTTACGTAATTTTACATCAGCCTACTTTACACCTTATGTAACTAACACCAGCCTACTTTACACCTTACGTAACTTTACATCAGCCCTCTTTACACCTTACGTAACTTTACATCAGCCTACTTTACACCGTACGTAACTTTACATCAGCCTACTTTACAGCTTATGTATTTTACACCAGCCTACTTTACACCTTACGTAACTTTACATCAGGGTACTTTTAGACCTTACGTAACTTTACATCAGGGTACTTTACACCTTACGTAACTTTACATCAGGGTACTTTACTGCTTATGTAACTTTACATCAGCCTACCTTACACCTTTCGTAACTTTACATCAGCCTACTTTACACCTTATGTATTTTTACACCAGCCTACTTTTACACCTTACGTAACTTTATATCAGCCTACTTTACACCTTACGTAACTTTACATCAGAGTACTTTACACCGTACGTAACTTTGCATCAGCCTACTTTACAGCTTATGTATTTTTACACCAGCCTAGTTTACAGCTTATGTAACTTTTCATCAGCCTATTTTACACCTTACGTAACTTTACATCAGCCCACTTTACACAGTAAGTAACTTTACATCAGCCTACTGTACACCTTACGTAACTTTTCACCAGCCTACTTTACACGTACGTAACTTTACAGCTTATGTAACTTTACATCAGCCTACTTTACATCTTACTTCACTGTCACTGATTCCCAGGAAAGATACGAGTATGAGTACGAGATATGAGTTTTGTTTCCAAAAGATAATGTTTATTACCAATGGAATATTATTAGTCCATTATAGGTAATTTAACTCAGCTAAATACACTCTTCAAAAAAGAAACGCATAGATGATTTTGAGAATATTGGACTCGTGTAGCTGCGGCAAAAAACAATGCAAATATACTATTTCTTTCCAAAACGTCATATTTGTGTGTGATTGTGAAAAACGTCATATTTGTGTGATTGTAAACAGCTCCAGTGCCAAAACGCGGCAATTTTAACCTTTTCCCTTGTTTTAGAAATGTTTGAAGAAATATTCGCCAAAACGTCACCAAGAAAACACACAAAGCAAACTGCACTAATTTTGCCATTCGGTTTTGCCTGGAACAGAGGATTTCATCATGCCACGAGTGAGTTCCGTCAATAGAAACATCGCCATTGACCTGAAGCTGGGGAGTTGCAGTCTGCAGTTGCCCAACATTTCAACGTTCATCAGAGCACCAATATTCGCTTTTAGGATCGTTTGCTGCAGACCAATTCCGCCCAAGAACACCTTGGAGTGGCCGTCCAAGAGTTACCACCCAAGCCAGGACTGCTACATCCGGGTTGCTCACTTGCGTCATCGTAATTGCCACAGCCATGAGGACAGCACAACGCATCCCTGGTTTGAGAAGAATTTCCGACCAAACTGTCAGGAACCGATTGCGTGGGAATTCGACTAAGAAGGTCAGTTGACGACCCTGTTTTGAGAAACTTCCATTGGCGCAATCGCTTGCGGTGGTGTCGTAGAGTCCGGAACTGGAACCTTAGAAACTGGAGGCGAGTCTGGTTCAGTGATGAATCACGATTTTTTCTTCACCGGCGAAATGGAAGACAGGGTGTTTACCGTAGGAGTAATGAAGGTTTTGTCCCTAATTGCATTCGATAGGTCGACAGGTCGACAGGTAGAGAGTGTCATGGTGTGGGGTGCGATATCCAGCATACAAAGATCTCATTTAGAGGTCGTTCAGGGGAATTTCGGTAGCAAATCAGGACATCAACGAAGTCCTTTGCGCTTCACGTGCTTCTGATTATGGACCGACAGAGGGAGTTGTTCCAGCATGAAAACGCTACTTCACATACAGCTCGCGTCACCTTGGCCAATTCTAATGCCAATGTCTTGCCATGGCCTTCCTGATCACCAGATCTAAATCCGATAGAACACCCATGGGATGAACTCGACCGACACTTCCACAACTGGCCATCGCATTGCAGGAAGAGTGGGGAAGAATTCCGCGACTTCGTCGACTTATCCAGTCTGTGCCGAGACGGTGCCTGGCAGTAATTGCTGCCAACGATGGCCATACGAAGTACTGACTTTGACGGAATCTTGTGGGAGTGAGTTTAGTTTTACGTCACACTCAGCAATATTCCAGCTATATGGCGGCGGTATGTAAATAATCGAGCCAGAGAATCCAGTGATCAACAACATGAGCATCGATCTACGCAACTGGGATAAGATCAGATGTGTCAACCAAGTCAGCGAGCCTGACCACCCGATCCCGTTAGTCGCCTCTTACGACAAGCATGGGTTACTGAAGATCGATTCTAAACCGGACCTTCACGGGTCGCGGTCTTGTGGACTTAAATAAACAGAAACACAACAATAAAAGGTTGGGTTTGCGAACTCTTTGTCTATAGATGTGAATTTTCACCATTTTACCATTGAAATTATATGAAATAATTGCTCTTAAACTAACGCAATAAATTCTTCTAAAATTGCTTATGCGTTTCTTTTTTGAAGAGTGTATCAAAGATCTGCTCGTCTCGTTGTTTCCGCTCTTTCCAGGGACCGGTTTAACGAGGTTGCATGATATCATGATATATCTTTCTTTCTAAAGTAAAGAATACAATGTTTTACTGTTTTAACAGCTGGTTGTGTAATTATTTTGTTTTACTTGGCGGCATGTGTCTTCAATGTGTGTTTTTGGTTTGTTTGTTCCCCTCACTCAGCAACATTCCACATATAAGGCGGCGGTCTGTATATACAGTCGAGCACCGTTGTGTCGAACTCTGATAACTCGATATCTCGGTTGTCTCGATATAACATCTCGGTCCCGGCAAAATCCTTCATAATTTATCATTTTCAAGCTCTTTTAACTCGATACGGATGTCTCGATATTTCGGATATCTCGATATAATTTCATAGTCCTAACATGCAAAATTACCCTTTTAACTCGATTTGCAAAGACACTGGATATTCACCTACCTTTCATGGGCAATATCCCTCTGAACTGAGGTTGTTTCCACACGTTTACACACGGTGCGGCATGAATCAAAGGGGTTTGGTAGTGTAACTAATTAGGACTAAATTGAGTTGAAGGTGTCACTTGTTTGTTATTTAATTAGGATCAATTAGGAAAAAATAATTAGGAAGTACTCACTGTTACCACTAAACGCTACTGATAACGGATTATAGTTTCGAATCAAAACATGCTGAGAATCGTCCCACGAGGCCTAAAATTATTCAGTTAGGTAGGTACAGTTCCTTAGGCTATGTGGGACTTCATGCCTCACTGGTTTTATGGGATTACGGTGGATTATTGCTGGACTGGTCCATTACTGACCACAGAAGGGGTGAATCATAAGAAACAACAAAAATCAAATATGATTGTGAAATATTTATTTGAACAGTGATTTTTCACATCTGTATCACTGTTTCTATTGGATAAGGGTGGATTGACCACAGGAATCATAACAACATATTATCATGTATTATGCTATCATGTATTAGGGTTTTGTGTAATCACGTGACTGACATGTGATTGTTGAGTTGTTTCTGATATATGATGATATGCCCTGGTCGGATGTCTCGAAGTACGGATAACTCGATATTTTTTCTTGGTCCCATGAATATCGAGACAACGGTGCTCGACTGTAATTGAGTCTAGACCATACAATCCAGTGATCAACAGCATGAGCATCAATCTGCGCAATTGGGAACCGATGACATGTGTCAACCAAGTCAGCGAGTCTGACCACCGATCCCGTTGGTCGCCTCTTACGACAAGCATGGGTTACTGAGGACCAATTCTAACCCTTTCACGGTTCTGTTTTCAATGTGAATTGAGAAGTGGATATCGCTGTAAAATTTCCTCTCACGTGTTGCGCTCGGCTTTCTCGCCTCGAGGCTCAACTTAACGAAACTCTTCTTTTAGCAAATACCACCCAGTTGTTTACGTATGTAAATGTGGTAACGATAAAATAATGCAAGAAAGTGTGTCAGCTTGTCCCAGTTTCCATATCCATTGACAAACAGGTTCTCGACAAACAAGTCAATATATTCAGTACATTGTAAGATAATTTCGATTTCCCTAAACTAAAACTGATTTATCATATTATTTTCCTTCTTTAGGTCACATTCCCGGATAACGAAAACAATGATCCCTCGTGATCGTGAATATCCCCACTGACCATAAACAACAATGACAAGACAGTAGACACGCCCCCTACTCCGTCAATAAACATAATGGACCCTCTTACCTAAATTTATTAACATTACTTAGCCTTGTTCTAACTCCCGCCAGCAGCGTTACCAGGAGGGGTCGTGGTCTATTTCTGTCGAGTTCAACATGAGGAGTGTACATAACATCAGCTGAACGACATTCCCTTGACTAATGCTTAGTCTCTGAATATATATAAGTTTGATAGTAACAAACAAGCCCATTTTAATTGAAGAGGAGCCCCAGGGAGACCAGAGATTCAGATTCCTGAACCTGAGGAAATCTAGACTTGCTTTATTTAGGGCTTTAGCACTGCAGATAGGGCTTAGCAGTAGAGGAAATAATGTGGTTCAGGGACTGTGAAGACAGACTAGACATTCCCATACATTATAGATATTCCACGTGTTGTCTTTCGCAGCAAGGCTTGTGAGAGCAGGCGCTGGCTTGGTCAGATTGGCAGACAGGAGGAATATGGTAAATATAGCATGGCCTTCTTATTTCAGTCAACTTGTGCAGCTCGGCGAGATGTATCGATTTGGTGGCATGGAAAAGGGCAACGTTTCGAGAGCTCGTATGTGACTAACAGATGATTATGATGCAATGTACAAGTGTTTGGGAAGCTTCATATGAAATCAGTTGTAATTCTACATTTCTTTAAAGGGTCTCTCCGACGGGTTACATTGGTGCCAATAGAACCCTATAGCTGTGGTCAGAGGTCATACAAGTATTATTCTGGAGACTGGGATGGTTACAAATAGATAATCTGTTCGTATGCACCGTAGATTAGTCAGTTGCAATTCAATATTTCTTTAAAGAGCATCTGAGACAGGTTACATTGGTGCCACTATAACTCTGTACTGTAGTCAGTAGCCATCCAATTGTTACTATGGAGGCTGGGATGGATTTGAAATATACTCTCCCAAAAAAAGAAACGCATATAGGAATTTCAACTGTATTTTTATGTTTATTTTGAAACATCTTGTAGGCTTTATGAGTCAATGAAATATAGCGAAATTGCACACCCGGAATGCAGACTTATTCGCCTTTGGCACCAACTCGAGGAAAGTCAGTTTGAGTGTCACATGGAAACGTGTGGTGGCGCTGAAGTCAATACCTCGTGTGACCACCGTGGGCATCCAGAACTGCACGGCATCGCCTCGGCATCGAACGAATAAGTCTCAGAATCTCGTGTTGCCCAATCGCAGCCCACTCTGCCTGTAGTGCCTGTGCGAGTTGCTGAAGTGTCTGGGGCTGAGGGTTACGGCGTCGCACCCGTCTGTCCAGGGCATCCCACAGATGTTCGATCGGGTTTAAGTCCGGTGATCCTGAGGGCCAGGGGAGCACATTGATGTTGTGGTTCTGGAGGAAGTCTCTAGTGTGACGTGCTGTGTGGGGCCTGGCATTGTCCTGTTGAAACAACTCCCTCTGGCGATCAATGATTGGAAGGAGGTGTGGGCATAGGATTTCGTCACAGTACCGTTGAGCTGTCAGGTTGCCCTGGATCATCACCAAATCACTTCTCCTACGGCAGGTGATCGCTCCCCACATCATAACACTTTCGCGGCCGAATCTGTCCACCTGGGGAACGCAAGCGTCGGCGAAACGTTCACGTCGACGTCTGTACACCCGCATTCTTCCATCGCGTCGTTCCAATAGAAATCGTGATTCATCACTGAACCAGATTCTACGCCAATTCGGTAGGTCCCAGGCCTGAACGTTGGTGCACCATTGAACTCGTTGTCGAAGCAGAGGGCCAAAATAAGGTCTTCTGGCACGTAAACCAGCCTCTCTCAACCTGTTCCTGACGGTCTGTGCAGAAAGCCTCCTCAATCCGGGTATTTGTCGAGCGGTACTGATCGCCGTAGCTGTTCGATGACGCAGGTTACGTACCCGGATGTAGCGATCCTGCGCCGCAGTGGTCGCTCGAGGTCGCCCACTACGAGGGGCATCTGCTACCGAATTCTGCCGGCGATATCTCTCCCAGAGCCGTGAAATGGTGCTTTGGTGAACATTTATGCGTCGGGCAACTGCACGTTGAGACTGGCCAACTTCAAGCAAACCAATGACGATATGACGGTTGGCTTCACTTAGACGTGGCATTTTGCGTTCGTCAACAATATTCCAAATACAGTGAATAATCGACAGACAGCGATCAACCTTTTATACCCATCACTGAGACTATCTGATCCCCAACTTTCACGTGCATTGCATGTGAATTGTGTATTCTGTGACACTACACGCCGAAATTGAAAACCATGCTGTTAAATACGGGTATTTTACGGATGGTGCGTTTTGTTGTGATGTTTCCAAACATAAACACCATAGGACTCATAAACAGAGCAAAACCTTTTGTAAAATGAATCACGTTTTAATTTATTGCTACATGAAATTGCTATTTTCATGATGCGTTTCTTTTTTGGGAGAGTATAGATAATTTGAGCCCGAAAATCCATGTTGGTATATTATTACGATACTTGTTTGGCAACCAGGCAGCGGTTTATTATAACGGTACTTGTTTGCCAACCAAGACGTCAGTATACGCTTAGAATATCTGTCTGGTAACCCAGCTGTCAGTATATTATTACAATATTTGTTTGGTAACTAAGATATCAGTATATCATTGCAATATGTGCTTGGTAACTAAGATATCAGTATATCATTGCAATATGTGCTTGGAAAAAGTATCAGTATATCATTGCATGGTTTGCTTGGTAACCAATATATCAGTACATTATTACAATAGTTTCTTGGTAACTAACATATCAAGATATTATTTCGATATTTGTTTGGCATTCAAGCCGACGATCTATTATAAAAATGCTTGTTTGGCAACCAAGACATCGTGTACTATTGTTATGTTTGTCTGAGAACCGCGTTGTCAGTATATTATTACAATATTGTCTTAGTAACCAAGATATCAGTATACCATCACAATATTTGCTAGTCAACCAAGATATCAGGATATCATAACAATATTTGATTGGCAACCAGGATGTCAGTACAATATTACAATATTGTCTTGGCAACCAGGATCTCCGTATATCATTACAATATTTGTAACCATCTGTCCTGAATATTACCGTATTTCTATACGTATCTGGAGGTTTGTTACACTGTTTACAAGATTATTACTGTATCTACAATGTAAGCATGACTGTTCCCTGATGGAAGCTATACTTAATCTGTAACCAAACCAACTTTACATCAGCCTGCTTTACACCTTACTTCACTTTACACCAGCCTACTTAAACTCTTCTTTACACCAGGATACTTACACCTTAGTTCACTTTACACCTGTCTACTTAACAGCTTATGTGGCTTTACACCAGCCTACTTTACACCTTACTTTAATTAACACCGGCCTACTTTACACCAGCCTATTTTACTTTACACCAGCCTACTTTACACTTTACACCGGCCTACTTTACTTTACACCGGCCCACTTTACTTTACACCGGCCTACTTTACACCTACTTATACTTTACTTTACACCGGCCTACTTTACACCGTACTTTACTTTACACCGGCCTACTTTACACCAGCCTATTTTACTTTACACCGGCCTACATACTTTTTTTACTTTACTTTCTAGCCTATTTTACTTTACACCGGCCTACTTTACACCTTACTTTACTTTACACCGGCCGACTTTACACCTTACTTTACTTAACACCGGCCTACTTTACATTTTACTTTACACCGGCCTACTTTACACCTTACTTTACTTTACACCGGCCTACTTTACACCTTACTTTACTTTAAACTTGAAACTGGAACTGGACCGACAGAATAGAGACATAACTTGGCCGAAAACAGTCGCCTTGCCAACCAAACCCACCGTGTTGTTAATACTAAAGAAGTTGTAAATCCATACCAAACGCTGTTATGTTACCTTCCAACTTCTAAATGCCCATTAAGCATCAAAACCCGCCCCAATACATCACAATCGGATAACCATTTCTTGTTTATTTTCAGCAACCACGAAACATAAGCGTTTACTTTCTTTGCTCGGCAGTTCAAACATATTGCAGACTTACGCCTAGTCTCTCTCGCAGTCCCAGAACCACATTATTTTCACTTTCGTCCAGACGTTTCTCTAATGCTAAAGCCCTGAATGAAGCAAGTCTAGATTTCCTCAGTTCTGAAAATCCCGTCTCAAAAGGACTCCTTTCCAATTTAAATGGAAATATTGTTTCTAATTACTTATCTTCAGATACTAAGCATTAGTCTTAATGAGACCAAAAACAGCTTCTGTGTAAATTGTGAACATGAATGTACTGGTAAAGCCTAACAATAAGACCAGTGTTCAATACATTGGTATTATACAGACGTTCAATAATAGGTATCGATCTCACCAAGTGGTGTTTGTACTCGGTCTTTTCTCAGTTGTATCAGATCATCAAAGATAGCCTTGAGGGTGTATTGATATGTCCTGCCAGTACATTTAATCATTTGGCACATATAGTCAGGTGAGAATTAGGTCGTTATTCGGGGATACGTGGATCCTAAACGTCCAGCGATCTTTTATAACATATTTTTGCGGTTGTTTGTTGTTTAACGCCTCACTCAGCAATATTTCAGCTATATGGCGGCGGCCTGTAAATAATCGAGTCTGGATCAGACAATCCAGTGATTGAAATCATGAACATCGATCTACGCAATTGGGATACGATGACATGTGTAAACCAAGTCAGTGATCCTGACCACCCGATCCCGTTGGTCGCCGCTTACGACAAGCGTGGGTTACTGAAGATCAATTTTAAACCGGTCTTCACGAGTTCTTATGTAAGTAACAGGTTCTTTTAAGGCTCGAGTGTCTGAATGTGTTTATGTCAACGTTGCGTTGATCAGTGTTTCAGCTATACTACTCACACTTTGCTAAGGATCACAAAAATTCCCAACTTTACTTAAACATAGATTTATAATTTGAAATTGTATCCATTTAAAACTAGATAAATAATGATATGGTAACCGATCTTTAGGCAAACAGCCACTTTAATCTAACCTTATGCACTTGATACATGAGAAACCATAAAAATGGTTTTCATGGCACCAATCAACCATTTTGCAAATCATGGAACGATTCATTGACAAGTACAAAACACCTGTAAATATTAGGTATGGGATCCACAAGATGCAGTGACGTACTGAAACCTAGGATCCATGCTTACAATAATCTTAGATCTTTAAACCAAATTAGACCCCACATCATAGTTTTCTGTTGAATCAATGGCTTGATCCTTAGCAAGGTGTGAATAGTGTATATCACGACGTTTCAGCATGATGATGGAGAAAGGCCCGAAGTCATGCAGGTCGTCGAAGTTATTTATGCCAGTGTTGAAATCAACAAGGTGGGGTATGGTGGAGACAAACCGCCTGGCGCGTTTCAATTATGATCCAAGCGTGAACAGGGGGCGTCGTGCCCCAAGACGTTGCTCATCGCTGCACGTCCCGGTAAAACGGATTCCCATTATATTAGGATAAGCGATTACATCGAAATATCCAAGGTCGTAAATAACTGCCAATGTCATGCATCTGGACTATTTCTGATTGCGGAAAACTCGATAGCAGTTGTCAGTTGATGCAAGTTGTAATCTTCCACAGGATAGCTATAGAGTAGCCTTTTCCCCAAGCTCCGTTCAGCGTTCACAACATAACGCAATCATTGCGGTGCTGTGAAGCTCATGTCTATTTAGCTGTTCTTTTTGTGCTGCCCAACTTTGTGACAATATGTTTTCACCGACCCAATGAATAGTGTATATTTTTGTTATAACTGCATGAAAGCTTTAAGGTGCACTATTTTGGTGGCACACATCATCTTTTAAAACAAAATTTCCCCCTTATTTAAATTATTTGTATATATTTTCGAAATCTAGAGTGTTTTCTCGATACATTATTCTGTTTTCTTAATTTTTTAGTTCTGTTTCGTACTTCCAAGTCTATTTTTCCCAAAACCCGAAATTCTACGTTATTTCAATTATTTTCTCGAAACAAGAATTTCTGTTTTTAATCTGTGCTCGTAGTACCGCACTGGAACCATCAGTGTACCATAATGAATGTGCACCCTTTTGCGGCCGATAATTATTTCAACACTCGTCAATCATACTGGGTACTTGGGCGGTGGGGTTGCCTAGTGGTTAAAGCGTCTTGGTTTCAGAGAGAGAGACAGAGACAGAGTTTATTCCAGTAAAAGGCCGTAAATACATTCAAAAGGAAATTCCAGTGTAGTCAGGGGCACAATGATCATTCAAGTGTGTTTGTAATAATCCTTTTAACATAAAATAGATACAAGGCAACAGATTTTACAGTGTCTACATTAGTATTCTTGAAAAGATTTGCTAAAGAATATACAGTATAAGGCTTTTTAACACATTTTGTAATAAACCTCTCTCTTAGTTGTGAATAGGATTCACAAATGTACAGTACATGAAATTCATCTTCAATATAGGTAAGACCTTTAGATTTACATGATGTACACAATCTTTGATTATAATCAGTGTTGTTATAACGCCCAGTTTCTACAGCTATTTTAAAATTACTACACCTAAATTGTGCTAAAACAGCTCTTAAATGTGTAGAAAGGTTAAACGATAAATAACGTTCAACATTTAATGCAGATTTAAAATACTGATAATAGTTGCATTTGGGGGAATTACTCAGGGAAGAGTACCAGGACTGTTTTAAATTATCTGATAATCTTTGTTTAAATAAGCTTATAAACATCTTTACATCACCAACATCTTGGCTCAACCAAACATATCCAAAACCAAAATTAAAAAGAAGACTTTGAACTTTTGATGCCCATGTTGTTCTACCACTATCATCTAATGACTTAAGCATAAGGTAGCTTTGAAAAGGTAATCTGTCATGAAGAAGTTGTAACAATCTACACCAATATTTTATTACACGGGTCATATAATTAAACTGCAGGGGCAATCTGCCACATGCACCCAGGGCCATGGAATTACAAGATGACCTATTTATTTTAAGATACTTTTTACAAAAATCAAGCTGTACCGATTCAACACTTTTACAATAAGAAGTTCCCCATATTTCTGAGCCATAGCATAATATTGGTGTGATCAGTGCATCAAAAACTTTGAATAATCTGTACAGTTAATGTTTCCGAATTTATTTTGAAAGTGATTAACTGATAAAATTGCCTTTCTAGCCTGAGATGCTAAACACAATTGTGCCCTGGACCAAACAAGTTTTGGTGTAAATATAATGCGAAGATATTTATAAAATGATACTGTTTCTATTTGTTCCCCATTAAAATACCACTTTTCATAAGATCTAAGAGGCCCTCCATTTCTGAAAACAACCACTTTTGTTTTCTTAAGGTTTACTTTCATTCCTGTTTCCTTGCAAAATAATCAAGGGCATTAATCTTTTTCTGCAATTGAATACAAATGTCTGAAAGAGCCGAAACATCATCAGCAAACATAAGGGCATACACGTTATTGAAAACAGCAGTGATAAATATTCCCTTACCACCTTCACTTTGCATAATTGTGCATAAATGATGAATAAATATTATAAATATCTGAGGGCTTAAAATGCATCCCTGGCGGGTACCCACATTACAAGAAAATTGTTTAGAAAGTCCCTCAGGGGTCCTAACACAGGCACAAAGTGAATTATACATACATAGATAATATCTAAGAACTTCCCATCTAATCCAACCTTATGAAGAGAATCTATAAGTATATTATGTTTAAGAGTATCGAAAGCTTTTGAAAAATAGATTAAAAGACAATAAAATCTGCCCTTTTTTTTACATGAATATTTCTGTATGACAGCCTGAAGTGTAAAAATGTGGTCTGTTGTAGAATAGTTTTCCCTAAGCCAGCCTGATATTCACAAATGATATTATTTAAATCACACCAGATTTTTAATCTTTTATTAAGAATTGATGTAAATAATTTACAAAGGGAATCAATGAGGGATATACCACGGTAATTATCGGGGTCGTTCTTGTAGCCAGATTTTAACAAAGGGCAAATTATGCTCTTACCCCAACTGGGAGGGAAATAGCCAGAGTCATAAATTTTGTTAAAAAGAACAGTGAGAGTAGGGACAATGAAACTTCTCGACTCCTTTAGAAATTCATTAGCAATTCCGTCTGGACCAGGGGCTTTACTGTTTGGCAAAGAGAGGATTGTTGTAGATATTTCTTGTTCGGAAAATGGTTGGTTTCATTTCATGCATGCCTACTATGTGTGCAGGCAATTTCTAGCAATCCACGACGTGTTATTGCTTGAGTATCGCCGAAAGCGACATATAACGTTACTCGCATTGATGTCTTGCTAAATGACCTCATTTGCATATCTATCGGACTATATCAAGTTTGTCATGTTGGTCATCTGCACTGATAAAAATATAAATTTTCATTATACATTTATGATGCACTTGAGGTCGTAACCCGTGAAGATCCTGGTTAGAATATTGATCTTCAGTAACTCATGCTTGTCCTAAGGGGCCACTAACGGGGTCGGGTAGTCAGACACGCTGTGTGGTTGACATGTCGTCATATTCCAATTGCGTAGACTAATGCTCGTGCTGTTGATCACTGTGTTTGTCCTAACAACCACGTAATCTACCCAATACCTGAGTGTAGTGGACTTTATACACTTATGCATTAACGTCGTTTTGTTTGCAGGTCGCTGTCACCTAACATGACTGACCGGAAGAAGGGTCATGAGCGGCCAAGTCGATATGGTCTCCCGCTACCGGAAGTCTGCCATCTTACTCTGGACAAGGCCACAATACAGGACCGAGCTGTCTTCATTATCGGCGACGTCCATGGCTGCTACGATGAACTCACAGAACTGATGGACAAAGCTCGGACATTGGATGACACAGTGTTGTTTGTGTTTGTTGGGGATCTGGTCAACAGGGGCCCCAAGTCTAAGGAGGTGGTCAAGCTTCTCCGAAGAACAGAATGCTACTCCGTTCGGGGAAATCATGAGGAGACAACTCTACGTGAACATGCCCGGCTTATAAAGGACCCCGGGTATGATTTACCGGAACGATACCAATACATCCGGACATTTGATGAAGGGGATTTAGATTATTTGAAAAGTCTTCCGTATACTATACGCATTCCTTCTTTACAAGCCATTATTGTCCACGCTGGTCTTGAGCCTGGAGTTGTTCTCGAGGAACAGTGTTTGACGGCCATGACACACATGAGGAGTTTAGTCCAGAGAGGGGCTACGGACCCAACCGTTCACCCATCGAACAAGATCTCTGAAGGCGTACCGTGGGCTTCGTTGTGGACTGGCCCCGAACATGTGTATTATGGCCATGATAAGAAAAGAGGCTATGTGGAACATGGGTTCGCGACGGGTTTAGACACAGGGTGTGTTACTGGGGAACATCTGACCGGTATGTTTATTAATGGATGTCGTAAAACATTGTCTGTACCTGCCCGGAAACAATACTGGGTGGACACGCCGTAAACGAGCGTTGAGGTCCTGATTAGTAGTGGTAGGAGGTGATAGAGTAGTGGTAGTAGGAGAGGTCCTGATTAGTGGTGGGAGGTCCTGATTAGTAGTGGTAGGAGGCCCTGATTAGTAGTGGTAGGAGGCCCTGATTAGTAGTGGTAGGACGTCCTGATTAGTAGTGGTTAGGAGGCCCTGATTAGTAGTGGTAGGAGGTCCTGATTAGTAGTGGTAGGAGGCCCTGATTAGTAGTGGTAGGACGTCCTGATTAGTAGTGGTAGTAGTGGAGGCCCTGATTAGTAGTGGTAGTGGAGGCCCTGATTAGTAGTGGTAGGAGGCCCTGATTAGTAGTGGTAGGAGCTGGTAGGAGGGACAGGCTAGGAGGGTGTGGGGAATTAGTGTGTGCTGATTAGTAGTCACACCATAAGAGTAGAACCAGACTCTTGAGTGGAGGAGGTGACACTTAGGAGGCCCTGGAGGTAGGAGTGGGTAAGGGGTGGGGTAGGAGGTTGTTGAGTAGGGTGGCAGTGGCAGGGAGACATTTTTAGGGAGAGGTTTGTGGGGAATGTGGGTGGGTCACCTATTTTGAGGGTTATGGAGTGACATTTATGAGGGAGATATAGGACAAGGGTGGGTCATCTATGTTGAGGGTTAGGATGTGACATTTATGTGAGATATGGGGCAGGTGTTTGGCCAGCATTATAGAAAGGAAAGATTAGTCTTGCCACCAGGGTGATGAACGGTGGCGAGGCACTGAATGAATGTACAATCATACATAGTATTTCTATCATAGTCATTATATAGCTGCTTCCATATACGAGACAACGACACGGTTCAAGCTAAAGAAATGATTTAATTGAGGAATGGCATAAACCGTTATTAAAAAAATACAAATATGTAGGGTCGATTATAAAGTGCTATTGATGAAGGTCGATTTTATTATCAATGTTATGGGGGCGGTGGGGTGGCCATGTGGTTAAAGCGTTACCTCGTCACGACGAAGACCCGGGTTCGATGGGTATCCCATCTCTGCAGTTGCCCGCTGTGGCACTTATAGGATATGTTTTATACTGTCTTAAAACCATACTCAATCACTTCTCTGAATTCTTTTAGTGGCATATTTGAAGTTGGACTGACTGACTGAGTTTAGTTTTACGCCGCTTTTAGCAATATTCCAGCAATATCACGGCGGGGGACACCAGAAATGGGCTTCACACATTGTGCCCATGTGGGGAATCGAAGCCGGGTCTTCGGCGTGACGAGCCAACGCTAACCACTAGGCTACCCCACCGCCCCTTGAAGTTGGAAGTCTGATGGAACAAGTATATATGGATGACAACTTCTTTTATTCTAGAGCATGACGTTTTGATACAGGTTCTTGTATCGTTTTCAAGTAAGAATACTCATTCAGTCATTATTTCTGTCTGGGTAGAGATATGTACCTTGACAGGGATGTTTATTCCCCTCTATATACATGCTTCCTTGGTCCTTCCTATGGGTCCTTCCTATGGATCTTTCCTATGGATAGTGCTACTTTGTACTGCTGCTGGCGGTTAGTACACGTCATGACCGCCTCAGTGGTGTAGTGGTTAGAGCGTCCGCCCGGAGAGCGGAAGGTCGCGGTTCGATCCCCGACCGCGTCATACCAATAGACGTTAAAATATGGTACTTGTTGGTCCCTGCCTGGCGCTCGGCATTGATGGGTACAAGGACTGGTCGGCTCGGAGTCAGTATAATGTGTCTGAGTGGGGTATTCATGCTTCACTGCGGCATGGTATCTCAGTGGGCTAGCACTATAAAACCAGCTTCAGTCTGGGCTAGTACAAGCAGCCGCACATACACATACACACGCATGCACGTCGTCATATGAGCGAAATATTCTCAAGCACGACGTTAAACCCAATTTCACCTCACCTCACCTAGTACACGTCATAGTAATATATATACTATATATATATAAGCATGTCACAGATATTCAGGTCACAGTAATATATACCATACATATATAATAAGCATGTCACATATATACACGGCATAGTAATATATACCATACAATTATATAATGAGCATGTCACACATGTACACATGACATAGTAATATATATTATATATATATATGAGTGTGTCACAGATGTTCAAACCAAAGACGATCTGTACATTTGTCATGGTAATATATGTCATGTATAGTAATGATGTGGGATGTGTTCACATCAGCAGGCTGCCTGTACATATTTCACAGTAATATATACCATGTATTAATAGTAATTGTGCCAAAGATGTTCAAACCAGAGGCTGTCTGTACACGTCGCAGTAACATATACCATGTATAGTAATTGTACACAGATGAAAACTTAAATCAGCAGGTGTTTGTACACATTTCACAGTAACATATAAGATATGCAGTAATTATGGAAATTATCGTGCGGTTTGTACACGTCATAGTAATTTATAAAGGAATTGCTAGTGTACAGGGATACACAGGATTATACACAGGATTATACACAGGATTATGTCACGAATTTGAATCGTAGACAAGCAAATTTTAACCAACAAACGTGTGACTTAACTCGCTTGTCTTGTCATTTTGGAGCATACATTTTGGGCCTTCATAATGTGCAATCATACACGATACGATGTTTATTTATTCACAATTATGTTGAAACATTTTCTAAGAAATGCTAGTATATTTCGTAATGGTCAGAAATGTCTTCCACGTTTTACGTAAGCCACAATATCAAAAGAGGAAAATCATTCCTCACATAATATGTGCTGTACATTGTCTATGTTTACCCCAGGAGCTGCAATGGGAAATCCCATATCTCCCAAAATAGAACCATATGACTCAGAGTCAAAATATACCAGCCAATGAAATATTCATTAGAGAACCAGCCCGGCGAAGTCAGGTACGCAGTTACGTTAAGAAGCTTGGAAAACTTATTTTTCGCCAGTGTTTATTTGAAATTCAGTTATAGTTTTGGTAAAAAGTTCAGCATATATGTGAAAATATATCTTAGCGAGTAAAAAGATTTTCGAAGGCAGAAGAAAAAGAGATATCGCGCGTCATATTGAGGCTATGTCAAAACCCCACCCGAAAGACACAAGTTGTAACAATCATCTTTGTAAAGCCACAGACTTTGACACAGTCCCTCATATACAACAACGAAAACGTAATAAACATGTGACGTCGACGGAACGTCACGACGTCGTGATATTTACTGCAGACAAATTGTTCAAATAATGGTAATGGCAGCTGTTGTTTAGTATGTGTTTATTTCATATTTTGTTGTTATTTACACTACTATGTAAACTGAAGTCGTTTGTATTTTTCCATTTATTTGCAATTCATCCAACAAAGCAAATCATCGAACAGTGAAAGGAAGATGTATTGACTCAGCCTTCCAAGGTTTTATGTCTCTATTTAGTTATGAGGAATACCCTGGACTCGTTTGATCTTATACGTTCGCTTCTTGCATTATTTGCTGGTCATGATACTGACTGAACAAATGTTTATCTAATTTTAATATTATATTATATAATTTATAAATTGTTAGTTTTATTCGAATTGGTATAAAACAATGACAAATAAACTTGTCGGAGTATCAGCATGTTTTTGTGCTTGGTTTATTTGAGAGGAAGGTCGTATCCATGTATCTACTTACACCAATACCATTACAACAACCTGTGAAGATGTGGGTTAGAGTTTATCTTCGGCAACCCATGCCTGTTGTAACAGGGTTGGGTGCTCAGGCTAGCTGACTTGGTTGACACATGTCATCGTATCCCAATTGCGTAGCTCGATGCTCATGCTGTTGATCACTGGATTGCGTGGTCCAGGCCCAGTTATTTACAGACGTCGTTTAACCGGACTATTGCTGAGTGCGGCGTTAAACAACAAACAAACAAACAGCCTCAGAGGCTGACAACGTATTCCACGTATGCTCCCTCTACTAATAAAATGCTATCTATGGGACCGTTCATAATTTATGGCTGGGGGGGGGGGAAGAAATAATGATTTTTATGGAGAAGCATGTACAATGTGAATGACTCCCCTAAAATTTATGTACAAAGTAAGTGATCCCGCTGCATGTCATGTACAAAATCAATTAAACACCCCACACCCCCACCCCCTTAAAATCATCAACCCCTCTAGCCTTAAATTATGAACGGTCCCTATGGTTCTTCGAGCTTGTGAGTTATCTTTTCAAGGGGCGTAACTCCTACTGTTGTTTTAGGAATATTGTATGCCCGTTTCAGTGCCTTTTGTCTGATAGATCCAATCAAATGCGTGTTGGATTGGCTTAACGCAGAACTGAATTCTATTGTAGTTCTGCCAGTCACGAGATGCCAGCTTGTTGTGGAGGAACGTCCGAAGTGATGGAGGTCTCAGACGTTAACCACTGGGGTGACATCCAGGATCATGGTGTGGTACTGGCAAACCTGGAAACAAAGTCAGAGGGAACAGGGATTCGAACCCACTATTGTTACAGTGGAAGTGTAACCAAAGGTATCCTAGTATTGAAATCACGAAAACACCAAATTACGCTCACTCTCATTAACGTTCCAGATCTTTCAGGAAGATCAGTGAACGTGGATAGAAGAATACCGCCAAGCTATGTGTTGTACGTTTGGCCTCGTACCGTCCGCGGTATACCTGTGACGATCCGTTTTGATCGTCAGTAACCCATAAGAGGGGACTAACGGGATCGGGTGGTCAGGCTCGCCGACTTGGTTGACACATGTCATCCAATCCCAATGGCGTATATCGATGCTCATGCTTATGATCGCTGGATTATCTGATCCAGACTCGATTATTTACAGACAGCCGCCATATAGCTGGAATATTTCTGAGTGAGGCGTAAAACTAAACTCACTCACTCACTGGACTATGTGCTCCGTTCATGCATTTGCATCGAAAATTCGAGAGTTTCTCCGGTTTCTGCTGACACGGATGGGGCGTCATTTCAAACACCAACAATGTCAGCTCCTGACGGTAAATCCATTCCTAAAGTGTATTGAGGTGAGTTGAAATTGGGTTTTACGTCGTGCTTGAGAATATTTCGCTCATATGACGACACGCATGCGTGTGTATGTGTATGTGCAGCTGCTTGTACTAGCCCAGACTTAAGCTGGTTTTATAGTGCTAGCCCACTGAGATACCATGCCGCAGTGAAGCATGAATACCCCACTCAGACATATTATACTGACTCCCGAGCCGACCAGTCCTTGTTGTACCCATTAATGCCGAGCGCCAGGCAGGAACCAACAAGTACCATATTTTAACGTCTTTTGGTATGACGCGGTCGGGGATTGAACCCGCGACCTTCCGGTCTTCGGGCGGACGCTCATACCACTACACCACGGAGGCGGTTCCTAAAGTGTAGTAACCCCAATAAACTACGGACGTCATAAAACTCCAAAGAACTCATCACGAAGTTGCAACACAGTTGTTTTGCAGTGGTTTTGCACATTTAGTGTATTCTCGTATTGGGTGGGGGTGGGGTAGCCTAGTGGTTAAAGCGTCCACTCGTCAAGCCGAAGGCCCAGGTTCGAATCCCCATGTGTACAATGAGTTAAGTCCATTTCTGGTGTTCCCCGCCGTGATATTGCTGGAATATTGCTAAAGGAGGCGTCAGATCATACTCATCGTGTGATATTGTTACAGTCGTAGTTTAATCAAAGATACCAAATCGTGAAAACAACAAACTGAGTACGGAGCAGTTATTTGGTTTCTCACCATAGTAGGAGTCAACGCAAAATTAAAAAATTGTTTATAATTTAATGACTTTTGTTATGTATGGGACTGACAAAATGTATCTATGCATCAATTTCTGGAAAGACTAACAGACATTGTTTCACAAAATTGGAATAATTGTCTGCTTCCAAATAGTATCTCACTAATCGAATGTTAAATTGTTGCTAAATGTGGAAAAGTGTGTTGTTTCTTTACAGGATAAATCTCTCAGAAGAGTTTTCTGTAAATTTAGGATTAGTTTACACAATTTAAATGTACAGATTTTACGTAAAAATACACTAGATACTCAAAACGGTGTGTGTAAATATTGTAATTATGGGGGACAATATGGGGCTTAACTCCAAAAAAGTTCTAGAATTTGTACTTTACTAAGAAAGTGTAATCCCAAATATAACTTATGTTACATTTGACCACTTTCTAAATGGCATTGTGTAATCATTGTAATAAGGTTCCATAGAAAGTAAAGAACATGTTTTCTTGTGGTCATTACCAGATTTTACGGGCGCATTACGGCATGTGTACATACTGTTGTATCTTTCACTACCAAACATTTTAAATTGTCAACCGCAGTAAGTTCTGTATATTTGTGTAAGTTATTTAAATTTAGAAAAACGTGACCCAGTTTATACTGACAACTACATTGTGAAACCTGTCTGTCTGAGTCATGGCAACTAACATTCACAAGAGCATGACCTATATGTATGGGAAGGTGAGGTGAGGTGAGGTGAGGTGAGGTGAGGTGAAAGTGGGTTTTACGTCGTACTTGAGAATATTTCGCTCATATGACGACGTGCATGCGTGTGTATGTGTATGTGTATGTGTATGTGCGCCTGCTTGTACTAGCCCAGACTTAGGCTGGTTTTATAGTGCTAGCCCACTGAGATAGCATGCCGCAGTGAAGCATGAATACCCCACTCAGACACAGTATACTGACTCCAAACCGACCAGTCCTTGTTGTACCCATTAATGCCGAGCGCCAGGCAGGGACCAACAAGTACCATATTTTAACGTCTTTGGTATGACGCGGTCGGGGATCGAACCCGCGACCTTCCGCTCTCCGGGTGGACGTTCTAACCACTACACCACGGAGGCGGTCTGTATGGGAAGGACGTCCCTCAGTTTTCCACTGCAGTGGCCAAATGGGTTGCTGACGTACGTCGCTTGAATATGACCCATGGCCAGGAAGACCTGCAGACGGCAGCGCAAGTGACAGTGGAGATGTTGGGAATGTCTGATAAACGAGTATAAAAGTGGACGAAGTAGCTTCTAACTGTGGCCTTTCCCATGGAAGTGTTTATCAAACCATGAACCTTTGCGCATGTCTAAAGTTTCGGCAAGATGGGTCCCTTGAACCTAAATTAACAAGATCGTCCCTAACGCGTGGAGTCAAGTCAAGAACTCGTGGACATTTACAAATCCAGAAAGCTTCCATGCATGTCTTGTGACTGGATGAAACCTGGATTACAGCTGTGACCCTGATACCAAACAAGAGGCAAAGGCAGTGACGGCACGTGACCTCTCCAGTGCCAAAGACGTTCAAAACGTGACCCTCTGCGGGGAGGATAATGGCCACTGTTTAGGGGGTTCCAAGGGACTTTGATGACTGATTACAAACCACCTCAATGGACAATCACCGGAGGACTGCTATGGTGACTTCATAAAGAATCACCCGTGAAGGTCCGGGTTAGAATGAACCTTCAGTAACCCATGCTTGTCGTAAAAGGCGTCTAACGGGATCGGGTGGTCAGGCTCGCTGACTTGGTTGACACATGTCATTGGTTCCCAATTGCGCAGATCGATGTTCATGCTGTTGATCACTGGATTGTCTGGTCCAGACTCGATTATTTACAGACCGCCGCCATATAGCTGGAATATTAATGAGTGCGGCGTAAAACTAAACTCACTCACTCACTCATGAAGAATCAGAGGAACGTAAAGAAAGAAAACCACCGAGGAATGTTAACTGTCGGTGTTCTGCTTCTTCATGACGATGCACCAGATCAGAAGAGTCTGGTTGCTCAATGTAGTGAGTGAGTTTAGTTTTACGCCGCTTTTAGCAATATTCCAGCAATATCACGGCGGGGAACACCAGAAATGAGCTTCACACATTGTACTCATGTGGGGAATCGAACCCGGGTCTTCAGCGTGACGAGCAAACGCTTTAAGCACTAGGCTGTCCCACCGCCCCACTGGTTGCTCAAGCTGCCACTCGTGATTGGAAGGTCGAACAACTGAGTGATACTTCAGACAGCCCTGACCGCCCCCTTTGCCTAATAAAATATGAGTGACAGGCAAAAAGAAGTACAACATCCACACAGAGCCAGTAAATTATACAGTAAAGTCTTCCTCCTTGGAACTGCACCATTTCGATATGTCATTTCAGACTAATTATCTTTAAAATCCAGGCATAATGGTCTAACATCGGCGTTCCGCTTGGCCTTAACTCCACATTACTCGACAAAGTTATAAAAACGATAGTATTAAGAGAAAATATAAGTGTGAACAACTCAATGACATGATAAATATTATCACAGGTTTAAACCATCTATACACCTCCAAGTCAATGGCTAAATATTATCACAGGTTTAAACCATCTTTACATCTCCAAGTCAATGACATGATAAATATTATGACAGGTTTAAACCATCTTTACACCTCCAAGTCAATGACATGATAAATATTATCACCGGTTTAAACCATCTTTACACCTCCAAGTCAATGGATAAATATTATCCCAGGTTTAAACCATCTTTACATCTCCAAGTCAGTGACATGATAAATATTATGACAGGTTTAAACCATCTTTACACCTCCAAGTCAATGACATGATAAATATTATGACAGGTTTAAACCATCTTTACATCTCCAAGTCAATGACATGATAAATATTATCACAGGTTTAAACCGTCTTTACATCTCCATGTCAGTGACATGATAAATATTATCACAGGTTTAAACCATCTTTACATCTCCATGTCAATGACATGATAAATATTATCACAGGTTTAAACCGTCTTTACATCTCCATGTCAATCATTTTGGATTTAATAGTTAACCAGGAATCAGCCTGTAAGACAACTATGTGTGAAACTATAGAAATGTGCTGTAATTAACAAATGTAGTCCAAATTTCAGTTCACAGATCAATACAAATCAGTACATTGACATACATCAATGCAAAACATTATCACATAAGTAATAAAACTATATAACAATCACGAAAGCTCAAATTAAAAAAATCAAATAAAATGCATATTGCCAAACCCGAATACAAGAGCACATGCAAAAGACACAGGAACATAGTACATAAAGCAATGCCCCGTCTTATATAATACGTGACAGTGTAAAGGAAGGATACGGGTTGAATTTGTAATGTAAAGAAAACCAATACGGAAAATAATTAACAAAAACTTAGTCGTCTGTAACCAATGTTGATACATGTATTCCAATTTCCAAATTACAAATGTTTACTTCTGAAGATCACCTTTTGAGATAGGATAAGGTAAATATTGTCTCATATGATAACGTCACATATCAAAGTTTGATATTAAAGAAAATTTGATATTAAATGAAAATATTCAGACAGATTCACAATAATGAAAACTTGAAAGTGTTGTTTTACTTGTGACATCATCAAGTTTATAAAGATGACAATATTTAGTGAAAATATAAGTATGAGCAAGTCAATGCCATGATATAATTATCACAGGTTTAAACAGTCTTCACATCTTCAATCAGTATGATCCTAAGACTTGCTCAAGTTCTAATATTAGAAAAATGCTTCCTGAAAACTTCTGTAATTACAATTTTTGAAGCTTTGTTTTTATAATTCGATCCAAATATTCAAAATCAATTCTCTTATATGTTCATTTTCTAAATGAGTTCTAAAGGTTTTGATACCTTCTCAGACTTTAATATTCAGCAGGACCCGCTGCCACAACGCGATGTTAGCGCGGCCTGTCATACAGACTCTGAAACAAATATATCCAAGAAGGCCCTTGCAAGTCTAGAATATGTGACAAGTCTAGATTTCCACAGTTTCAGGAAGTCTCTGGGCTCCTTTTCATCATATTTTATTATTATAATATCGGAACTGTTTTTTCTGTAAAATATGTTCATTTCAAAAACTAAATGTTGATCTAATTATAGCGCTACTGTTGATGTGAGTTACGAATACTTCAAGGCCTAACTAAGCGTATTGTAAAATGCCAAAATGAAGGTTCCACATCCATGCAGCCCTCTGTGGATCCGCCATTGCCTAAAACCAAAGTCCCCCTTCAGAAGTCTACCTTCAGGTCAAGGTCTTACCCTCGGCGCTTTCCCTGATGCTACCTGAAGCATTCGTCACAACTCGCCCCTTTCCGTGACCTCAAAAAAGACTCGTCGCCCTGACTAGTGTTATTCTGGGACAAGCCCAAAAGCGATCTTCTTGGAGGTTAAAATGCGACAAACCAAACAGAATGCATGTATGGATTGAGCTACTTTGAGAAAGATATTCCAGAGTACTTAAATCGGTTATGGTATTATGTCATTGTTTAGAAAATCGTGAAAGACAGTTATCGTCATTTTGACATTACAAAAAAGAACACCATACGTATTTGAAGTTTTTGATAAGGATAGGAGAGATACAAATACACCCACGTGCGTTTCTTTCCACTTTGAGATATATTTTAAAGGAATTTGTGTGCATCTATTTATGGACTGAAATCAGATGTTGTTTTAATTGCCCATTGAGGAAAGTGATTCCGATTTGCGATTCTTAACCGTATTTAGAAGTATACATTTGAAAATATAAGGTGAACAGCAGGTAATTACATTAGAATATGTTTTCAACAAATATCATCATTATTATTATTATTTAAAACAGGTGAAAATCTTTTAAAACAAACATTTTAGTGCTTCAGTTATGTTTCCTGCTGTTGAAATAAAACAGAAATAGAGTTGGCGTTCATATTAAGTAATTCTTATGTTCAGGCGCCTTCCGGACAGGCATGAGTAGCTATTCGGCTTTTCACGGAATAACACGAGTGGCTACGAATGCAACCGAAGGTCTTACATTCACTGCATTTGTTTTACGTGACTCCACTTGACCCACATTCCATAACTTTTATAATTAAATTCTAAGACACCAGAATCGTAACTGAACAGGTTACACCAATCAGCTTTGGGCTTGACATATGTTTTTATGGCCCCGCCCGTGTTGAAGGCTGGACAGCCCAACTGCTCCGCCCTCGAAGCAAGTTGTTTAGGGAGAGAGCCCTTTTCCCCATGTCTTACGTAGCTCGCAGGCGTCCACGTCCAGGAAAGGAGAATCAACCCAGGGGTAGTAGACCCAGTCGTCGTCGTTGAAGTCGAGCCAGTCGTCAATGTATTCAGTCAAGGTTTCCATGGTGATACGTGTCGCTGCATTGTATCTGCAGACATGAATTTCAACTGTATCAGTATGGACCCGGAAGTTGAACAGTAACACATGCAGAACAACTGAGTCGTCATACACACACAAAGACACGCACGCGCAAACACACCTTATTTTAGCAATAGGTGTTTGTTATGGTGTACGAATGCTTTATTTTAGTATTAGCCCAAACACCGTTTTTATCATATACCACATGTGTGAATATCGCCCTGTAGTCCTGATGTCATCTATGTTTTCATTATTTACTATTTTTTACTAACTCCATGATTCTGTCGTATAGAGCAGCCAAAACATCCTCGCCAAGGTTAGAACTCATACTTCCACGATTTCTTGATGGAAAGCAACTCGAGCAGACGACTCAAGGGGCTCCGTCTATTGAAGTTTCGAGCGTTTGAGCGTATTGTTTTCCGTACCAGTTTAGTATCCGGGCAATACGGCTGATATGGATTTTCGGCCCTAGGGCTGATATGGCTGATATGCATTTTCGGCCCGGGTGGTCAATATGGACATATACCGACAGCCAGTATTGCATGTGAAAAATGGTCCATATTATTCATAAGTATTATTCATATTCATAAGACGATGGTGATACTACCGCAATACCGCCTGTGGCATTACTTGCTGTCAACTCTATTATATGGTTTCTGCTGTCAAATAATGTCCCACCGATGGTCGAAAGATAGGAAACCGGCGTCGACCATCGGTGGCGATAGGGATATATGTAGGTCCACTTTTGGGCAGATTGTAGCATCTGCCCCACCTTCTGGATATCCAGTCTCTTCTTGTTCCTCGTCCGCGCCTTCTATTTCCTCGTAGACTCGTCGAGAATAGTGTAAGACAGCACCCTGGCGTCGTTTTACCCTGGCATCTTTTTCAAGATGGCGGCGCCTACCGGTCACGTGATCCAAGATGGCAACACTTCCGGTCCAAGATGGCGGCACTTCCGGTCAGGGGAGATCACTCGGGTTTCGGTTCCGGTTCCGGTGTGCGTGCGCATCACGATGACGTCACCTTCGGGCCAAGATTGCGGACGCGTTTCAAGATAGCGGCCCATCCGGTGGGATCTCGTGGGATATCGAAAGCGTAGACACCATGCAAGATGGCGAGCGGACGAGCGGTGGACGGGGAAGGAGAGGGAGGGAGGGTGGTGAGAGGACGATGGCGTGCGTGGAAAACGATGGAGGCCTAGAGAAGGGTGTGGTTCAAGCATTGGATGGGAAAAACCTGAGTTATATAGCTGAGGTTGATGACGTCACTTTGGGCCACCGGGTTAGTGTGGCTTGACGTCATAGGGTGTGTGACGTCATGGGAAAAACGTGGGTCTTATCAGTCCTCACCATGCCGTCACCACGAATGAACGAAGCAGAAGAAGAAGAACTTGAAGAGGAGCCCATGCCCTAC
Source organism: Haliotis rubra (assembly GCF_003918875.1). Lineage (NCBI taxonomy): Eukaryota > Metazoa > Mollusca > Gastropoda > Lepetellida > Haliotidae > Haliotis > Haliotis rubra. Next base: position 287,646 of record NW_025767657.1, on the reverse strand, counting down.
TGGTTGGAACCGACGCCCCAAATAAATGCCAGGAAGTTCCGGACCGACAACCATCGCTATAAGTTCGCTGAAGTTCAATCCAGCTTGGTTGCAGCGTCAACAACCTGAAGACCTCCCACGTCGTTCTCAGAGAGCAGTTTGATGCTCTTGTTAGACCTGAGAAACAATGTGAACGGCCAGGATGGTGATCGCGTGGGATTGATCCTGGATCATCCAGACGTGGATTCACCCGTCCCCAACACGTTACAGCGCATGGGTGACCTCCAGGGGAAACACATCCTGGCCAAAGTGGAAAAAGTAAAGCAAAGTAACCGCGAGTTGCATATCGATGAGACCATGGAAATATCCTTACTACACGTAGACGATCCGGCTCTCCTAGGTCAGGGACACGGTCGGCCAAAGCACATTGTCGGCTTAAGTGCCTTCCTGGAAAAGAAGCATTGCATCGTACAAATCAAGAATGAGGATCAACTCTGCTTTGGCCGTGCCCTGGTCGTGGCCAGGCACCACGAACACAAACCCGATCCTGTGACCAAGGAATGGACGAAGGAATGGAATCACCTGTGTGACCATCGTAGACCAGCGCAGTTGAGGGCCGCCAAGGGCTTATTTCGTCAACTCAAGATTCCCGAAGGGCCTTGTACAGGGCGTGCCACGTGGGAGTTGTTCAGTCAACGTTTGGCGCCCTACTACCAGCTCCAAATCTACTCCCAAGATGTCATGAATTGTCTCCTGTACAAGAGTGAAGTGGCTCAACCCACTTGCTCCTACAGTATTTCCATCAACATCTCGTGAAACCACCCCAGATTCTACCTCGAGGGAATCTCATCTTGCAGATGACCGTGGGGCGTCTCGTCTTCAAAGATTCACTCAACTGCCTCTCGATGGCTCTGAAGCAGTGTCCAAAAACCTTTGCCTTGAGGGAACTCAAAGAACGTTACTTCCCTCACTTCTTCAACACCAAAGTTCACCAAGGCTATGTGGGCCCTTATCTTCCCGTTTCTACCTACGATCCTGACGGTATGTTTTCTGCCGAACGCAAAGCTTTCTTGGCCTGGTACGATGCACGCGTGGCTGAAAGAGCTGTCTTTGATCTGGATGAGGAATTGTTGACTTACTGACTTACTGGACATTTTGCGTCGAGGCTGGGCTGCATTCCGCAACATGTTCATCCAACAAAACGATGTGGACCCTTTCTATGAAGCAGTGACTCTACCCATGGCTTGCATGCACACCTTCCGAAAACTGTTTTTGGACCCCCGCACCATCACCATCATACCTCCTCAGGGTTATCTCCCCCAGTGCCGCTAGTCTCTGCAGTGTCTCCACTGGCTCAACTGGGTCATGTACCAACACCCCGACCTCCACATCCAGCATGCCCGGAATGGCGGAGAAGAAGGCTTTGACTGTGCTGACGGCAGTCACTACATGGTGGACGGTTAAGACACTGAGACACGCGCCGTGTACGAATACTTGGGTTGTTTCTGGCACGGATGTACTCGCTGTTACAAAACGTGCCGATGTGAACCCCATGCTAGCTTTGGTACAGCCCCTTGGGAACGATACCATCATACGTTGTACCGACTGGCGGTGTTACGTCAACATCCCGACATCGACCAAGTGGTGACCCTGTGGGAATGTGATTTTCGGAAAGAACAGTGGGCATCCCGAGATCAAAGATCATCCTCCCGTGTCAGACTTGTTCGAGCTCCACGGCCTCATCCAGTGCCGAGTCTTGCTACCCACCGATCTCTACCATCCCGTTCTTCATTACCACGGCCAGGGCAATATGTTATTTTCTCTGTGTCGTACTTATGCTGAAGCACAGAGGACTGGTTCCTGCCCCCACGAGGATGGAGCTTCATTATGCCGTTCGAGTAACCTCGGTATATCCCACGCTCTCGGGCAATACATAGAGATTATAACACGGGCAAGTGTGTCATACGACTTATACGAAACGAGTGCGAAATTTTACAAAATTTGGCAAGAGTTTCGTATAAGTCGTGTGGCACACTTGCAAGTGTAATAATTTCGTTATTATCCATATTATTCATGTGCATTTGTGTAGTAAAACACGGTAAGCAAGTGTGACTGCCCAGTTCATTGACGTCACGTTCAATTGTTTAATGATGTCACAGACGACGAAACACAGAAACAATGGTTGCTAGGCAAAAGTAATCTGTGCACATATGATATTTATGACACTGGTTTTGTTTCACCATATGGATAATAACAACATTTAGCCGCTGGTGTCGTAAACATAGTATGACATGGAAACTCATATAATATAGTCTATAACATGCGATTTACTTTCAGAGTAAGTGAGTTAAAAGTGAGTCTCTTTAGAAATATTTCAGCCATATTATCACTGGAACAAGCTATCCTGTTACTATACCTTAAAAGCTGCCATCAAGGGATAATTTAATAACTGTACGTCACTAAATGTTTTAAAACTGGTAAGGAAATATAACATCTGATCATTAGATCACAATACAGAGTAACAATGGGGCCATAGAAAGGTAAGGTCAACATATATTACGGTCCATGAGAACTAACGGTACCTGTGCTTCCTTTATGATTTTACTAGTAGATTTTACTTACAGAAGCAGATTTATGAATACTAATGCATAAAATCATATTGTAGTGGGTATAAGATGGTTTGGACGAATCATGTAAGATAGTTTGGATGAATTTTATGATAGATACCTTACCTCGAAGATAATCATAATTATCACAATCATATACCGTCTGTTGTTGCAACATGTCTGGAGATACCAACTTGTACCGAGCACATAGTTTTAAATGAATAGATTTTGAAATTATTGTCATCTAGTATTCAAATTGAAAGAAACTGCTTCTTTTAAATAATTTATTTTTATATGTAGTGCCCTTTTTGTGATAGTTAGATAAGGAAAAAATCAATTACACCACTTGACAGAATAAAGATATTTAATAACAATAACTAATATTTAACAGGATCTGTTTCACACAGTGGAAAACAAAACAAACATTCGTCACCCATGGTCGCTCGGACGTTTTAACTTTGGTGGAACACACCTGACAAGCATATAAACATAAGTAGGAGCTGGTTCTGTGTTGTTTCAGGGTCTGTATGACAGACTACTCTTTCCCCTGCGCTTTGAGCATGCATTGATGTGTGGATTTAGTATAGCGCATAAAAATGGCCAGTAGGAGTAGTGAGTGGGTGAATGAGTGAATGAGTTTAGTTTTACGCTGCACTCAGCAATATTCTAGCTATAAGGCGGCGGTCTGTAAATAATCGAATCTGGACCAGACAATCCAGTGATCAACAGCATGAGCATTGCTCTGCGCAACTGGGAACCGATGACATGTGTCAACCAAGTCAATGAGCCTGACTACCCGATCCGTTAGTCGCCTCTTACGACAAGCATGGGTTACCGAAGGCTCCTTCTAACCCGAATCTTCACCGATGTGTGGAGAGGGAAGGATGATTTCACGTGACCATTCTTCAGTTGTCATATTAATATTCTCTGTAAATCAATTATGGACAGATAAGTAATATTTTATGGTTACATAATTGTGGTTATGATTTTCATGAGATGCGAGGAATGTATCCTCCAAGTACAGGGGCACCATCAAGTTGGCTTAGAACCCCTTCATATCTTCAAGGATTTCATGATCTTTATTGACAGGACGGGTATGCCTTTCATATAGCTTGAACCCTTTAAAAGGCATTTTCATTCTGCCCTGTGTCCCCATATGCTCTATGTGTTGTTTGTCTGTAATCAGACTTAAATATACAGCAAATTACAGCATCTCTAAGCTCAACTTCGTTGTCAGTGGTCAAATGTGACAGGTTATATTTGGGATTACACTTTCTCATCAAGTACAGATTCTGGCCATGGGTTACTGAAGATCAATATTCTAACCCTTACCTTCACGGGAAAGTGAGTGAGTGAGTGAGTTGGGTGTTACGCCGCTTTTAGCAATATTCCAGCAATATCACGGCGGGGGACACCAGAAATGTCACGGGAAAGTAGCAGTAGTAGTAGTAGTAGTAGTAGTAGTAGTAGTAGTAGTAGTAGTAGTAGTAGTAGTAGTAACTCACCCTGTCGAGTCTCCTCCCGTGACGTGGATCCCCAAGGCGACATACTGGTTGAGATCAGGTATCTTCCAATAGACCGGAGACCCACTGTTCCCGTCAGTGGTGGCGTCTCTGTACAGAAAGTGGTAATCAGTCATCCTCTCCAACTGAACGTCCAGTTCCCATTGGGTGCCGCGAGGATAACCTGGAGTGCCTTCCTTACCGCCTGTGGGTCGACGTGGGTACCCGCTCATGAAGACGTTGGCAAAGACGGAGTCGTCGTCGGTGTATAGCATCGGCTGGAAAGCATGTTCGCAGGGAATAGGATCAGTGGAAACGTCTAACAGGATCATTCCAAAGTCGTACTCTTGTTGGCCTTGAATGAACTGAGTCGGTACTCTGAAATCATCGGACTTCTTGATGATTTCTCCTAAATTGAAAGGACCATTGCGACCGAAACGTATGACGACTGCATCAGCAAACCTTTTACGGCCGACGTCGTAGAGATTGTGTCCAGCTGTCAAGACGAGGAAACGTTCTTTTCCGAGCGCCTCCCTCTTGAACAGGAATCCGGTGCCAGCATATTTTGTCAATCCGTAGTAAAGGCTCAAATGAGCAATGGCACAGTACGGACCGTCCGATGGCCGGTCTACCTTATTCCTTTGGTCCCCTGGGGGAGTGAAGACCTTTTGGTGGAGACCTTTATGTCTGTGGGTTTCCATGGTATGTTGTACACAACCGTACTTTGCTTTCTGATTTAACGCTATCGAACAGTTAGGTATTCATGCGTTGGCACAATGCCAGAAAATGAATCACGCTCCTCGGGAATCTCCTATTTTTAACACCTTTTAACTCCGGATTCAAAATTCCCCTGAATTCGTTTAATAACGTTATGCTAAATGTCCTTCAAAGATTAGTCATACTCAACAATATAACACCCAGTACTCAGCCTCCACAATCCCAATCCACAAAGCCACCTTTTGAAAACGCACTATTATGACTTCTTTACTTTTGAAGGTCGGTGAGTCACTTCCTTACAATGACGTCACAATAGAAACGTGACGGGAATGAGTTAACCGATCCAGGAAGTATTACCTTCTACTAAGTCGTCTTTGTTATCAACTGTGAGGGGATATTAGCAGTTACAAAGACAGCCTTTCCGTCGTTGGAGAATAACATTTACTGTTACTCGCAGCTAACAGTAGCTATATGAAATAGCATGACCATATAAGGCAGTGTCATATTTCTCATCCTATAATGAGGCGAGGCATCACACAGTGGTAGATATTATAAGGCGTACCCGTTATCATCTTTTATATCCATTAGTCATGCACGTTGATACGTTGAACATGTCACAGTGTGCACCTTACACACGTCGGGGGCGGTGAGGTAGTCTAGTGGTTAAAGCGTTCGCTCGTCACACCGCATTCTCTTCCCACAGAGGTTACTTGTCATATCTTCCTACGAACCTTTGTTCTAATACGGCCACATTTCCCGGTTCTCGTAAAATGCCCTAGCGGCAAAAGATCGCAACACGAATTATCTCCCTTCTTTCTATCCAATCAGAACACCTGTTACATCGACTTAGATTCAACTTGACTAACACACGCAAATGTGGGGCCACAAATATCCCCCATCTGCCGGGGACTTGTGTTGATGTTACACACAAGACGTTTAATGGCTAGCTTGTCCGTTGTCAACGAAGGCGATGGAGACGCCACTGATCCGCCATAACATGACTGAGTTCTGTCTAGTAGAAACGTTTGCGCATCGCGCAGGGGAAGAGGTTTAGTTTTCTCGAAGCATACGGAAATTACCGAGGCCTTACCGAGGCATAAATCTGATGGCCTCCAATCACGAGTCTTGAACGCTCACACCATGAAAGGGCCGTATTAGAACAGAGGTTACGTAGGAAGATATGACAGGAGTAACCTCTGTGGGAAGAGAATGCAAGGTGGATGGCATTGTTTCCATTTAATGATTTACTCTAATAAACAATAAGAACACCTGTAAGAATCTTAGTTATGTTTTATACTTTATTTTACTCTTAGTCCATTATAGCTCTGCACAGTCACTCATTCTCAATAAACCGTTGCATTGATGTCTCTGGTTATTTATCCTAAAACAACAGTGTCCTATTAAGCTCCAATGATGTGATCGTTTTGCAGATTTTGCAGAGTATGTTATAACTGTGTCTCCAATTTTCATGCAACACACGACTAACGTCATAAATACATTGACGCAAACAATATTTACGGAGTAAAAACAATTATTTGGGTATATTTTAAGTGATAATACTGTACTTTACAAGAAAACAATATTTGGTTCTTACATAAGAATCGTTTAATGTTTCTACACTCATTTTATGTGTCATTATTCAATGGTTATGGTTAAGGATGTAACGTACGTGACCACCAACTGTACCTCATCTTGAGATTAAATAAATATAGTTCATTATTAAAATAATGCATGAAGTTGTTTTTATGCAATATGTCATAAAATGTGTCAAGTTCGACAAAATATGGGATCAATAAGGACAAACTTGTACATGACAGAAATGTACGTTACCGTAATGTACGTTACCATCAGATACCAAACTGCCAACAACAGGGCGCTGAACGTGAAACAGCTTGTTTTGAAACATAAGACAGCCGACCACATCTTACGACTTACAAGATTATCAACAAATTTTGGTAAGTGCTTTGGGTGTCTTTTGTCAGGATAATGAGGTCGACTAAATATCTGAAAAGTCACTTTATCTGCACATTGGTTCCTCATCTGTAGCACGTACTTTCTGAAGAAATGTCATATTGGTGAATCTTATGTGAAATACGTTGTATGGGTGTTACTGAATAAGTGTAATGTACGTTACAATTGGTAGCATATATTTGACCGAATTGTCAAATGAAATTTCAGTGATACTTATATGATATCTTGTGAAGTAAATGTTATCTTTTGAAGGACATGTTGACAACTCTATTGATTCATATTAATACCATTCTTGTTTGCATTAAGATCCATGGAAACCTCCATAACATATAATTACCACTGCTAGTCTTTGTTGATAGTATCATGACACATTCCGGACAATGTGCTAAAGTAACATATTGTCAAGCTGATATATTTATGACAGACAGACTTACTATGTCTACTACTTAAGCTATTTAACCTGTATTTATGTGAATCTGTTACTAAGAAACACATGCACAACATCTGGTAACGTACATTTCTTCAAGAAGAAGAAATATATGTTTCAGTGGCACAAACGCGAAGATGTAATCTGGACGTCGCGATTAGATATTTTGCGTAAAGTAGATGATCTAGTTCCTACTGGCAAGTCTCAGAGAATGTTGAGCGAGTGAGTGAGTTAAGATTTAAAGTCACATCGGCAATATTTCAGCCATATCCTGACTACCAACAAGCAATAATTTTAGACAAAATACAGGTAAATCAGCGAAGGACAGTAAAACCAACTAGAACATCACAGATATAAGTATATAACTAGTATGTAATTCTAAAACAGCTTAATTACTGAAGACAAGACAATACGGGCACGGGCTATACATCGCCAACAACTGAAGGTAGATCACCATACTAGGAACCATGGGGACTTACAGTGCTTTTGCTACCTGCATGGACCCTAGCTGGATTTACACCACCCCTTCAGCCGCTGTAACAAATATACCACATTTAAAAAGGTGGAAAGTTGAAATTGACTTTGAAGGCTTTGGGACCTCTGTGTCCTCTCAAGAGGACAATGATTTTACGATACTTTAACCCCCTGTGAGGATACAGCCACTAATAATCGTAGTTTACTGTTGCTTATTTAAAATATCATTTATAAAATATCATTTATGTATTCACAAAACATATGGTTCAGAATTTATCTAGTAATTCTATTTCCTTTACAAAAACAATTATTACATGATAATTATTATTATAAAAAGGTCCTTGATTGTTTTGACATTGAAGTATTTGTCCCTTGTGATGGAAAAATCAATAGAGTCAATCAGGACATGCTTGACCGTGATTCTCTCATCACAGGGGATACAAAACGCAGGATCATCACCTTTTAACAGGTATTCATGAGTATATTTTGTATGGCCAATGAGACATCGTCGCATGATGACCTCTTCAAATCTGGACTGACAACCCAAGTAGGTGTAACTAATATAGGGTTTTATGGCATGTAATGTATTGATACCTATTTGAGTGTCCCACTTCTTCTGCATCAGATCACGGGTGTACGATCTAATGACAGCTGTGTATGGAATAAGAAATGGTGTCCCAGATTTGTTGAGTGCTGCCTTAGCAGCAAAATTAGCCATTGTGTTACAGAGAATGTTGAAGTTGGATGAAAACGAAATAAACTTGGTTGTGCAGGCATTTCAATCATGGATAGATTCACTGTAATGTACGTTACTTGAAACGGAAGTGTTGGTCACATATTGTGGAACAATTGTTTGTTCAAGTTAATTTGCATTATTGCAGTTTGAGTTCTTTGCTACATAAGAGTAATTGCGTCAAGCAAAATCAAAACATTTTGATATATATGTTGAATACATCGACTTATTGTTTCAACTGAAATGTACGTTAGCTGTTTATGATTTTAAATTGTCAGTCTAATCTTTTGGATTTCATGTCAATTACTTTTAACATACTACGGAAACACATCTACTGTACTTTTGAGGTGTCAGGAGTATATTTTATATGTGCGAGTCACATTTGACATTATACGCAATTCATTGTAATGTACGTTACAGTTTACATCATTCTGAGTTGGGTGAATAAGCTGTGAACAAAATAGTTTAAACGTTTTTTGTAGTCATTCATTTTCTATAGCTAAGAAAATGAATGACTAGAGACCATGCAGGTGAATGTACGAGACATGACAGTTAGACCTAAACGTATCAAAACTGATTCACATACCCCATATATGTGTTGGGTTGCATTTCCAGGGACATGTTCTTGCTTTCTAATGATTATTTTGCAACCAGACAATGCTAATATAAGATGCCTTCAACAAGATGAACTAGAAAACTGCAACATGATGTGTTGGTATGTTCATTACACCCCAGATGTAAGTGACACGTCACATTTATTGGGGTATGTGAATCAGTTTTGATACGTTTAGGTCTAACTGTCATGTCTCGTACATTCATCTGTGTACTGATACTAATGATTTAAACAGAACTACATTCAAAGATTGATAGGTTGCTGGTAACGCACATTACATGTTCCAAATTTGCTGATTAGTGCTGGTAAAGTTGGATGGAGATTTCTGAATAAAGGAATTGACTTTATATGCTATTTTTTTCTGTTCCGTATACTTGAAAACCTTCATAACATAGACAACGTCTTTTAATTCCAACTGCGTGACATTTATATTTTTCAATTTGCGTGTGGTAAATGCAACGGTTTATTGAGAATGGGTGAGTAAGCCTTGTTACTTTGTTCTCTGGACAGTCTTCTGGATCGCCAGATCATTGGTCAGCAAACGGTTGAAATCGGTCTTCCTACAACGCATGGCATGTATTACAGATGTACCATTGCACAAATAGTAGAAAGTTATGTAGTTACACAACCCAAAGCGGGCCTCAAATTATGAGCGTCGAGCTTCGTACAGCGCGGCGCTGTGTGAGAAACGGCGTCGTCAAAGTTTGTTACGCGCTGCAGTGGAGCTTGCGTCGATTTTTCTTATCAAGGGAGTTAACCGTGTAAATGTTTCCGGGCTGTCAGTCAAATAAACGAAACACAATGATATATAACTATCTGGAATGCAACGGTAAAAGTTAGTGACCAAAAGTTAGTGATTTTTATTACATGTGTCAAGTATATTATGCTAACGATCCTGTTATCTCAACATTTGGCAGAGAATACTGTTTTACCAGCGTTCGTCTGGTGCTGGTGAAGCCACACTAGTGAAACACCAGACATTGGTTTGTTTGTTTATATGGCTCTGGGACATCAATATCACTGTACTGTTTTAATGGTGTATGACCTAAAAGATGTAGTTTAGCTTTACCGTTGTCGCTGGATATCCACAATTCTGGACCGTGTTTCGAGAAATCAGTGCAATATCTATTAAATAGTCTAATAATCTGATTTTGTTGATACATGTCACTGGAACCATGTCATCTTATCCCAGTTGCGAATATGGATGTGCATGACGTCAATCACTGGATTGTCTCGTCCCGACTCCATTATTTACAGACTGCAGGAATATTGCAGTGTATCATTAAACAACAAACTAACAAGTAATGTATCATCACATTGCAGATTTCGAACGCTTATTGGCACATCATTGTCAAATCCACATGCAGGAATATTGCAGTGCATCATTAAACAACAAACTAACAAGTAATATATCATCATATTGCAGATTTCGGACGCTCATGGACACATCATTGTCAAATTTATAAAAAGACTTCTCTGACTTAAAAATATGAGACATCATATAAGTATTTACAGTGTGTTTGTAGTCAAACAAAGCTCATTATAGTGCGAGTAAACACTGCCGTTTGAAAATGTATGATGTTCTAAAACATAATTTGACGATAATTATTAACTGACAGGTATAAACAAGTAAATATGGAATTTCTATCATGTCTATCATGTGTATATTGAAAACTGTCTAATGATCATGAAATCATCCGTGATAGGATGTGGTGTTGTCTTAGTTTGTTATGTCATCATTCAAATTGATAAGGAGGGGCGGTGGGGTAACCTTATGGTTAAAGCGTTTGCTTGTCACACCGAAGGCCCGGGTTCGATTCCCCACATGGGTACAATGTGTGAAGCCCATTTCTGGTGTCTGATATTGTTTGAATATTGCTAAAACCGATGTAAAACCATACTCTCTCAATTAAATTGATAATAATGACTATATGGCCAGCCATATACATGTTGTGAATTAGTTATTTATCATGTTTAGAGTAAAGAAGATTTAAGAGCAGAAGCTCTCACTCACATTAATGAAAGCTGCAAGATGTGATAAATGTCAATATTTGCTCACATACACATGAGCTGAAATACCTTAATTTTACCCATAAATGTTCTTTGTTTTTCAGAATTCAACCGTACCACCAACTCGTCTCATCAAAATACAGATTGCTTTCCATATTTCACCAGGAAACTACAGTACAAATGGTCTTAGATACAATGCAGTTTGTATTGTCTGTTGTATAATGCAGTGTGCTGTTGAATCTCAACTAACCCAAGGGGATATATTGTCCTTGAGCTGCCAACAAAGGGAAACAACTCTGGGAGCAGTATCCACAGAGAAACATGGCTTAGACATTTTATCCCTTGTTGCTGTTGATGTCCGTGACAAGCATGACCCTGAGGTCCCCATGTCGTCCTTTACAATGGAGGACACTCATGATGGCTCTCTGCAGCATTCAGTAGGTCATCTTAACAATGTGTACCTTAATAATGACACTGTAACGAAGTGAGGCTCAAGCACCTGCTGAAGATTCTCCTCAAGCAAAGGTTCAGGATAGGATCTCGGCTCAGAGAGTGAGTGAGGGCTTGGAGGACGATGAAGATGAGGATGAGGATGAAGATTCAGATGATGAGGACAGTGACCCAGACTATGAAGCTGAGGAGGATGACATCATCAACGAAATGCTTTCAAAAGGCGACAAGAAGGAGAAATCAGATCGACCAAATTCCGATTCCGAGGAAATTAAAAAGACACCAAAATTCAGACAAATTACCCAATTTACCAAAGTCACGGATCCTTTGGACAGCAGCAAAGTCAAATATAAACCTCCAAAGAGAGTTCCAGGGAACAAACCATATAAATGTGAAGTTTGTGGGAAATGTTTTTCTGTGTCCAGCCATCTGAAGACTCACAACAGGATCCACACAGGGGAGAAGCCTTATAGTTGTGACATTTGTAGCCGGAGATTCTCGGAGACTGGTAGTCTGCAGAGACATGTTCGAACACACACAGGAGAAAGACCCTTTAAATGTGAACTATGCGGAAAGTGTTTCATGGAGTCCGGACATCTCCAGAAACACATCCGGACTCACACTGGAGAAAAACCTTACACCTGCCCAACCTGTAACAAGTCTTTCACGGAGAAGGGTAGGCTCCGGAAACACATCCGGGTACATACAGGTGAAAAGCCTTATCAGTGTGACTTGTGCGGAAAAGCGTTTAAGGAGTCCGGCCATTTGAACGTCCATCTGAGAACTCATTCCGGGGTGAAGCCATTCAAATGTGGGATCTGTGCGAAGGAATTCAAGGCTTCCACTAGTCTCAATTCCCATATCAGGTTCCACACTGGGGAGAAGCCGTATCCGTGCGAAGTCTGCGGTAAAGAATTTGTGGACCTCCCTCACATGACACGACATCGTAAGATTCACAACAAGGTGAAAGCATTTACATGTGACACTTGTGGAAAGGCTTTCACTGATGCGGACAAGCTTTCCACACATTCACGAATCCACACAGGCTTGAAGCCATACAAGTGTGACATCTGTGAGAAGACGTTCACAGTAGCATCGAGTCTGAAAGCTCACAGCACTGTTCACACTGGAGAAAAGCCATATTCGTGTCACATCTGTGATAAGAAATTCCCGTATTCCTCCAGCCTCCGCCTCCACATCAAGAGCCACAGCGGTGAGAAGCAGCACAAATGTCATGAATGTGGGAAAGCTTTTGCTATCGCTGCCAGTTTGAAACGTCATGAACGCTCGCACACTGGGGAGAAACCCTATGTCTGCAGTTTCTGTGGGAAGGAGTTTTCCGATTCCTCGTCACTACAGAGACACTGCCGGTCACACACCGTAGACAGAAGTTTCAGAGACACTGCAGGTCACACACTGTAGACAGGTTTCAGAGACTGCAAGTCACACACTGTAGACAGGTTTCAGAGACACTGCTGGTCACACACTGTAGACAGAGGTTTCAGAGACACTGCTAGTCACACACTGTAGACAGGTTTCAGAGACACTGCAGGTCACACACTGTAGACAGAGGTTTCAGAGACACTGCAGGTCACACACTGTAGACAGGTTTCAGAGACACTGCAGGTCACACACTGTAGACAGAGATTTCAGAGACTGCCGGTCACACACTGTAGACAGACGTTTCAGAGACACTGCCGGTCACACACTGTAGACAGAGGTTTCAGAGACACTGCATGTCACACACTGTAGACAGAAGTTTCAGAGACACTGCCGGTCACACACTGTAGACAGAGGTTTCAGAGACTGCCGGTCACACACTGTAGACAGAGATTTCGGAGAGTCACACACTGTAGACTGGGTCACACACTGTAGACAGAGATTTCAGAGACTGACATGTCACACACTGTAGACAGACAGACAGGGTTTCAGAGACACTGCCGGTCACACACTGTAGACAGAGATTTCAGAGACTGCCGGTCACACACTGTAGACAGAGGTTTCAGAGACTGCATGTCACACACTGTAGACAGAGGTTTCAGAGACACTGCAGGTCACACACTGTAGACAGAGATTTCAGAGACTGCCGGTCACACACTGTAGACAGAGGTTTCAGAGACACTGCATGTCACACACTGTAGACAGAGGTTTCAGAGACACTGCAGGTCACACACTGTAGACAGAGATTTCAGACACTGCACGTCACACACTGTAGACAGAGGTTTCAGAGACACTGCATGTCACACACTGTAGACAGAGGTTTCAGAGACACTGCAGGTCACACACTGTAGACAGGTTTCAGAGACACTGCCGGTCACACACTGTATTTGATTGAGTTAATTAGGATCAAGTGCTTCAGGTTGTACCCTCGGAGTACACCCATCCCATGAACAAGAGACGGTAGGCCGTCTTGCATACATGTTACGTGTCTGACTGATAACATCAGTGAGATGGGAGATTCAAAACCTGGAGAAATCAAGATTTCCTTCATTTAGAGCTTTAGCACTGCAGGAAGGGCTGGGCAGAAGGGAAAACAATGTGGTTCAGGGACAAACTATGGGACATGTACGTTTAATTATTGGAAATATTTTACGCACTGGGTTCTTGGGTAGCCTAAGAGTTAAAGCATCAGCTTGTCATGCTGAAGACCAGGGTTTGATTCCCCACATGGTTACAATGTGTGAAGCCTATTTCTGGTGACCCACGCCATGATGTTGAGTCCAGTTCTTACTTCCTGTTAACATGGGTAATAGTGATACATGTATCTATTGTCTAGAATTTTATCAAGTGTCTTGTTAAGTATATCAACCTTATTTATCACACATGATTTTCCTCCTTGTTATGAAGCAGTATAAAATTCATACACAATTTGTTGAGTATGAGATAAATGGCTACAAAAAGGTAAAATAGTGTGGTAAAATGTCACTGCACATTTTACGAAAAAGTTCTCATTTTGCAGAATGAATATCTGAATTTTGTTTTACATTTTTTGTTGTTTAGGCCTGACCAATTTTATTTCTTGTGATACAGATCCACTGGTCGTATTTTTTCAAGAATAAGAACAAAAATAAAAGTTAATTTTCCCAGGTCAAAAATAAAATCCTAATGTTTTATTGGTCAAAAATGTAAATTTATAAGAAAAGTTTTTTCTATTTTGTGTTTTGCCCCATATACACTTCATAAATTTTAGTATTTATTTCTATTTTTTATTTTTTTGCTCCTGCCTTTCGGTTTTCTGAGGACAAAAATCTGTAAAACAAGAAATAAAATTGGTCTGGCCTTAGTTTCTATTTTGTTTGTTTTTGTAGTTGTTTAATCAAACAGAAAACTAACAGATTTTGTTTATACAGTAATCAAACCAACAGACTGTAATATTCACTAAATTACAAAGGAATTACAAAGTTCCAGATACACATGAGAGAAATGCAGTTTTTATTACAAGATCTACTCAGTTGATAAGCTGTGCTACTGGTAGGGGGATTTAATGAGGAAGTCTATATTACTGGAGTATAAGAGCTGTCATTGTGTATTCAATACCACTTGTGATTATGATTCATATGTCTCAACTCTGTGAATATTTTAAATGGTGAGAACAAATTGTGATTTTTCTCATTATGAAAGAATTTTGTACAGTTAACTTTAGTACTGTTTCAGTCAGTAATAAATAAGACTTTTTCAGTTTGTTTTGTTGAATGGTGATGGTCGGTTAAACCCCTCAGCCACCCTCACCCCTACCCTAACCCTAAATAAGATTATTGTTAAGCAAATGATGGAACAGGAATCAGTGTCTCTAACTACCAGTTGTCAAGCTTTTATTTTTGTGGAAGCTGCAGTGGCTGATTGGGTTTGATCGGAAGCTGGTGATGAGGTGCCCTGAGAGTGATGGGGTCCAACTTTAGATCGTTCATTGAATTTGTTTGCTGGCGATGAGGTGCCTGACTCTGAGAGTGAGGGTTCCTTGTCCAACTTTCACTTTTGTGGTGGCTGAGTGGGTTAGATCATTGAATTTGTTTGCTGGCGATGAGGTGCCTGACTCTGAGAGTGAGGGTTCCTTGTCCAACTTTCACTTTTGTGGTGGCTGAGTGGGTTAGATCGTTGAATTTGTTTGCTGGTGATGAGGTGCCTGACTCTGAGAGTGAGGGTTTGTTGTCCAACTTTCACTTTTGTGGTGGCTGAGTGGGTTAGATCGTTGAATTTGTTTGCTAGTAATAAGGTGACTGACTCTGAGAGTGATGGTTCGATTCCCAGATGGGACTGGACCCGACAAAAGTGCCAGAATCTGTACTTGATGAGAAAGTGTAATCCCAAATATAACCTGTCACATTTGACCACTGACAATGAAGTTGAGTTTAGAGATGCTGTAATTTGCTGTATATTTAAGTCTGATTACAGACAAACAACACATAGAGCATATGGGGACACAGGGCAGAATGAAAATGCCTTTTAAAGGCTTCAAGGAATATGAAAGGCATACCTGTCCTGTCAATAAAGATCATGAAATCCTTGAAGATGTGAAGGGGTTCTAAGCCAACTTGATGGTGTCCCTGTACTTGGAGTATACATTCCTCACATCTCCCGAAAATCATAACCACGACCATGTAGCCATAAAATATTAATTAACTGTCCATAATTGATTTACAGAGAATATTAATATGACAATTGCAGAATGGCCACGTGAAATCATCCTTCCCTCTCCACACACCCTTAGAGTGAGTGAATGAGTTTGTTTTTTTCGCCTGCTATTAACAATATTCCAGCAATATCATGGCGAGAGAGAGAGACACCAGAAATGGGCTTCACACTTTGTACCCATGTGGGAATCGAACCTGGTCTTAGCCACTAGGCTATACCTATACAAAAGATATGATATGATAATCCTTCCTGTGTCTTTCCTCACAGCTGTTCGTGGTCTAATGGATAGTGCGCCTGTCTCTTAAAAGTCGACAGTTCGATTCCGGTCGCGTCATAACAAAATATGGCAACAGATAGTGCTCTGACGCACTGAGTAAATTAAACAGAAACTGGTTGTCACAGACATAAGGCACTTTCGGTTTTGCCTACACTTAATTTCTTTCGGCAATTCACCACTATCAGTATCAAACATCACGCAAGAGATCCTTCAGTGCAATGAGTGAGTGAGTTTGGTTTTACGTCGCTTTGAGCAATATTCCAGCAACATCACGGCGGGGGACACCAGAAATGGGCTTCACACAATGTACCCATGTGGGGATTCGAACCCGGGTCCTCGGCGTGACGAGCCAACGCTTTAACCACTAGGCTACCCCACCGCCCCACTGGTTGCTCAAGATGCCACTCGTGACTGCAAGGTCGAACAACTGAGTGATACTTCAGACAGCCCTGAGGATGACAGGCAAGATCAAGACGTACCTTCGGTTCACCATTGGTGTTGTCTGTATGTCATCACTTGCACTGATGCATGTCCACAGAGACATGTCAGTAAACACACACCGTGTCATTGAGCAATTTGCTGCTTGGAAGACTAGGCGCATGGATTTCATTTGAGACTCTACATAACGTGCTGACAGTAATAAAGTTTACAGCCCAGGATACAGACTTTCTTTTCTTATTGATCTGCCGTTTGTTCAAATTATGTTTATATATAAAGTATTCAGGAGCTGGCATTCAAGCTTTCAATATGTATTCACAACACTATGTACATATATATAAATGGTATACTGACTACGCCGATCTGTTAACACCTGTATACTGACTTCTGTTAACACACACACACATGAAAATGCACGGAAAGTTGTTTTCTATTTTGATAAAAAGTAAATCAGCTGGAACATAATATTTTATGGCCAAATGGAATAATGACTGTAACATTTTCTTAGTAAATAATGACTTTTGCTAAAAGAGCTATTTTGTCATTGCTTGAATATGTTATAAAATGTTATGTTAGAATACTATATTTATCAGTTCAATTTCAGTAACTTCCCTTTTCTTATGGAAAGTTTGAAATAGGCTTCTTCAGGGAAATATACTCAAGAAATGCTGTCTAGAATAACCATTTTAAAAAAAATCGGTTTGGGAGGGGGATGGAGGGCATACCCACAAACACCCCTAGAAGTCGTGTACGTCCAGCTGTGCCTACACTTCGTTTCTTTCCTGGGTATACGCCCCTGTCAGTATTCTGTGTCTGAATGGGGTATCTATGTTCAGCTGCGGCATGGTATCTCGGTGAGCTAGGAGTATATTTAGTCGGCATTAGTCTTGACTAGTACAAGTAGCCACACACGATCGCCCAAGCACGTTGCAATATACACCCTAGGTCCCGATCCACAAAGCGTTCGTAACGTTACGACCTGTCGTAACTCTATAGTTTATCACAGGCTTACGAATGTCGTAGCGCTACGAACGCTTTGTGGATCGGGACCCAGCCATATATATTCCGAAACTTGACGTCATTTCTATAGACTTACATGTTATTTCAGTGTAGCATAAATAATTTTCATGAAGTGAGTCTAGGATAGATCTTTGTAAAATTTGACAGGCAAATTTGAAATCATCTCTGCTCTGCGCACATAATTTAAGTTCAATTTTTCAAGCACTAAGTAACTAATGACATCACATTTATCAACTTACCTATAGTTCCACAATGCACAATCCCATAGGCCGCCATGTTAAAGGAGTTCACGGCACTGTACATATGTTGATTAAATTGTTGCCATTCGATAAATAAGCAACGGAAAATTAAACAGAAATTATGTGATTGTAGGTAAGATGATTCCTCACAAATGTGCATAATTTGACGTTGATCATACGAAAATTAAATTCACGAAAATTATTTATGCTACACTAAATTAGCATGTAAGTCTATGGACGTTACGTCAAGTGTCCGAATATAACTGGCACGGGTCTGTATGTACAATAATATTCGACGCGCCGTTAGTAACTTACCCGATCCCTTTATTCCTCGCTTCACATAAAGTTTGTTTTTTGTTGTTTAACGCCGGACTCCTAAATGATTGTGTCTGGACCAAACAAACCAGTGATTGACTTAACGAGTATTGATATTCGCAATTCGGATACGATGAAATACACAAACCAACTTCTTTGAGTGGCATATTTAGAACCTTGAGAATCAGATAGGGACAAACTTTATGGATGAACAACTTCTTTATTCGGGAGATGCGACGTTTCAATACAGATTCTTATATCGTTGTCAAGCAGCCATACTTGCTTGACAACAACGATACAAGAATCTGTATCGAAACGTCGCATCTCCCGAATAAAGAAGTTGTTCATCCACATACACTCATGTGCCATGTTCAAGTTCACAAATGGCCGCTGTGATTCTTGCCAGCAGTAGTTGGTTCTTTTAAATGAAAGTTTATTTCATCTTAGCAATAGTTATAGGGTATAAAAGTTTAAGGGGTACAAATTTGACTTAACACCTGTTACATTTTGTAAACAAAAGGGGAATAACTCTCAAGTGCTTAGTTTGACGTCTGCTCAAAGTGTCATGGCACCTAGAGGGAAATATCTTACTGCCTATCAGAAAAAGCTCATATTCAGTTTGAATTCAGAAGGCAAGAGTGGAAGTGAAATAGGTAAAATAACTGGAATTTATAGGTTTACTGTCTGTAAATTTCTGAAGAGGTTTTCTCAAGGAGGAAATATAGAAAATTGTCAGAGAAGTGGCAAGAGAAGAAAATCAGCTGACAGAGATACTATAGGGCTTTATTGAAGATTGTTAAGTGTAATAGGAGGAAGTCTCTTCAGGATGTATCTTCACTTTGGAACCAGACATCCAGGAGGACAATACAAAGGCGTCTTCGTGAAAATGGTTTTCATAGAAGAGTTGTGAAGAAGAAAACCACCATATCCTCTCAAAACAGGTTCAAGAGAAGAGCCTTTGCCAGAACACATTTGAGATGGAATGTAAATAGAGATTGGTCTAGGGTAATATTTTCAGATGAGACTCAAGTTGTTGTAGGAAAAGATCAGAAAATTTATGTTTGGAGGACTAATAAAGAAAAGTGGAAACCCCGGTGCCTTGGTGTGTATAGGGATAAAAATGCCCCACGTCTCAGTGTGATGTTCTGGGGGTGTATTTGTTTTGAAGGTGTTGGAACCCTTGTCGATGTAGATGTAGATGGTCAAATCAACTCTACAAAGTATAGAGATATACTGGACAGCAACCTTTGGCCGGTAATAGCCAAAGTTGCAGCATATCGGGGCTATATATTTCAAGAGGACAAGTGTCCTGTCCATGTTTCTAGACAGACAATTCAGTGGAAACGTGACAATGACATTCAGACAATGAATTGGCCTTCTCAGTCCCCAGACTGTAATATCATTAAAAATGTATGGAGAACTCTGAAAATCAAGCTACATAGAACAGTTACATGCAAATAAAAACCAAGCAGGATCTGATAGATCACGTTCAAGGTATCTGGACATTGCTTACTGCAGAGTACATAAAATCACTGTATTCTACTCTGCTTAAGCGAAAGAGGGCTGTACTTGCAGTAAATGGTTGTATTACTAAATACTGAAAATATCAGGTAAGTGGCTTCAGGCATTATTTTGAAATCAAACTTTATTTACATCTCATCACAGTTAGCGAACATTACATGGCAGCCATTTGTGAACTTTAATATAGCACATGAGTGTAGTTTGTCCTTATCTGCTACACCAAGTCAGCGAGCCTGACCACCCGATACCACTTCTTATTACAAGCCTGGGTTGCAGAAGACCAATTCTACCCCGGATGAGGAATTGTCTATACAGGCAAGAAAAGCAGCCTTTATTCTCTTCTTATAACATACCATGCAGTACCATTCCAGATTGTTGTGACTGCCTTTGATACTAGGATACCAGAAGCTTCGGCTTTACCATTTGACGGGGCGGTGGGGTAGCCTAGTGGTAAAGCACTCGCTCGTCATGCCGAAGACCCGGGTTCCATTCCCTGCATGAATACAATGTGTGCAGCCAATTTCTGGTGTTCCCCGCCGTGATATTGCTGGAATATTGTTAAAAGCGGCGTAAAACCAAACTCACTCACTCACTCACTCCTTGTTTGTCAAACAAGCCATAGTTTTGACCTGTGTATATTAATACACGTATGTGTAGAAAGTGCAATTCGCAGCTCGTGGAAGATGAATATTACCTACGTCTTTGTCGCTTAATGAAGGTTCCCATTAACTATTATGTCTGTCCTACCAGTGAAATAATCATGCAAGTCATTATGTCATTATCTTCGTAAACAAATGCATTTGAAGAGCTGGGAATAAATTTAAAACTGAATCTAGCAGTTTAGCTGCACACGTATAGAAGTCATGGTCAATTCAACGTGATGCTGCTGCGCACATTTAGTCTGTCTCACAGTCCCTGTACCACATTATTTCCCCTTCCTCCCAGCTCTTTCTACAATGCTAAAACCCTCAACGAAGGAAGTCTACATTTCTCCAGGTTCAAGTTTTATATCTCCCATCTCACTGGGGATCCTTTTCAATTTGAAAGGAATTATTTGTTTCTGTTAAAATTATATATACTCTCCCAAAAAAGAAACGCATGTAGGAATTTGAACTGTATTTTTATGTTTATTTTGAAACATCTTGTAGGCTTTATGAGTCAATGAAATATAGCGAAATTGCACACAGGGAATGCAGACTTATCCGTCTGGCACCAACTCGAGGAAAGTCAGTTTGAGTGTCACATGGAGACGTGTGGTGGCGCTGAAGTCAATACCTTGTGTGACCACCGTGGGCATCCAGAACTGCACGGCATCGCCTCGGCATCGAACGAATAAGTCTCAGAATCTCGTGTTGCCCAATCGCAGCCCACTCTGCCTGTAGTGCCTGTGCGAGTTGCTGAAGTGTCTGGGGCTGAGGGTTACGGCGTCGCACCCGTCTGTCCAGGGCATCCCACAGATGTTCGATCGAGTTTAAGTCCGGTGATCTTGAGGGCCAGGGAATCACATTGACGTTGTGGTTCTGGAGGAAGTCTCTAGTGTGAAGTGCTGTGTGGGGCCTGGCATTGTCCCGTTGAAAGAACTCCCTCTGGCGATCAATGATTGGAAGGAGGTGTGGGTGTAGGATTTCGTCACAGTACCGTTGAGCTGTCAGGTTGCCCTGGATCATCACCAAATCACTTCTTCTACGGCAGGTGATCTCTCCCCACATCATAACACTTCCCCGGCCGAATCTGTCCACCTGGGGAACGCAAGCGTCGGCGAAACGTTCACGTCGACGTCTGTACACCCGCATTCTTCCATCGCGTCGTTCCAATAGAAATCGTGATTCATCACTGAACCAGATTCTACGCCAATTCGGTAGGTTCCAGGCCTGAACGTTGGTGCACCATTGATCTCGATGTCGACGATGTTGTTGTCGAAGCACAGGGCCAAAATAAGGTCTTCTGGCAAGTAAACCAGCCTCTTCCAACCTGTTCCTGACGGTCTGTGCAGAAAGCCTCCTCAATCCGGGTATTTGTCGAGCGGTACTGGTCGCCGTAGCTGTTCGATGACGCAGGTGATGTACCCTGATGTAGCGATCCTACGCCGCAGTGGTCGCTCGAGGTCGCCCACTACGAGGGGCATCTGCTACCGCATTCTGCCGGCGATATCTCTCCCAGAGCCGTGAAATGGTGCTTTGGTGAACATTCATGCGTCGGGCAACTGCGCGTTGAGACTGGCCAGCTTCAAGCAAACCAATGGCGATATGACGGTTGGCTTCACTTAGACGTGGCATTTTGCGTTCGTCAACAATATTCCAAATACAGTGAATAATCGACAGACAGCAATCAACCTTTTATACCCATCATTGAGACTATCTGATCCCCAACTTTCACGTGCATTGCATGTGAATTGTGTATTCTGTGACGCTACACGCCAAAATTGAAAATCATGCTGTTAAATACGGGTATTTTACGGATGGTGCGTTTTGTTGTGGTGTTTCAAAAACATAAACACCATAGGACTCATAAACAGAGCAAAACCGTTTGTAACATGAATCACGTTTTAATTCATTGCTACATGAAATTGCTATTTTCATGATGCGTTTCTTTTTGGGGAGAGTATATATTCAGAGACTAAGATGAGCGTCAGTCTAGCATACATCGGGAAGAGTCTCATAACATTTAGGCTAGTACTTTTGGTCATAAAGCCAGAAATACTAAATAGATTTGTCATTTGTCTAAATGACACTTAAGGTACGTGCACATAAAGGATAGGTGACAATAGCAGTAAAATATTAATAACTAGTTCACTTGTTGGTGGGTGCTTACTAGTAACTCCGGTCGATAGACTGTAGGTGTCATGTTGCGCTGGTACCGAGTGAAAGGTATGCTGTCATATTGTGAGTGAGTGATGTTGAACACCTCTTTTCACAATATTCCAGTTAGATTAGAACGTTTCATGTTGGTGAGGGAGTGAGTGAGTTTGGTTTTACGCCGCTTTTAGCAATATTCCAGCAATGTCAAGGCGGGGGACACCAGAAATGGGCTTCACACATTGTTCCCATGTGGGAATTCGAACCCGGGTCTCGGGACAAGCGAGCTCTTTAATCACTTGGCTATCCCACCGCCCTGACAACCCTAGAAACAGAGATGGAACAGGGATTCAAACACTCCACCAGAGGTTCCTGGCAAGCCCATGGGACGCAACTCTGAACAGCGAATTGCAGTATCTTTGACTGACATTTAGTTCCGGAAAAGGAGATATATATACACTATAAGAATCCAAATGGAGCCCAGAACAATATTTAATTTTAGAGAGCTGAGAAAATCTAGACTTGACAAATCATTCTTGACCGGAGTTGGACTGCTATTAAATTTATTCTCCAAGGACTCTGATGCCGACTGCCAATTTCCCTGCTGTGATTTATAATCGCGCTTACAACAGTGGGATTTATTGTTTAAGTATAAAAAATAACTATAATCTGAATAGCTTCATTCAAGAATAATGAGTATCCTCATCGGTGGTAAAACCATCGGAGGCAGAATATATTGTTTGGTTTATTACACTGCATCCTTTATCACTACGTTGACACACTTTATGTAATGGTTTTATGATTTACATTTTCATCTTAATTATGAAAAGAATCGAAAATGAAGTTCTAGCTCTTGTGTCTGTTGTTGTTGCTGTTTGTTTGTACATTCGTCATGCATGAGTGACACATAGGCTGCCCCGGTGGTCCCGCCCCGGTATGGTTAGCACAAGTGTGACCGATGGCAAGGACAAATGAGTGAATTCATTCCTGTGGAATTTATTTTTACTGATTTTAAGCGCACCTGAACTAAAGGTCGGTGTGAACTTACTGCACGGCCTTCTACCTGCCTGCCTATCAAAGACGACCGAAAGGATGAGTGAGTGAGTGAGTGAGTGAGTGAGTGAGTGAGTGAGTTTAGGTTTACGCTGATTTTAGCAACATTCCATCAATATCACGGCGAAGGACACCAGAAATGGGCTTCACATATTGTACTCATGTAGAGAATCGAACCCGGGTCTTCTGCCTGACGAGGGTACGCTTTGACCATTAGGCTACCCCACCGCCCCTGACCGAAAGGAAAAACCCGAAGCTTCAGTCTGACCAATTATATTGGGATATTCTTTACAATATTAGAAGTGTCGACTCAGATTAAAATATAGGATTTTAAGACGCTGCCGAAACTTATATTGGATATCTCTCACCCAAATGTGTTTTTGAATAAACTCTTCAGAGACCTAGATGCTGAAACTTTGCAAGCAAAATCTTTTCAATTATAAGCTGGAAATATAACCATCAGTACAGGCATATCTTTGTTGAAAAAGATTGACTCATATTGATATTTCAAAAGTACTGAATGCTTTAGCTAGATAAATTCTAACTACTTTAAAAGGCATTTCCAAGTTACAATAGGAGCAAAGAATGTGAAGCTGTTCGTCCATATATTCTTATCCAGGAATCCGTCAGTCCTTTTACCCTTTTCCTTCCTTGGACATCGGGAAGGTGGGGTAGCCTAGTGGGTAAAGCGTCCGCTCGTCACGCTGAAGACCCGGGTTCGATTAACCACTTAAAACCGGCGTAAAATTTCACTCACTCACTTCTAAACTGTTCTAAAATGGGGGCCGAAGGGGTAGCCTAGTGGTTAAAGCGTCCGCTCGTCACGCTGATGACCCGGGTTCGACTCCCCACATGGGTACAATGTGTGAAGCCCATTTCAGGTGTCCCCCGCCGTGATGTTGCTGGAATATTGCCAAAAGCGGCGTAAAACTAAACTCAGTCAGTTCTAAAATGGTTAAGGGTGTAATATAATTTGTTATCGTTTTGAATGCCTTCCTGAGTGTACAAATGTAAATGAAGTGCCCAGCATTCGGTTGCTTGTCGTAAGAGATAACTGTATGATCGGGTAACCCAACAAGGTGACGTTGTTCTTAGCTTGTCATCCTGTCCCGATCGGTCTCTCTTTGGTTCAGAGTCGATATTTAACAGTCCGCTGTGATATACAGAAATATATCTGCGTGTGGTATGCAACAACAAACAGTCAACAACAGCTTAATGTGCAGGTGATTACACAAACCATGCTTGTTGCAGATTGGCTAGAATTATCAACATAAAGGCGAGCTGTGGTGCGTTAAAACATATGGCTGGTGTAGTATTGTGTAGCTTGTAACGCTTAAATATGCAGTCTATGAAGGTGTTATTGTAAATTTTAGCAATGCATAAAAATTGATTTCAAAGACTTCAATCCATTTTTCTTTCTTGTTCTTTTTTTTGCGTTTGTGTGAGTATATAGACCTAAGGGCGCATTTAGGATAACACTTAGCCTCTGAAGATACATAGTTTCCATAGAAACAAATAATTACATTTGAATTGAAAAGTAGCCCAAGTGTGTGTGTTTGGGGTTGTCAGAACCTGATGAAATCTAGACTTGCTTCATTTACAGCTTTAGCATTGCAGAAAGGACTGAGCAGAAGGTAAACTAATGCCTTTCAGTGGCACCTTGTTTACATCCGCGAATCAAGATTTGTTTTTCCTTGAGTGAGTGAGTTTAGTTTTACGCTGCACTCAGCAATATTCCAGCTATATGGCGGCGGTCTGTAAATAATCGAGTCTGGACCAGACAATCCAGTGATCAACATCATGAACATCGATCTGCGCAATTGGGAAACGATGACATGTGTCAACCAAGTCAGCGAGCCTGACCACCTGATCCAGTTAGTCGCCTCTTACGACAAGCATAGTCGCATTTTGTGGCAAGCATGAGCTTTTCCTTGAAGTAGCCTGAGATGTTGGTATATTGTTTACAAAAATATGCAGAAACATTTAGATGTAACATCCTCATATCGGTACGTATGACGTCATCAGTAGTGTGACGTCACACTAACAATCACTCGATTTTGATTAGTACTTTTAGAAATGTACAGCTTTAGGGTGTCATAAACATCCCAAAAATAAACAGAAAAGTGTGGGCATGACGTGATCAGTAGTTAGCTGTGTGACGTCATAATAACAATCCATTGATTTTGATTAAGTAGGCCTACTTAGAAAAGTACAGCCTTAGAGTTTATAATCCTTTTCGGTTCCGAAAGAACATCTATTGTTTGGATATGGATATTCTACACGAGTCACGAAATCATATATCATATCTATTTCAAAACACATTTGCCATTCCCGAAGAGGCTAAGGTGGAAAAACTGATACATGTTTCAGGGTTACGTGAATAATCGTAATCAAACAAACAAAAATATTTTTTTCACAAATTGATAGCAAAACATGTGTAAATAATAAATATGGCGACTGATCAAGTGCATAAAAAATGTTTCTAAAATGCCAATAATTACAACACAATAAGAATAACGTTTCTCATACTAAATCGAATGATTTAAACACATAATGTAGGTAAATTGTACATCTGTGCAAATTTCTAAACCGAGAACACAGCAAGTTATAAATTTTGAAAAAGGCTATAGCGCAGGCTATAATGTTCAGATGGCGCAGTCATGATGATAGTCATTATTATACACATTATCATGATCATTATCATAATGGTTATTGCCTTTATGACGAATACATTCTAGACAAAGAGTCTGGGTCTGAAAGTCGTGTCCTGGAGGCCGGGGGACTATATTTGTCAGGTTCTACAACATTCCGGGGAATATTAGTCGACAACGAGGAGCAATTGGAATGGGGAACCTTATTTCAATGTTCCGACTTCGCATTTTCTTCGGGAGCTTTTACGCATTGACCCGAGCAGAGGCCGAACAAAGCGTCTGCTAAGTTCGCTTTGTTTTGGGTTCAAAGGACACCAGTAAGGATCCCAATATGCCCTATGAATGAATATTGTGTGTAGATGACGTGCGGAACGGATTGTGCTTCAGAATTAACTACAGTTTGAAATATAATTCAAAACGGAATCTTTGATGGACACGACAGCTTCGTTTCGGACAGGGTTACACTTTTGACATTCCTGGGTGACCTGACATTTGAGATCGGTGTCTGGTTCAGACTTGGGCTGGTCAGGAAAGTGGAAGTGCTACTTCGTAAGTATATTCGACAACTATCCCATTTTACGTTTAGTTTACTTAATTTGTTTTGTTGCATATTGTAAAATACTGTAATTAGGGCCAGCTCGTTAGAAATTGTACTAAAAGTAAGTATGATATTAAACCGGTTACGGATTCATATGACAGCACGAAATGTACACGTTACAAGTTAAAGATATTTGGGTATTTTTAAAACATTCATTTTTTAGCTTTGCATTCGGTAAGGATGTTTGGATATATTTCAGATAAATCTAATAAGGAACTTTAATTTGTGCAACCTTTGCACTGCAGACAGAAGGCATATAGATCTACACAAATAGTTGAGTACTCTCACTCCGCTTGTCAAATTTTAAATGACAATTATTCAGTAAATATTTCAGGTATATGAACAAAATTACTTTAAGTTGTTTAAAGGAAACTCGAATCCACTTGGTAGGGGCTGTGAAATTATATTTGGAAAGTATATCAGAAATATTTTTTAATGAAGTTCATTTAAAAAAATGTTCAATGGGTATTGAAAACCAGAGACCATATAATAATATTATATGGTCTCTGTGAAAACAAACTATATAGATGTGAGAAGAGTCATTGTTGACATAGCAACAGGCTGCGTTTTCACGCATTCATTAGAAGGAATAATCAATTTTGGCTGATAGAGGTTTAAGAAGATACTTTTTATCCACAATATAGAAGTCTGCATCCAATAATCTATGTTCCAAACTATTCCATTCACGTTTAGGTAAAGGATAGAAATATAATTTAGCAAAGTAGAAATAGCTTCAGCATTTTATGTGTCATTGTATATGCATTATATTTGTATAATGGGGGTACAGCAGGGTAGTGGTTAAAGTGTTCACTCATCATGCCGAAGACCCTGGATTGATTCCCCACACTGGTACAATGTGTGAAGCCTATTTCTGGTGTCCCAATTCGTGATATTGCTAGAATATTGCTAAAAGCGGCATAAAACCATACTCATTCAGGGGTGGAAATAACCCATTGCCCGACGTCCGAGTCCAGTGTTTTTTTCTGTCGGGCAGAGACCATATCGGTATATGGTCTCTGTGTGGGGCAAGCAAATTCGTATATCACACTGTACCGGCATCCAGTTGACTTTCCAATGTTAATTATGTTGTTTATTTAAAAAATCAACAAGAAAACGGCCGGTACAGTGAAAAATTATCAGGGCAAGCGATTTCACATGTGCCACTGTACCGGAGTACACTAGCAATTTTAAAGTTATTTCCACCCCTGTCATTCACTGTATACTGGTGTGAGAGTGTACCTTAAAAGTAATGATGCCAAATAGTATTAAGATAGGTCTTATAGAAGAACATCCGTTGTTTCTATGACAACAACAGCAATAAATCTAGGCCTGAACACAAGTCCACTGAGTCCACTCTTACACAGGTTACTGGAAACCACTTGTAACCTGGAATATCTAATAAACTCCATCTTCGAAACACTTGGACACAGGAACATCTATAACAGCCTCATCCTCTGACATCTAGGATGTGATATGGATCCAGTGTAGAGGCCTGTTATAATTGTATTAAGGTCACTAATTTCATTGTTTTAGGCTCCAAACCTGGTCAGAAATATTCTTTTGATGGTTTTGAATATAGTTGATAAAAAACAGCCAAATGATTTCTGTAATTTCGGGATGAGTAAATAAGTTGAGGTCTTTGAAATTCATTTGACAATTGTGTGCTATTACTGGACTAACTTTGAAGTGAGTTTCAGATTTTGAATTCATACCATATTTTTAATATCTTTATAGACCTTTAATGATCCGGGTTAGAAATGGTCTCAGGGATATACCTGTATATGTATTTGAGGGTCCCTTGGACTCATACTCAATAAAATGGGGGTCCCAGACACTTAAATATTATTATTAATACTGTTATTGTATTGTGTATCATGAGCATCACTTAAATTATTAAAGTAATCAAATTGCAAATGACACCATAACTCAGCTAGTAGCAAACTCAGTGATAACTTATTGTTACTTGATTGGAATTTTTACAAAAAGTATTTGGACTTTTTCTGCATCCCTGTGGACGCGCTGATAAATTTCGTTGTGTTCATTGTCAGTTTTTGTGCGTATAGGACGTAGAAATTTGTGTCCCGTAAATCCCTGGGGTCTTCAGCAACCCATGTATGTCGTTCGCGGCAAGCTACAAGACTGGGTGGTCAGGCTTGCTGACTTGATTGACACACATCATCGTATCCGGGAATATTGCTGAGTGCAGTGTTAAACTACAAACAAATATATGTTTATACTGGTTTATTTTTTTATTTGGTCGTAAGCACATGGGAGTATGTGTGAACAGGTGATGATATTACCTGTGATTGTCTCACCTGTTTGTGTCTCACCTGTTTGAAAAACTATACAACTATAGTTGTTCATTTGCGCTGTTGAAAAAGCCAGAATAATGGTTGTGCAAACTCATGCACACACACATTACCCACACTAACACATTCCTACTGACACACACACTGTACACATGCCACACATACACGCTACACATACGGACACACATGCACACACACTTAGTACCACTTAGCTACTAAAGTAGACACACATACATCACACGTCCTACATACCCATACACACACACACATATATATATATATACATACATATATACATACCGGTATGTGTGCATATATATATATATATATGCCACACACACACCAAACAGATATGCACGCACGCACGCACGCACGCACACACACTACAGACCCAGACACAATACCCACACAACATACACCCATTTTCTCTCTTTCACTCACTCACTCACGCACGCACGCACGCACACACACACACACACACACACACACACCAGACATATGCTGTGGACACCCACACGCAGGCACACTCTAATTGTCACATATTCTGAATGCATATCTTTTTATGAAACCCTTACTGTACCATACATATGGTTGACCTACTCACACATTATGTTTATTTTTTGTCAGGGAGACGAGCCCCTTCTCTGCCGGCATCAAAATGGAGACTGTCATAAAGAAAGAAACCAAAGATGGAGCGGAGCCGTCCATTTCCTTTTACAAACAACGCATCTCTTGTCAGTTGTGTGGAAAAGAGTTTTCCCAGCTGGAGAAACTGTCCTATCACATCTATAACAACTGTAAGGATGAACCTGAGGGTGAGCTTCAGATTGACGAGTCTCCCAGACCTGACCTCTCTCAAAAGAGCACAAAATCCCCGGAAAAAGATGTGGCAGATGACGATAATGGACTTCGGTCGCATGCCTGTGATATATGTGGAAAACATTTTCCCAAACTGCAGAATTTACAGGTTCACGTGAGGTCCCATACTGGCGAAAAACCGTATAATTGTCAGTGGTGCGACAAGACGTTTTCCAGCTATGGGAACATGAAGGCTCACAGCCGAGTCCACACCGGCGTACGTCCTCATCAGTGTTCCCAGTGTGGCAAGGAGTTCGGCACTGCCCAAAATCTACAAGTACATATCCGCACCCACACAGGCGAAAAACCTTATAAATGTGCTGAATGTGGGAAGGGCTTTGCTGGTCAGGGAAACCTCAAAGTCCATCAACGTACCCACACCGGGGAAAAGCCGTATAAATGTCAAATGTGTGGGAAGGATTTCAGGAACTTGCAATCACTTCATATTCATGTCCGTTCTCACACTGGAGAGAAGCCCTTTGAATGCACATTCTGTCATAAAGCGTTCACGAGTCAAGGGAACATGCAGGCTCACATGCGTATCCACACCGGGGAAAGACCGTTCAGCTGCGGAGAATGCGACAAGAACTTCTCCAACATGCAAGCTCTGAAGATCCACATCCGCACCCACACTGGCGAGAAGCCCCACGTCTGCCATGTCTGCGGTAAAGACTTCGCGAGCGTCGGAAATTATCAAGTTCACATGAGGACGCACACTGGGGTGAGGCCGTACTCATGTCGGATGTGTGGCAAGGATTTCACCACCATGTCCAACATGCAGACCCACATGGTGAGGACTCACGCCACAGAGCTCTACGCTGAGAATGCTCTACTGTGGAGTCGGATGCAGGAACTTTCTAGGCAGTACATGCAGATGACAGCCATGCCAGGTGTGAGTGGAGATCAGGCAACCCCTACAGGGCCTCCTCCACTGAACATGGCTTTTCCTATGGATCTATCTCCTGGATTTGAACAATTAATTGCAGCCAATCAAAAGCTGTTTTCAGCATCTGCTGCAGCTATGAGCCTCAATGAATCTGATCTTGCTGAACAGGAACAATCTGAAAATGAAAACACGAATTCCTCCAAAGATCCTTTGACAAGTGCTTGTCCTTCAACAAGTAGTTCTAATCGTGAAAGTCCTAAGTCTCCTGCTGCTACAGAGTCAGATAATAGTAACCGTGACCTTGGGGCAAGTACCGGCCCAAAGGGCAAAGCCCCTGAAGAAGCAGCTAATTCTTCAACTTCTCATGAATCAAATCCTATTGAAACTGACAACAATGTAATGGAGGAACCACCTTCGTCAAGTCTTGACTCAGCACCAGAGGATGCAAGACCAACAACCAGTGAATCAAGACCTGGAACCAGTGACTTCAGACCTGCAATCAGTGAATTCAGACCAGCAACAATTGAATCCAGAGCTTCAATCACGGACTCCAGACTCACAACTAGTACATCGAGAGCTGCAGCCAGCGAATTCAGACCATCAGCCTCTGAATCCCACTCTGAAGCCATTGAATCCATACCAGCATCTAGTGTATCCAGACCCCCAGCTGCCATCAATCCTGACATGACAATCCCTGGTCAAAGACTTAACTCTTCCATAGCATCTTCAAGTTCAAGCCAGGGTGCAACCAGCTCTAGCACCAGCACGTGTAACTTGGATGAGTCAACTGCCAACCCCAACCTTGTAGCAACTCATTCAAGCCAGATACTCAGCCATGAGAATTCACATCCCACCCCAGGGTCAACTGGAGGGAATTATCTCGTAAATCCAACACAAAACCATTTCGCTAGTCTCTCGATGAATATGAGAAGTGCCATTGACACCTCAAGGTCAGATCAGGTCCTGGCACAGGACTCAACCAATCTTGGATTCGACCCACAAATGCACGACCTCCTTGCAATGAACAGGAGCATGCAGTTGGGCTATCCCTTTCCTCAAATGAACCCTCCCCTTGTGCCAAACGATTATGCTATGAACATGTTCAAGAGACCGAGTATGTTTCAAGCCAAGCAGACGGGTAGCCTCAGTTCCACAGATAATATCATGAACATGTTCGGTTTCATGAACAATCCAGCATATCCACCTTCATCTGAACATATTCCAAGTCACCTGACGAACATGTTCTCTCAGTCCTCAATGCATGGCCATAGTGCAGCAGCCGAGACAAGCTCAGGGAGCCTGTTTCCGATGCCGCCAAATCTGAAGTCAGATATATCATCGACAGATCTGAACAGCGTTGTTCAGACCGCTCTGAACATGTTCTCGTGTGACAATGGACGAGAGTCTGAGTTTTCAGATGTGTTCAGCAAGAAGTCAGATCCGGGAGGTGATTCTTCATTCACAGGGTCCGGTGGTCCAGTCTTTCCTACTAATATGTAGTGCTGAGTCACAAGTTTAGGCCCATCCAAAACATCCTCATCAAAGTTCTTTTTATTAAAATACTAGTTATCATGCTGACAAGGTCACACGACTGTTTCATTTTCTCATTTCCTTATATGTTTGTTGAAAATGTTTTATAGTTTGCTAAAAACCAAATCAAAGTGAATATTATTCTTTATCTCAAGGGCTCGCTTTTCGGTAAACTGATACAAACTCTTGAAACTTTACCATGGCTGATTGCAGATTATTTCACCATGATTAAATGTTAACATACGTGAAAGTGTAAGGGAGGTAACTCATATTACCTAGAAACCAAAGTCACTGCAACTTTCATCTGTAATAAAGACATCTTTTACATCAAAAAGAAATCTAAGGATTTTGTTTGGCATGTCATTAAGTTTTTCAAAACTTAATTTCTCTTAAATGTGATCATAATTTGTGGCAATGGCAGTGATAATTTTGATATTGCAAACCCGTCATTGATGATGGTTTGCAACACACATTCTGATTGGTATGTAGCATAGCCAATCAAATTTGCAAATGGATATCAAGGGCGGGTAATTTGAGATTGCAAGAACCATGGGAATAGATTCAGGGGGTAGTGTATGTTTACCAAAAAACTGGCACTTCAGAAATATATTATGAGTGAACATGAGCTACGATGTTGTATTAGTTGAGGAAGCAAAATAACTCCAGCTAAGCACAGACAGTAATGGCATTCACTGAAAGAACTGACTTTGGTACCCAAATTTATTATTATCTTTTGTTAATGCAAGGATTTGTCTAGGATTCTATACTGAGTATCCTTGGCAGGCAAATTGAGATTTTTTTATAAATTGTTCAAAACTGGTATATTTTTGAAGTTCGTGTTTTCATAGGTATGTTTAATTTTTTGTCAGATTCCATTCAATACAGTCATGTTGAATTAAGCATTAACACCTTTGGCATAAACAATCTTTCACATTACATCGAAAAACAGCAATTTTTGTTTGGTACCAAATCATATGTGCTTCTTGTTGTGATCAGGGCTCCAGATGAGGGCCGTATCGGCGTATGTACGGATAAAAAAATATGCACGGTACGGTAGGAAATAATTTAGAAAACGTAGCAGATACGCACCACAGCAATGGTGCACGGTCTTAGAATCATTTACAGACGTATTTATCTGAAAAGGTATTGTTTTATTGTTTATTGACCTGTTTACACAAGAGCAGCAATGTTGTGGTGCATATATGAAACGAAACACAAGATTACTGATACTCCATTAAATTCCATTCAGTACTCTAAATGTACACTTAAGGTTTTCCAGTACTCCTATATTGAGAAAATGAAGAGTACGTACTCCTGATGTTGAAAACCTATCTGGAGCCCTGTGTGATTATCATTTTGTATT
The DNA here is from genome assembly GCF_003918875.1 of Haliotis rubra. Classification (NCBI taxonomy): domain Eukaryota; kingdom Metazoa; phylum Mollusca; class Gastropoda; order Lepetellida; family Haliotidae; genus Haliotis; species Haliotis rubra. The sequence continues at coordinate 253,679 of NW_025767657.1, read as the reverse complement.
ATTACATGACATAATGATACGAAATGTTGTATTGTGGCACTGCAGAATCTTACATTTCTTATTTAAATTGGAAATTGGATGCCATTTGCATCCAAACCACCCCCTCACCTCAAATATAAATCAAAATTTCAGATTAGTATAATAAAATTATGGCTTTTTACTGCTGAACACCCCACTCCCAAACGCCTCACTTTATATATGCAAGTTTTAACATACAGATATGCCATTTTATATAAATATACACTTGACATAAGGTGAGATTTAATTTTGTGTAGCATAAAAAGATATAAATATCCTTGTCAAGAATGGAGTAGCATATATGAATCCAAGTTATGATTTAATGACTAAATTGTATGACATATTGCTATGAAATGTCAATGTTTATGAATATAGGAGGGAGTTTGATCATGAAATGTTTGATTGCGTGAGGGTGAATGGTTATGTAACCAGCCATTGTTGGGACAATCTCATTTAAACGCTGTGATGCTGATTGGTGGATTAGAGAGTTAAATGATAATACCGGTAGTCACTATTGAGGTGTTGTTGGTGAAGTGTCATATCAGACTATCAGATCTGATTTTCAGGAGAATGTATTTGGGTATGATGGTATATTAAATGCATGTAGTGATGGCAGTGATAACAAGAAATATAGCAGACCAAGTCATTTTATGTGTTAAAACAAAGAAATGGGTTTCTTTCCAAATAAGAGCAGTTGGGTGGGAGGGAGTCCACATGAGATTCGAGGGTCAAGGTGAGGAATGAGGGTCAAGGTTACATGGGAAAGTCAGGGTTAGATGGGAGGGTCAAAGAGGCAGTAGGTCAAAGATATGAGAGGTCAAGGACAGGTTGGAAGGTAAAGCAGAGATTGGATAGGTCATTGTTAGGTGTGAGAGGCTATGGTGAAGGGAAAGATCAAAGTTAGGTGTGAGTTCAAGATAAAGTCGGAGAGGTCAAGGTGAGGTCAGATTGGGGGAGGGTAAGGTGCCACTTTTTTTAATGTGTGTTGGTTAGAATGTGCCCTAGAGCGAGTCTGTAGTTTTATTTCTCAATACCTCATTGTGTGTATGTTAAAATGAAATAAATTAGACAACAGTTGAAGTGACTTGATTGTGATTCTTTTTTATTTTGTGACTATGGAAATCTATACCTCATAGTTACGTTTGTTTGTTTATTCATTACAGCTGTATGACAGTGGTCAAGTCTGGAGTAGACAGTCCAGTGATTGACATCATGAGCATCAATATGTACAATACGTCATGAAAGCATGTTCACAAATCATTTGTCATACAGATTCATATATTGGGGACCAAACTATTCTCTTGCTGGTAAAGGGGCAGTGGGGTAGCCTAGAGGCTAAAGCGTTAGCTAGTCACGCCGAAGACCCGGGTTTGATTCCCTACATGGGTACAATATGTGAAGCCCATTTCTGGTGTCCCCCGCTGTGATATTGCTGGAATATTGCTAAAAGCGGCGTAAAACTAAACTCACTCAATCTTGCTGGTAAGCATAAATGAACCTAAGGGTGAGGTCATTCTAATTAGCACACCTCAACTGAAGATTCAGAGGACCTGGAACCACATTTGTTGGTTCACCTGAAATATATTACCTATAGTACTTTGAAATCTCCACAGTCAGACAAACATTGGGATACAGTGGTGTGTGGTCCTGTGCATAGAGCCCAGGTTCCATTTCAGTTGAAGTTCAGCAACGATGGCTGATGTCACCTTGTCTCTTGACTCACTCAGCCCTGTCCCACAAAGAAGCACATGTGACACGTGTGGTCTCACCTTAGGAGCAGAGAGACCTTGCGTGACCAAGTCACGGTGCCTGTCACCTCTCCTTCCATTTGGATCCATTGGTTACCAAGTCACAGTGCCTGACCTCTTCTTCCATTTGGTTCCATTGGTGACCAAGTCATGGTGTCTGACCTCTTCCTCCATTTGGTTCCATTGGTTACCAAGTCACGGTGCCTGACCTCTTCTTCCATTTGGTTCCATTGGTGACGAAGTCACGGTGCCTGACCTCTTCCTACATTTGGTTCCATTGGTTACCAAGTCATAGTACCTGACCACTCCTTCCATTTGGTTCCATTGGTGACCAAGTCACTGTGCCTGACCTCTTCCTCCATTTGGTTCCATTGGTGACCAAGTCACGGTGCCTGACCTCTTCTTCCATTTGGTTCCATTGGTGACCAAGTCACGGTGCCTGACCTCTCCTTCCATTTGCTTCCATTGGTGACCAAGTCATGGTGCCTGACCTCTTCTTCCATTTGGTTCCATTGGTTACCAAGTCACGGTGCCTGACCTCTCCTTCCATTTGGTTCCATTGGTGACCAAGTCACGGTGCCTGACCTCTCCTTCCATTTGGTTCCCAGTCCGCGGTGCCTGACCTCTTCTTCCATTTGGTTCCATTGGTGACCAAGTCATGGTGCCTGACCTCTCCTTCCATTTGGTTCCACTGGTTACTAAGTCACGGTGCCTGACCTCTTCTTCCATTTGGTTCCATTGGTGACCAAGTCATGGTGCCTGACCTCTTCTTCCATTTGGTTCCATTTTGACCAAGTGGTGCCTGACTGTTCCATTGGTTACCAAGTCACGGTGCCTGACCTCTTCTTCCATTTGGTTCCATTGGTGACCAAGTCACGGTGCCTGACCTCTCCTTCCATTTGGTTCCATTGGTGACCAAGTCACGGTGCCTGACCTCTCCTTCCATTTGGTTCCATTGGTGACCAAGTCACGGTGCCTGACCTCTCCTTCCATTTGGTTCCCACCAAGTGGTGCCTGACCTCTTCCTTCCATTTGGTTCCATTGGTGACCAAGTCACGGTGCCTGACCACTCCTTCCATTTGGTTCCATTGGTTACCAAGTCACGGTGCCTGACCTCTTCTTCCATTTGGTTCCATTGGTGACCAAGTCACGGTGCCTGACCTCTCCTTCCATTTGGTTCCATTGGTTACCAAGTCATGGTGCCTGACCTCTTCTTCCATTTGGTTCCATTGGTGACCAAGTCACGGTGCCTGACCTCTCCTTCCATTTGGTTCCATTGGTGACCAAGTCAGGATGCCTGACCTCTTCTTCCATTTGGTTCCATTGGTGACCAAGTCACGGTGCCTGACCTCTCCTTCCATTTGGTTCCATTGGTGACCAAGTCACGGTGCCTGACCTCTCCTTCCATTTGGTTCCATTGGTTACCAAGTCATAGTGACCTGACCACTCCTTCCATTTGGTTCCATTGGTTACCAAGTCACGGTGCCTGACCTCTTCTTCCATTTGGTTCCATTGGTGACCAAGTCACGGTGCCTGACCACTCCTTCCATTTGGTTCCATTGGTTACCAAGTCATGGTGCCTGAGCTCTCCTTTTATTTGGTTCCATTGGTGACCAAGTTAGGGTTGCCTGACCTCTTCTTCTATTTGGTTCCATTGGTGACCAAGTCACGGTGACAGACCTCTCCTTCCATTTGGTTCCATTGGTTACCAAGTCACGGTGCCTGACCTCTCCTTCCATTTGGTTCCACTGGTGACAAGTCACGGTGCCTGACCACTCCTTCCATTTGGTTCCATTGGTGACCAAGTCACGGTGCCTGACCTCTCCTTCCATTTGGTTCCATTGGTTACCAAGTCACGGTGCCTGACCTCTCCTTCCATTTGGTTCCATTGGTGACCAAGTCACGGTGCCTGACCACTCCTTCCATTTGGTTCCATTGGTTACCAAGTCATGGTGCCTGACCTCTCCTTCCATTTGGTTCCATTGGTGACCAAGTCACGGTGCCTGACCTCTCCTTCCATTTGGTTCCATTGGTGACAAGTCACGGTGCCTGACCTCTCCTTCCATTTGGTTCCATTGGTTACCAAGTCACGGTGCCTGACCTCTCCTTCCATTTGGTTCCATTGGTGACCAAGTCACGGTGCCTGACCTCCTCCTTCCATTTGGTTCCATTGGTTCCATTTACCAAGTCATGGTGCCTGACCTCTTCTTCCATTTGGTTCCATTGGTGACCAAGTCACGGTGCCTGACCTCTCCTTCCATTTGGTTCCATTGGTGACCCGGTGCCTGACCTCTCCTTCCATTTGGTTCCATTGGTGACCAAGTCACGGTGCCTGACCACTCCTTCCATTTGGTTCCATTGGTTACCAAGTCATGGTGCCTGACCTCTCCTTCCATTTGGTTCCATTGGTGACCAAGTCACGGTGCCTGACCTCTTCTTCCATTTGGTTCCATTGGTGACCATTGGACCACTCCTTCCATTTGTTCCACCAAGTCACGGTGTGACCTCTTCTTCCATTTGGTTCCATTGGTGACCAAGCCTGACCACTCCTTCCATTTGGTTCCATTGGTTACCAAGTCACGGTGCCTGACCTCTCCTTCCATTTGGTTCCATTGGTGACCAAGTCACGGTGCCTGACCTCTCCTTCCATTTGGTTCCATTGGTTACCAAGTCACGGTGACTGACCTCTTCTTCCATTTGGTTCCATTGGTGACCAAGTCACGGTGCCTGACCTCTCCTTCCATTTGGTTCCATTGGTGACCAAGTCACGGTGCCTGACCACTCCTTCCATTTGGTTCCATTGGTTACCAAGTCACGGTGCCTGACCACTCCTTCCATTTGGTTCCATTGGTGACCAAGTCACGGTGCCTGACCACTCCTTCCATTTGGTTCCATTGGTGACCAAGTCACGGTGCCTGACCACTTCTTCCATTTGGTTCCATTGGTGACCAAGTCATTTGGTGCCTGACCTCTTCCTTCCATTTGGTTCCATTGGTGACCAAGTCACGGTGCCTGACCTCTCCTTCCATTTGGTTCCATTGGTGACCAAGTCACGGTGCCTGACCACTCCTTCCATTTGGTTCCATTGGTTACCAAGTCACGGTGCCTGACCTCTTCTTCCATTTGGTTCCATTGGTGACCAAGTCACGGTGCCTGACCTCTCCTTCCATTTGGTTCCATTGGTGACCAAGTCACGGTGCCTGACTCTCTTCCATTTGGTTCCATTGGTGACCAAGTCACGGTGCCTGACCACTCCTTCCATTTGGTTCCATTGGTTACCAAGTCACGGTGCCTGACCACTCTCATTTGGTTCCATTTTACCAAGTCACGGTTCCACTCCTTTGGTTCCATTGGTGACCAAGTCACGGTGCCTGACTCACCTTCCATTTGTTCCATTGGTTACCAAGTCACGGTGCCTGACCTCTCCTTCCATTTGGTTCCATTGGTGACCAAGTCACGGTGCCTGACCACTCCTTCCATTTGGTTCCATTGGTTACCAAGTCACGGTGCCTGACCTCTCCTTCCATTTGGTTCCATTGGTGACCAAGTCACGGTGCCTGACCTCTCCTTCCATTTGGTTCCATTGGTGAGTCAAGGTGCCTGACGGTTCCATTTGTTTCCATTGGTCCGGTGCCTGACCTCTCCTTCCATTTGGTTCCATTGGTGACCAAGTCACGGTGCCTGACCTCTCCTTCCATTTGGTTCCATTGGTTACCAAGTCACGGTGCCTGACCTCTCCTTCCATTTGGTTCCATTGGTGACCAAGTCACGGTGCCTGACCACTCCTTCCATTTGGTTCCATTGGTGACCAAGTCAGGGTGCCTGACCTCTCCTTCCATTTGGTTCCATTGGTGACCAAGTCACGGTGACGGACCACTCTTCCATTTGGTTCCATTGGTTTGACCAAGTCACGGTGCCTGACCTCTTCTTCCATTTGGTTCCATTGGTGACCAAGTCAAGTCACGATGCCTGACCTCTCCTTCCATTTGGTTCCATTGGTGACCAAGTCATGGTGCCTGACCTCTCCTTCCATTTGGTTCCATTTTGGTTCCATTCGTGACCAAGTCACGGTGCCTGACCACTCCTTCCATTTGGTTCCATTGGTGACCAAGTCACGGTGACCTCTCCTTCCATTTGGACCTCTCCTCTTCCATTTGGTTCCATTGGTTCACTGACCTCTCCTTCCAAGTCACGGTGCCTGACCTCTCCTTCCATTTGGTTCCATTGGTGACCAAGTCACGGTGCCTGACCACTCCTTCCATTTGGTTCCATTGGTTACCAAGTCACGGTGCCTGACCTCTCCTTCCATTTGGTTCCATTGGTGACCAAGTCACGGTGCCTGACCTCTCCTTCCATTTGGTTCCATTGGTTACCAAGTCATGGTGCCTGACCTCTTCTTCCATTTGGTTCCATTGGTGACCAAGTCACGGTGCCTGACCACTCCTTCCATTTGGTTCCATTGGTAACCAAGTCATGGTGCCTGACCTCTCCTTCCATTTGGTTCCATTGGTGACCAAGTCACGGTGCCTGACCTCTCCTACCATTTGGTTCCATTGGTTACCAAGTCATAGTGCCTGACCTCTCCTACCATTTGGTTCCATTGTCTGCTAGTGACCAGTTCTGACCTGAAATCCCTGCTGGTGGATCAAGAGTGGGGGTTGGGGTGATGCAGGGGTGCTGAATGCGTTGTTAAACAAACAAATGATAGGCATAGGGAACACTTTATTTTGCATTATTAATTTAAAAGGGCTAGTCAATAAAAAAAATACTCATAGGCTTGAGGACGTTATTTTCATCTGAGCGACAACTGAGAATTAAGTGTGGCTCAGAATCACCTTGCATGAGCTGGGAAACCATAGCCACACGTTCGTCTTACGTTACTGTACGACATCATGATTTTGTATGAACGACGACTCCACGTCGAATAGTAAAGAGAGTCCATAGCATCAATATTGCAGATGGCATTATATTAAAAAGAAATATTTTCTACTTTAAAAGCTTATCCATTTTGTAATATCATTATCGCCATACATTTTTAGTTTGTAAACTAATTTCGATACGCCGACTTAGTGACTGTCATCATCATCATCATCATCATCATCATTAACAACAACCTCATCACCGTCCGAGTGCTGCCATTGTCGTCGGGACTACAATCATTACCGCAGCGCAACGTCCACTGTCGTTATAGTCATCATCATTATCATCAATCATCATTAGCGTTCCAGGCTTGTCATTATCTTCGCATCTGCAGGGCCGTTGGCAGCTTCGTAGAGCTCATCACATCATCATCATCATCAATAGATTTCTCTCAGCTGGCTCCCGCCTTCCTATGCGCGCGTCAACATGCCGCAAACTTACATCGCGATATTAGAGACGGATCCCAGTTTACAAATTCCTCCATCTCTCATGACACAATAATTTTAACTTACATAGCGCTGGAACCTAGTGGCAGGTTGGTAATTGTTTTATCATCATCATTCAATAACTTTTGGTATTTTTCTGTAATATAAACCAACGTACTTCATCTAACCTACAGACCGCGTTTTATTCCCAAGTAAAGAGTTCAGTGACCTCGTTAACTTCGACATACATGCATGTGAAACAGGCTGAAACATGTCACTTTGAGTAAACATTTATGAGAACTGGTCTCGCGATATGTGAGCGAGGTCTGATCCTCATGCCTTTATTACCACGTTAGCCAAAACTATGAAGCATTCTGTCAGCCTCTTATCCCAAAATACTAAGTTAAAACAATTATGCTGACTCAAGTCTAAATTATCTCAGCTCTTGCCTCAGACTGAAAGAAGCATTATCGTGAGTTCCATTGAGATTTTACATTTTAATTTCCATATGTATATTTTAATGCTACTACCACAAATCACTCCCGATGCATGCAGACATGAGAAATTCATATCTGGTAATCGTTCGTATCAATAACTGAATATAAGGAAAACAACAAAGGTCGGTCAGTTTACAGGTAAGTGGTGTGTTAATTCAATGATAAAATTACATGTAATATACGGACAATATGCTGACTGATCATTGGTTGGTATTGCGTCTCGGGCCTCTTTCCATGCTGCTCCGCTTCCGTGTCAGTCGGTGTAAAAGATTGTTGACTTAGTTTGGTGTTTACGTCGCACTCAGCAATACTCCAATGGCGGCAGTGTGCATATAATAGAGTCTGGATCGGATAATCCAATGATTGACATCATGAGCATCGTTCTACGTAATTTGTCAGCGAGCCTGACCACCCGATACCAGAAGACCAAGTCTAACCATGATGTCGACGTGTACATTAACCATTTTAGTGTACTTTATCTCAAGCCCGCTAGTCATGTGGCCACCAGGTCAAATATTAGATTTTGTACAATCGTTTCTCCGGCTATCATTGAGTGAATTTAGTTTTACGCCGCTTTTAACAATATTCCAGCAATATCACGGCAAAGGACACCAGAAATGGGCTTCACACAATGTGACTGACTGACTGACTGAGTTTGGTTTTACGCCGCTTTTAGCAATATTCCAGCAATATCACGGCGGGGGACACCAGAAATGGGCTTCATTCATTGTACCCATGTGGTCACACAATGTACACATGTGGGGAATCGAACCCGGCTCTTGGTCATGACGAGCGACCGCTTTAACCACTAGGCTACCCCACCGCCCTCAGATATCAATGGCATTGCAGATACTTATCAATATCAGATCAGTATCATTTGTAGATTTATTCAGTTTGGGAGAATATAGATGAGAGGTTCTGTCTTATATATACGTTATTCGATTCTGTAAACAATCATATATTTCCTTCAGAAATGTAATTTATTTAACAGTCACATCGATGCCTTTATTAATATCGATGGTGCTACTTCCTGATATAAAACGGAGAATATTTCATTATTAATATCGAGGTCGGTGTCCAGAAATCTATGTCAGTGCGGTTGCGGAATGGTCGGGATGATAGAAAACATTATCATTGTGAACACCATGCAAAAACGAGTTGAACTTGGCTCCGTCTATTCATCATTACTGAAGACTTTGTTCTATTAATAACGAAAGAAATATGCATTATTCCAACTTAATATGTACGCAATAGATGCATAAATTGTTCTGATAGATACGATTCTAAATATCGAGTAGCTGTTGATTATATACACACACAAAAAAACAGTTGTGGGTAAGCATCATGACCGGGTCAAAGGTCACGATGTCGACCACGTGATTTTCCAGCTCGGTTCGACAGTTTGCATATGCATCTTACATTACACATAGATAATATGTCAAGTCAGGTAGCTCACAAGCCGTCTGACATTGGATAATGACAAGGCGAAATGATAACCCGGCCTCGAATTTGAAAGTGCAACGTCAACACCAGCACACCGCGCAGGTTTGAACAGCGAACGCCTCACATGCAAAGCGATCCCCTGTCGGAGTGAAGTTTTGAAAACTGCCACAACCATGCATACGGTATCTAGACTAGTTCGTGCTGTGTGGCCTTCGATTACGGCACGTCTCTACAGTTCCACATCAACTAAGGACATCAGCGGAATTTTCCCTCCCATCCCAACCCCATTCAACGCAGACGAGACAATCGCGTGGGATAAACTCGAATCAAATATCAAGAAATGGAACGAGATTCCTCTTCGTGGATATGTAGTTCAAGGTTCGACTGGGGAGTATACGTTCATGACTCCTCAGGAGAGAGTTGAAGCCGTAAGACGCGTTAAAGACTTTGCTGGTCCAGGTAAAATGGTGATCGCTGGTTCGGGCTGCGAGTCGACGCGTGACACGATCAATATGACCCGGGAAATGTCGTCTGCTGGAGCAGAGGCTGTTTTGGTAGTGACGCCATGTTATTACAAAGGACGCATGACCTCGGGCGCTTTCATCCAACACTACACTCGCGTAGCAGACGACAGTCCGGTTCCAGTGATTCTCTACAGCGTTCCTTCAAACACCGGCATCGATCTACCCCCCGATGCCATTATACAGCTCGCCAAACATCCGAATATCATCGGAATCAAAGAAAGTGGGGGTGACGTCGCCAGAATTGGGAGTTTGGTGCACAATACTTCCAAGGATGGGTTCCAGGTGCTATCCGGGTCTGCCAGTTTTCTGTACCCGGCTCTTGGTGTTGGAAGTGTCGGAGGGGTGTGTGCTCTGGCAAATGTTCTGGGTGGTCCATTGTGCCAACTTGAGCAGCTTGTCAAGGAAGGGAAGTTGAACGAAGCTAAGCTACTCCAGCATCGGCTGATAGCGCCCAATGCCGCTGTGACGAAGGTGTACGGTATAGCGGGGGTAAAGAAAGCCATGGAATGGTTCGGATTTTATGGAGGCCCAACACGATCCCCTCTTCAGTCATTAACAGAGCCGGAAGAAAAAGCCTTGAGGGACACTTTTGTTAGTTCTGGCTTTTTGTGAGGGTCGATCTACATGTGTGTAATTTACTCAGAAGACGTGCCATATAGACGGATCTATTAACCTAAACCATGAACTGAAGATATATAGTATTTCTTACATAAAACAATCGTTTGTTCTCTTTCATGTCAACACTTTTGTTGTTTTTAGTTTCGGTCTTTGATATGGATATTACCGCATCCGTGGTCTGATGGACATCGGAAGGTCGGTGGGTCGAAACCCAGGCTGCGTCAAACCAAGATAATTGTACAAATGGCACTTTAGTTACCCTGCCTTGCGCTCGAACTTAGGTCACCTGGACTAGTGTAACGGAGTCATTATGGGTGAGTTGTGATTTACGCAGCTTTTAACAATATTCGAGCAGTATCACGGTGGGGGACACCAGACTAGGCTTCACACATTGTAGCCATGTGGGGAATCGAACCCGGCCCTTCGGCGTGACGACGAACGCTTTAGCCACTAGGCTACCCCACCGCCCTTCAAGTTTAAGAAAACACTATCTGGATGGAGTATTATTTAATGAGACAATAAACACAAGATACACTATCACAACACAACAACTGGTACGCGGCACTAACCGTAGCATATATATGAAGTGCACGTTAATTTTATTATGTAACATTAACGTATGGACATTTTAAAAAGAGAGCAAATGAAAACGAAGTCCCGATTTTATGAAACAAACTTAAGTCTGAACTTTTACTTGTTTAACAGTGAGTGAGTTTGGTTTTACGCCGCTTTTAGCAATATTCCAGCAACATATTACGGCAGGGGACACCAGAAATGGGCTTCACATATTGTACCCATGTGGGGAATCGAACCCGGGCCTTCGGCGTCACGAGCGGATGCTTTAACCACTAGACTACGCCACCGCCCCTCAAGTCAATGGTCAGCCTACGACGTATAGCTCAGTGTGTTGTACCATAACTTTACAACACTGGGGACTTTGAATTCTCAAAGGGTTTAGATTACACCAACGCTTGATCGTTCCTAACAAGTTTTTTATAACCCACCACACATTTGTTTGCTACACAAGTTTTTGACTACCAGTTAACACATTGTTTTCAAATATTTTCCGCATATTTTTAACACGAAGCCAAGCTAAGTTGAAGTTACAACATAAAGATAATTAAAGATGATTATAGATGAATTTATTAGCGCGTTTTCTTTTAAAACAGCATGAGTGTTTGGGTCGGCCAGTGCAGAACGTGAGTTTGAATAGTATTTTAGAAGTCACATACAACGGTCAGATGAACTGGGTCGGATGGTCGAGGTAAAGCAGGTGTTAAATACATAGTGCTTGGGAGAAACCTGAGAGGACAGGATTGACAGACCCAGTATCAGATTTGGGATTTGAAGAAATGGCCTGATGTCACAATGAAGTAGAAGAGCGTTTTCTAAGACAATAATATAATTTCTCTCTCTCTCTCTCTCTCTCTCTCTTCTCTCTCTCTCTCTCTCTCTCTCTCTCTCTCTCTCTCTCTCTCTCTCTCTCTCTCTCTCTTTTTGCATCAAAGACTTGGATATATCAAACTGAATTTGAAATTAAGCTTCGAGTAAAACGTAGATGTTGCTATTGTTGTTATCACTGGTATAAGTATTTAAAAACACTAATAAAAATTCAAAACTGCTAACTGTAGGCCTAGTTGTACGTTTTCGGTGTTTTCTGAAATTTTGGGGAGGCATTGGTGGTATGAAGTACACAATCATCTCTTTAAACTCCCTTAGTGGACATGTTATAACGTCTTGTTTCAGTGTGGTACGTTAACCAAAATTGATCCTCTTGTCTAAGGGAGATCACTCTCATTTCGCGTCCCCTTCCAGAAAGCTCGTGGAGGACTCAAGGTCAGTTGCAGCAGCCGTATCACGTATCGCTTCAGGTGGGTTTATAATTATATGCGTGAGCACTATTAAAATTATGACCTGTCATGAAGTAACTAACTAGTTGTAAAACTTAAATTATACAAACATTAAAGCTGAACGGCGTGGACACTTCAGTGTCAATCGTGTGATAATGAATTTAGCTGACGAAACCGCAAGGAACGGGTTTCCCAGAGTCTAACATGTCTATCAATGCGAAGTGATAACGCTGTGCATGATATAACATGCTAGTAAATTTCGTCAGTTTGGGCAAACAGGGGCTTGGACTTTGGTCCATATTTATCTTCAAATTGTTAGTGTCCTACCTGTCTTCACGACTTCATTTGTGAAGTGCACCTTGAAGATATTGACTACTTCGTACAGTTTATGGTAATTGTCAAAGTATTGTTGACTTACCCTTGAAACAGTGTGTATTTACAGGTTCTTTATAAATTTAGTTCTCGCATTAATAACAGCGCAGTTTTGGAGATCAAAAGGTGGGGAAAATTCTAGTTCAAGTTCAAGTAAATTATATATGTCCTGGATGAATTTTCTTTTCTATTTTCATTTTGTAGTTCGAGGTAGGTTTTAAGGAAAGATTTCCGCCGGTAACCCTCGTTTTATTATCATTCCATGCCTAAGATTTATAGTAAGAATTGATGGTTTTTATAAAAAGCCTATGTTAACCCTAACCCTAAACCTAACATAATGCTGAATCTAAACCCTAAACCTAAACCCTAACCCCCTTGAAATTAACATAATATATAGAATACTTTTCAAGTGGTGGTTACCGGCAGAACTCTTACTGGTTTTAACACAGTTATTAAAGAATGATTATATGATAAATATTCTAGGCAAGACAATGTCATGCAAGATCTATTAAAAATGTTCTGTTATATTCTGGAAGTAATTATCTGATTTCAGCTGAGTCATGGTGTTGTCGAAGTTCTTTGAGACGCTCCCTGAGGGGTACGGCTACGTAGTGTTCGCTGGCACGGGCAGCATCTTCGTCAACATGTGGATGGCCATCAATGTTGGCAGAGCTAGGAAGAAGTTTGAGGTTCAGGTAAGAGGTTAAACAGAGATGTGTCAGAGCAGAAACATCAGGCAGCTATGAATACACAATGCCATTTAGAATCAGTTGCTTCTTTGTCTATATTTGACCTAATGCAGTGTTTAAAACTCCCGAAACCCCAAGCCAGACAGCCTGACAGGTAACTTTAAAACATTACCAGTCCGGATACAAACTTGCCTGTCCGGTTTTCAACAATGAATTTTTTTTTTTAAAATCAGGTTTCTTAATACTTTACTGAACTACATAGCACTAAGAGGCACATCCTGGTTCCCGGGCCTGTTCAGTTCAGGACAGTTGTTCCCGGGCCTCTCATTAGTTTTTATAAACTAATGAGGGGCCCGGGAACCAGGATGCAAGAGGCAATGCACCTAGTTTAGGTAAACTGAAAGTACATGTGTTGTGATTGGTTATTGTAATATGAACTGTCCAATCGTAAATAGTTTAACATAATTATCATAGTACTTTAAACATCTCAAACTGACGACAAGAGAACATGTCTGATGTTATGATATATTTACTGTTAGGGGTGAAAAGATATACCAGACCACCGGACAGGCTACTTTTGAAGTTTGACCGTCCGAGATGAAAAAGACCATTCCGGAATTTTAAACGCTGCCTAATGCCATAAATAATTTTGGGAGCCTCGCCTGACCAATTTGTCTTTTTAAACTTATGTAATGTGATCCACACCATGATGACATGTTTCTGAATCATATTGTATTGCCGAGTACGACATAAAACTAAACACACTCTGAATCCATACCCATATGGAGTTCTAGCACTATTGATAGAATAAATCTTCAATACTGATCTCCCTTGTGTTAGCAGTTATCAATCGGCTCGGGAGACAAATTGATATTTTTAAAAAGTGAAAAATCAAATTAAACTTCAGAAAGCATTTTCATTGTTTTTCTTGTTGAATTAATACATAAACAACTGATGCAGTTTCCTGACTCGTAAAACGGCAATGTAAACAACGTACATGCGTGTCTCAACAGGAAGTATCCTTGATTGACTTGATCATGGTATTAATCAGTGCCTGATTTGTTTGCACAGTGTTATGTTTGTGTCCTGTTACTGCCTATATGAGTTATGTGGAGGGTTTAACAATTATTTAGACAATAACTAGCGAGTGACGGGGAATGACAGATTATCGTTCCCAAGTTTTATTAATTATGTAGTTCTCCAGCCTTGGCATAATTAATATAACAAAGGGAAAATAATCTGTCATTCTCTGTGATCAGTTAGTTATTGTTTTTACTACCCATATCAGTTTTCGATCTAAAAAATGCTAAAATGAACACAGCAGGGTGGTTACACTTTTAGGTGAACGTTGATTGGCTGTTTATTTTCTGAAACAGCCAATCAACGTTCTCCAAAAGGTGTAATCTCCCTAGGGGCTTAGAGGAATAATACTACCCTGTGTCCTCCTTCCCATATGGGTAATGAAATTGATTATTGATCAAATGCTGAGCTCCGAAAGTTGACTTGAAGTATGCAAGAGAGAACCAGCACTAGTAGGTCCTGTAGAAACTATCCATCCATAATAATAATTATAAGGAGAAGAATATCTATAATGCTCCATTCCAGGCTCAATATACACAAACTATGGCACTATTTTAGGATGCTCAATGCGCACAATCTCATTATTATTACCCCTGATAACCCAAGCAGACAGGTTATCCATGTGTTTGCTGTGTTTTGTTTCCAATGAATGACTCACAAACCTTTCAACATACATTTATTTATCTTTGGGCGGTGGGGTAGCCTAATGGTTAAAGCGTTGGCTCGTCATGCTGAAGACCCGGGTTCGAATCCCCACATGGGTACAATGTGTGAAGCCCATTTCTGGTGTCCCCCGCCATGATGTTGCTGGAATATTGCTAAAAGCGGCGTCAAACCAAACACAGTCAGTATTTATCCAACATGGCGGTTCAGTTGAGGTATCCTGCATAAAATAACTCAGTAAGCTCAAGTGGTTTGAATCTGATTTTCAGGATTGGCCTCCACAAAAGCAACATCGAAAAAGCCAGTCGTGGCCATTCCTCAGTCAGTTTCTGTTTAGAATGTCGCCAGTTTTGGTCTAAGAGTAGGAGTAGTGAATCTCAACATGTATGTTTCAAAATTGGTGAGATTAGTTTCTGACCTTGATCTGACTTTAGCAAAGTTCACAGTCAATACTTCCATCCTGAGTTTGAGGTCAGATATAGAGAGTTTGAGCATAATGGGCTCTCACTGACAAAACCTGCAAATAAATAGCATAAATAATGATTTGATATAGAAATCTTTCAATGTTTCATCACAAGGCATTGTCACTACATGATATGGTATCCTTGAAGACCTTCTCAGGTGCCCACCTGGTGCTACTATAAAAAAAATTTAAAAGTAAAAATATATATAAAACCGACCCACCTATTTTTAAAAACATGTAATAGGAAGCGGACATATTTTTTTTGGGGGCCTAAGTTTGGTGACAGGTTTTACACTTATAATTGATTATTGATCGAAAGCTTTGCTAATATAGTAAGAGAACCAGCTCTAGTAGGTCCTGTAGAAACTGTCCATCCATAATAATAATTATAAGAAGAAGAATATTTATAACGTGCCTTTCCAGGCTTCATGTCATGCTCAATGCACACAAACTATGGCACTATTTACAAACGTAAGGATGCTCTATGGGCACAATCTCATTATTATGACCCCTGATAACACAAACAAGTTATCCTGTGTTTGTTGTGTTTCCAGTGAATAACTCACAATTGGAAACCTTTCAACATGCATTCATGAATCCTGCGTAAAATAACTTGGTTTGCTCAAGAGGTTTGAATCTGATTTTCAGGATTGGCCTCCACAAAAGTAACATTGAAAAAGCCAGTCGTGGCCATTACTCAGTCAGCTTCTGTTTAGAATGTCATCAGCTTTGGTCTAGGAGTAGGAGTAGTGAATCTCAACATTTATGTTTCATTTTTGGTGAGATTTTTTATTCTGACCTTGATTTGACTTCAGCAAAGTTTGCAGTCAATACTACCTCCCTGAGTTTGATGTCAGGTATAGCTGGTTTGATGATTTATCTGTTTTCGTTGCAGTATCCCGACATGTACAGCGCCACATCTAAGGAGTTCAACTGTATTCAGAGAGTTCACCAGAACACGTAAGCTGCCGGACATATATGTTTTTAAGGGTACTACTGACAACAAGAGGAGACCATATTTCAGGAATCAGTTTGTAGCTAGTTGTTCTGGGACGGGAGAAAAATATTTATAATGTTTACATTTTCTGCACGCTCAAATGCTACTACAGTCCGTTTGAGTCAGAAACGGACCGATGAATTGCAAATTTCATCATTGTACAAAATTGCCACATAAATATAAATAGTACACATGTTTATCATTTACTAATACCCAACAGCTTTCTTATATTTGAAAATTTTCCGGACTCCACCAAAAAAGTTGTTTAAGAAACTATCACCTTGAAAACGCAAAAGTTGTTATCTGTCGCGGTGGGGTGAAACAGCACAATTAAATTATCTGAAGCTAGCTAGAGAGAATTTCATGCTTCTGCATGATTGTTTCTAGATTTGTGAGCATTATGCCCGTGCTTGTGGTTTTATTGAAGTGGTAAAACATGTGAAACCAGCAACACATGCTTTACTTATGGGCCATGGGGTAGCCTAGTGGTTAAAGTGTTCGCTAGTCACACCAAAGATCCGGGTTTGATTCTTCACGAGTACAGTGTGTGAAGCCTGTATCCAGTGTCCACTGCTGTGATATTGCTGAAATAATCCTAAAGGCAGCGTAAAGCTTAACTGACTCATTCACTCATGCTTTACACCAATATTGAGCTGACAGGCCTAGATATAACTACAATACTGTTATTAAACCCAACTCACGCACTACATTGTGTTGAAGATATAGAGATTATTGATTATGCATTGTTACCTTTCTGATGTGTGAAGATCCGGGGTAGAATAGGTCTTCAGCAACCCATGCTTACCACAAAAGGCAACTATGCTTGTCGTAACAGGCGACTAACGGGATCGGGTGGTCAGGCTCGCTGACTTGGTTGACATATGTCATCGGTTCCCAATTGCGCAGATCGATGCTCATGCTGTTGATCACTGGATTGTCTGGTCCAGACTCGATTATTTACAGATCGCTGGAATATTGCTGAGTGCGGCGTAAAACTAAACTCACTCACTCCACTCACTCTGATGTTAGCCCATTTCTGGTGTCCCCGCCCGTGATGTTGCTGGAATATTGCTAAAAGCGGCGTAAAACCAAACTCAGTCAGTCAGTCAGTTCTCATGTTATTCACCATAAAGTAGTAAATGTCAAGGATGTGCTTTACATCATGGTTACTTGATGCACACTCACTCACTCACTCACTAGGGCTGTGGGTAGCCTAGTGGTTAAGCGTTCGCTCGTCACGTCGAAGACCCGGGTTCGATTCCCCACATGGGTACAATGTGTGAAGCCCATTTCTGGTGTCCTCCGCCGTGATATTGCTGGAATATTGCTAAGAGCGGCGTAAAACTAAACTCACTCACTCACTCACTCGGTCTGGCTGTCAGGACACTAGTTTCCATTTTGTGTGTTTTCTGTTTCAGATTAGAATCGTATCCCCAGTTCCTCATGCTACTGTTTGTTGGAGGGCTCCAGTACCCTGGTCTACCTTCTAAGTATTTCAGATGTATAATCCTGTCTTCAGATTATTCATGGGCGGTGGGGTAGTCTAGTGGTTAAAGCGTTCACTCGTCATGCCGAAGGCCTGGGTTCGATTCCCCACATGGGTACAATTTGTGAAGCCCATTTCTTGGGTCCCCCTGCCATGACATTGCTGGAATATTGCTAAAAAAGGCATAATGCCATACTCGGTCAGTCAGTCAATTATTCATTCATTTATCCATACAAACATCACTACAACTGGTAACTTCTTATTCGTATTGTCCCAAGCATTGTTCCCTTGTTTTTCTATTGTACTGATTATTGTTTGTTTCAGAAAATCAGTGCAGCAGCAGGAGCTGTGTATCTGGCAAGCAGAATTGCTTATGCCCTCGGCTACTACACCGGAGGTAAGGGGAGACAATTTAGAAGACAATATCATGTCGTGGTGGCAAATCATAATTCAAAATAAGATTTGATTATTTCGAACACTGCTTATGATCACTGATCATTTTGTTGAATCAATTTCTGGATGTGATTTACCGAGAATTGGCACCATACTTCGATGGAAAGGATCTTGCACCAATGATATACTCTTAAAAACAAGTAGGGGAACTTCATTTTTTATTTACGATTGGGGGCCTAGTGGTTAAAGCGGGTAGCCTAGTGGTTAAAGCGTTGGTGTCCCCTCGATATTGCGCCGAAGACTCCTAAGATATTGAGAACTGGTTGAAAATACGATTCCCCACATTGGCACAATGTGTGCAGCCCATTTCTTTGTGTCCCCTGATGTGATATTGCTGGAATATTTACAAAGCTGTGACACATAAATAACACAGTGGCGTCGCCCTAAACACCCAGTTGCAGGTACAGCCCAGCGTGCAGTAAACCTTGGACAAAGTACTGTGACTATGTGTCCACAGTCCACCCAGCTGTGAATGGGTACCTACAGCGTGCAGTAAAGGATGGGAAAGCCACATTAAATAGGTACCTCGATGGGAAAGCAAGACTAAGCCTAGTGGCTGCAAGGGTTGCATGCTCCCTAGGGAGTTGAGATTGACAATACGATGTGCCGTTGATATTGACATCCAGTGATCGAGGGAAAAACAAAGCGCCTTTGAGCAGCTGAGCTGGATATCGGCGCTATACAAATGTATGTTTGATATATGATGACAGTGGCACGAAAATAAATGCTGTGTCCAAAATTAATACTAATAGGTGGATTCCCTGTGGCCATGTACTATGACCAATGTTTTATACCCTTCTCCACCACATGGCTTACTGACTTTAACATACATGTGTTGTTTTATAGCTGTATCACCTTAAGATGTCATATACCAGTCGCTGCCACGATAATCCACTGAGATGAAGAGTAAAATTTGTGGGTGAAAGAGTCCTCAATGAATAGAAACATTAGAAGATACAATTGATAATCAGTTTTCCATGCTTAGGTTTCCGTCAAGCAGGACTAGCTCCATCCTCGATAATCTTCAGGGCATACGTTACGATCACTCTTCACTATACCCTGGATGCATCCACGGCTTGGCCCGATGATTTTATTACCTCCCTTGGCTGGCTTTTTATCCAATCAGGTGTCTATGATGGGAAGTTGAGCGAACCAATCACAACTCACTTTCGCTTCTTAAATTATCTAGCCATTTAAACTTGGCAACAAAATTGATGCAGAGGTACTCTGAAAGAGGAAGAAGGAGTTCTTTCATATATTTTTTTAAAGTTTTAGATCTGTCAAGTTGTCTGTAAAAGTTTCAGATCTGTCAATTTGTCCGTATGATTTCCCCCAAAATCTGAGTGTCACTGCGAACAAACCCTTGCGACTGCGACCGCTATCTTTGTTGACACTGGCAAGCTCGGATGTAACGGCAGCTTAGCTGATTGGCTACTGTGAGAATGCGGAGCCAGCAAAGGGAGGTAATATAATTATCGGGCCAAGCCGTGGATGCATCCAGGGTATAGTGAAGAGTGAAACAGTGAAACTATCATATATTTTCATTATATTGTACAGTCGAGCACCGTTGTGTTAAACTCTGATGCATCCGATATCTCGGTTGAAATTAATATAACATCATAATGCCAAAATCCTTTCATAGTTTATTATTCAAGCTCTTTAATCGAGACGGAACACGATATTTAGGATATCTCGATATAATTTCATGGTCCCAACAAACAAAATTACCCCTTTAACTCGATGTTTTCAAAGAAACTCGATATTCACCTACGTTTCATGACAAAATTTTATTTCAGTCTCTCTACTTTTACATCTTTTCATGGAAGGAATATACACACCTAAAACAGCACCATCTAAAGAGTTATGGGAGACTATAAAGCGGTTTAAAAATCTGCAACAGAAAAAGTTTTACATAACTGACAGCGCTTCAAAGAATTCCTTGGCAGGTTTTGGCTGCAACAAAACAAATATCAACAACATGAAGAATGGTGGCCAGTTTATCTATATCCGGCATATTAATAAAAGCCAGGATATTTTCATTTATATTCAGGACAGTCTGATAGCATTATATGAAGGACAGTGAAGAATGGCGTGTGCCTCGTCTTCAACAACATATTTACAGTGGAAACAAGTACAGATTTTCGCGTGGAATCTTCTCATATCTCCGGTTTCAATCCTGATAATTTATGAAAACAGCTTGAAACTTGGATAGTGCAGATCTATAAGATTTAGGCATTTGTCTCAGTAGGTATGTTTCCGCAGTATACACTGACTTGAACTAGTTATAGAGTATTAGCTTGCTACTCCCTTGACGTCGCCGTTCTGACGTGAGGTCAACTTTCCACTGACTGATACAATCATTAATAAGACGTTCCTGGACCATACAGGCTACGTTTCTGTATATGACTGTTACAAAGCAATACCTCTTGAAAACCCAGGGAAGTTAATTTCAGATAACTCAATATTTTTCTTGGTCCCATGAATATCAAGACAACGGTGCTCGACTGTAATTACAACTAAGAATTCAATATATTTGTGGTTATTGTGAGCTGGTTATGTTTTTATGGCTTAGAAAGTTGATAAATATTGATGTAAGTTTTTTTCCATTGCTAACTTCCGCCTGCAGACCCTGAGAAGAGGAGATGGGGAGCGTTTGGCCATTTTGCAGAGCTGGTGCTTCTAGGCAATGTGGTGTCCTTGGCTGCCCACCAGCTGGGCTGGGTCGGCAGTGGCCATTGTCGTATGAGATTTTGAATGTGGTAACAATCGTTTTTCAGTTTGATGTTGTTTTGTTTCATTTTTTATTCTATTTTCTTTCGGGAGATGTTATGGGCTCACTCTTGCAGAGGTCAGCGCTAACACGTCAGTCAAAAGAGTTTTTGATTATTGAAAAGTAATTTCTTGGATGTTAAATCCTTTAGAGAAAGAGACAATTAAAAAGGACTTCAGAGAAACCATATTGTGTTGCATTTGAAAGAAATTTGTTCCTGATTTTGAACTGGCAATGGGTGGAAGCTGCTGCAAGTGTTGGCCCTTAATGTCTCCCTGTCTGCATGTGCCTGTGTGGGAAGTCTGGTCAGTAGAATCTTGTTGCTGGCAGATCCCGAGAAGAGGAAGTGGGGATTGTTTGGGGCCTTCGCGATGCTCACCCTGTTAGGAAATGCCATCTCACTAGGAGCTCACCAGCTGCGATGGGTTCCCTTGAAGTAGCGGTGATGTCAACAGGGTACTGTACTAATGCTGCTTATCTCTACCTAATATTGCTGCGACTCAATGATTCAGCTTCCATTATATTGGTGCCTGCAGAGTCAAGAATTGTTCAAATATTACATAATTAAAGCAGTTATGTGCTCTTTGAAATTAGATTTTGGCTTCATGTAAGAAAAGTGGCAGTGGGGGTAGCCTAGTGGTTAAAGCGTTTGCTCATCGCACTGAAGGCCAGGGTTTGATTCCCCACATGGGCACAATGTGTGAAGCCCATTTTGGGTGTCCCCTCCCCGTGATATTGCTGTAACGTTGCTAAAAGGCGTAAAACCCAACTCACTCACTCACTCACTCACTTGTAAGAAAACACTGGTTGTCAGGATTGCACCATTTGTTCTGCAGAGTTGCCTCCCCTATATTGTGAAATTTTCATGTCATGGTGTAAACGAAACTATGCGGCTGCCTGTGAACTTAAGAGAATATTGATATATTTCTGTGATCACAGTCTAATCCTTCCTTTTGAAATAGATATCCCCTTAATTAGCTGTGCAGAGTTTTGACCCTCCTGTAAGCTTGACACCTATGCTTGTGTGTTAAACTCTCTGTTAATCCCTTGGACCCCTGGTACTGGATTTCCCCAAAGTGGTAAATGAGAGCAAAATGTGAAGCCCATGGCTGGGTGCCGTCGCTCAAAGCGATCTTAGCGTTAAGGCGACCGTAACCCCAAACCTTAACACAGACTTAAGGTAGTCTTAGCGCTGAGGTTGTTCTGCACAACAGCACCCTGGTGTTCCTGACTGTGATGTTGCTGGAATAAAACCAAATCCCCTGTGTACCTATACTGCCAGGAACTGCCCTGTATCACTGACTTTAGGGAGTTGTGGGGTCGCCTAGTGGTTAAAGTGTTCTCTCGTCACGCCGAAGACATGGGTACAGTCACAATGTTTGAAGCCCTAGAATATTGCTAAAAACAGCATAAAACCATACTCACTCACTCACCAGCTTTGGCATAACAGAATCTGTCTCCATTGCCTTGTGAATAACAGTTTTTTTAAAGTGTTTGATGCTTTTAACTATTTTTTGTTTGTTTTGAAATTGCTTCATTTAGCATGTAAAGTGATTAATATACTACTCACACTTTGCTAAGGATCACAAAAATTCACAGCTTTACTAAAACATAGATTTATAATTTGAAATTGTATCCATTTAAAAATGGATAAATAATAATATGGTAACCCCTCTTTAGGCAGACAGTCAATTTAATCTAACCTTATGCACTTGGTACATGAGTAACCATGAAAATGGTTTTCATGGCACCAATTAACCATTTTGCATATCATGGAATGAGTCATTGGCAAGTACACAGCACCTGTCAATAGCAGGTATGGGTTCCACAAGATGAAATGACTTACTGAAACCTAGGATCCATGCTTACAATAAGCTAAGATGCTTAAATCAAACTTGGCCCCACATCATAGTTTTCTGTTCAGTCCATAATTTGATCCTTAGCAAAGTGTGAATAGTATATGAGATATTCTATTAGCATGTTGATATTGTCTTTGTGAATGTTTTAAAAAATACTGTCGATTGAGTAATTCCCATCGGCACTATACAATGTATGATTATTTTAGGGTTGTCTCCCCTTGTTGTTTTTGTTGCATTATATGTTTTTTGCTTGTTTTTTATAATTTGTTGAAAATATTTTACGTTCTTCTTGTATTTTGAATGTCTAAAATATATTTTTATTTCAATAATTTTGTGCATTTGGAGACATTTTGCAACATAATTCTTATACTATGATGACAGGTGTATAAAAATGATATTCAACTTTCATCCAAGAGATCACTGCTGTTATCTATCACTGGATTGTCTGGTCTGTACTTGATTGTTACAGCCAATGTTATAGAGCTGGAATAGCCAATGTGACAATAAAAAACAAACATACAGCTGGGAATATTGCTCAGGCGTCATGACAATATGTTAAGGTATGGGAAAATCAAACAATCGCTGTACAACAGGGCCCTGACGTGCCTAGGTGGACCAGTCATCTAAGGCACCTCAATTTGTTTTGTACAGTTGCGTTCCTTGGGCTTGCCAGAACCCTATGATCATTGGGGACGCCGTGGTGTGTTGTAAGTTAGGTGGTCATACCAAAGAGCACTTGTTGGTCCCATCGGCATTAATGGGTACAACAAGGACGAGTCAGTATAATGTGTCTGAGTGAGGTATTCATGCTTCACTGCAGCGTGGTATCCCAGTGGACTAGCACTATAAAACCAGCAGTCTTGGCTAGTACAAGCAGGCGCACATACACATACCTTGTCATCATATGAGGCGAAATATTCTCAAGCACGAAGTTAAACCCCATTTCACCTCACCTCACCTATGATCATTGGTTCGAATCACTGTTCAACTCTGATTAGTCAATGAGGCTTATGAGCAATGTACCCATGGTCATGGGTTCCACCATAATGGTAAAAGTCGCCTAATGGTTAAAGCGTCTGCTCATCACGCTGAAGACCGGGGTCAATTCCCAACATGGGTACAATGTGAAGCCCATTTTTGGTGTCCCTTACCGTGGTATTGCTGGAATACTGCTAAAAGCTGTGTAAAACCATACTCATGCACTCACTGAACAATGGCATCTCATTATGCCATCCTCCTACATTAAGGGACAGTGGGTTAGCGTAATGGTTAACGCATTAACTCATGATCCGGGTTTGATTCCCTGGTACAATTGTGAAGCCCATTTCTAGTGACAACTGCCATGATATTTCTGGAATATTGCTGAAAGCAGCAAAAAACCATCCCCACTCGCTCCATCATAGAGAAATATTTCCCTTGATGGTAAATCCTTTAGAGAAAAAGTACCATTTCATTGTTTTCCAACTTTAAACTGACACGACATGATGTAAGTGAAAGACATTTCAAAGCGACGTTACATCTCACTCGCATCTCCAAAAGGAATCTGAGGTAGAAGAGATAAAAAATATTCCAAACCTGTTGTACGAGTTGACTAAACGGGATTGGTTGGTCACAATGACCTTGAGTGTGGATTGGTGTTCATAACATCAACCACCAGTTTGCCCATACGACATTATATGAACCCCATTTAGCTGACATATTGGTGAGATGTTAAGCAAAATATATTTCTGATAACGAGACTGTTTCTCATTTTGCAGATGATGTATAACGCCACTGAGAAGGAAGGGTGCCTTTTAGACATGAAGAATGACAATTGTCTATAGGTTGTCAAGTCGCTAATACTAATAGCAGTGGCGCACATTGCCTCACCATGACCGTGCACACAAGGATTCTAGGAGCTAGGATGGGTAAACCTGAAAAATATGAAATCCACGGGAAGACACCCAAGTCCTTGATTGAAAGCTTTATCATGTTTAAATTCCAATGAAAAAATGCTTTATTTTGATTACTTCTTTTTTTAAAATAGTGAAATGACTAATTGATGCTGTGTATAAATCAACCTATTTGAAGTTACGAATCATAATCTTTATTTGTTACAATTCAGGTATTGTGTGTGTTAAATGTTAGAGCATAGGATTAGGTCAGAAAGAAACATTTTGGTATTTCTCTGAAAGTCCCTGTACGGATAGTCTTGTGAATGTCATTAGACGTGCCACGTGTTTGAGCACCCTCAGTGATTGTTAGGTGTGTGTGTCCTCTGTGTGTACGCTGCAGACAAGTCCATTGGCTCCATTTCGGCTGTAGTAGATGCAAACTAGTAACCTTGTGTTGGGTTTTCTTTTACACCTTGTCAAGTTTTGGGAGAAGGAATTAATAATGAAATAATTTTGAAGTACTTATGTCAATTTCCAGATATGTTTGGATGAAATTGTCCTATTTCTGTGACATTTGTTAAGATTTTTGTATATTTATTTTGGACTCATTCTTCAAATTTTGACTGTCCAAAAGAGTGAAAATCAGGCTTGTTTCACCATTGAACAATACTTGTCATTGTTTTGCAGCATGGACCAATAAAGTGTGTCTGTATGCACAATGTGCGTTGTGTTTTTCTTTGTTGAATGGGTAAACATGTGAAGTTAATTATGTTATAAACTGTTTCAGTTTTCTTGAATGGCTGTACCTGTGTAGGGCTACTGCTATGAACTGTTTCAGTGTCTCTGTTGAATGGCTGTACCTGTGTAGGGCTACTGCTATGAACTGTTTCATGTTCTCTGTTGAATGGCTGTACCTGTGTAGGGCTACTGCTATGAACTGTTTCAGTTCTCTGTTGAATGGCTGTACCTGTGTAGGGCTACTGCTATGAACTGTTTCATGTCTCTGTTGAATGGCTGTACCTGTGTAGGGCTACTGCTATGAACTGTTTCATGTCTCTGTTGAATGGCTGTACCTGTGTAGGGCTACTGCTATGAACTGTTTCATGTCTCTGTTGAATGGCTGTACCTGTGTTGGGCTACTGCTATGAACTGTTTCAGTTCTCTGTTGAATGGCTGTACCAGTGTAGGGCTACTGCTATGAACTGTTTCAGTTCTCTGTTGAATGGCTGTACCAGTGTAGGGCTACTGCTATGAACTGTTTCATGTCTCTGTTGAATGGCTGTACCTGTGTAGGGCTACTGCTATGAACTGTTTCATGTCTCTGTTGAATGGCTGTACCTGTGTAGGGCTACTGCTATGAACTGTTTCATGTCTCTGTTGAATGGCTGTACCTGTGTAGGGCTACTGCTATGAACTGAACTGTTTTCAGTGTCTCTGTTGAATGGCTGTACCTGTGTAGGGCTACTGCTATGAACTGTTTCATGTCTCTGTTGAATGGCTGTACCTGTGTAGGGCTACTGCTACTGCTATGAACTGTTTCATGTCTCTGTTGAATGGCTGTACCTGTGTAGGGCTACTGCTATGAACTGTTTCATGTCTCTGTTGAATGGCTGTACCTGTGTAGGGCTACTGCTATGAACTGTTTCATGTCTCTGTTGAATGGCTGTACCAGTGTAGGGCTACTGCTATGAACTGTTTCATGTCTCTGTTGAATGGCTGTACCTGTGTAGGGCTACTGCTATGAACTGTTTCATGTCTCTGTTGAATGGCTGTACCTGTGTAGGGCTACTGCTATGAACTGTTTCATGTCTCTGTTGAATGGCTGTACCTGTGTAGGGCTACTGCTATGAACTGTTTCAGTTCTCTGTTGAATGGCTGTACCTGTACCTGTGTAGGGTGTAGGGCTACTGCTATGAACTGTTTCATGTCTCTGTTGAATGGCTGTACCTGTGTAGGGCTGTACTGCTATGAACTGTTTCATGTCTCTGTTGAATGGCTGTACCTGTGTAGGGCTACTGCTATGAACTGTTTCATGTCTCTGTTGAATGGCTGTACCTGTGTAGGGGCTACTGTTTCATGTCTCTGTTGAATGGCTGTGAACTATGAACTGTTTCATGTCTCTGTTGAATGGCTGTACCAGTGTAGGGCTACTGCTATGAACTGTGTCATGTGGGGCTACTGCTATGAACTGTTTCAGTTCTCTGTTGAATGGCTGTACCTGTGTAGGGCTACTGCTATGAACTGTTTCATGTCTCTGTTGAATGGCTGTACCTGTGTAGGGCTACTGCTATGAACTGTTTCATGTCTCTGTTGAATGGCTGTACCTGTGTAGGGCTACTGCTATGAACTGTTTCATGTCTCTGTTGAATGGCTGTACCTGTGTAGGGCTACTGCTATGAACTGTTTCATGTCTCTGTTGAATGGCTGTACCTGTGTAGGGCTACTGCTATGAACTGTTTCATGTCTCTGTTGAATGGCTGTACCTGTGTAGGGCTACTGCTATGAACTGTTTCATGTCTCTGTTGAATGGCTGTACCTGTGTAGGGCTACTGCTATGAACTGTTTCATGTCTCTGTTGAATGGCTGTACCAGTGTAGGGCGACTGCTATGAACTGTTATAGTCTTGTTATACTATAGCATCGCAGACATTGGAGCCAACATTATCATACCATTACCCTGGATTTGAAACCCACAATCAGCAGATCCCATCACCAGAAAGGGATGCTATTCAGTTGTCATATACTGTACATCATGAAATTAAAGTGTCACGAATTTAATGCGAGTGCGAGGGTGTAGTCTAAAATGCAAGCTCAGGAATCTGTGTTGATGATAAAATGAATTGAGCTTGTTAAGCAATGAATGGAAATGAGCTGACGATGTTTTGATTGCTTGCTACTACTTGTCTTATGACAACATGTATAAACGTAATCCGACTTGAAAGACACAAAAGTCAGCTACCAAGGTACAACAAACAAGTGGCTGGAGAATGTCCGGCCTGGATGATGTGCTTGAGTGACTTTAACAATGACCAGGGATTGTAACCAGTGATAATTACATGTGGCTTGAGAGACCTGTAATGAGGAAGTGACCTGTATTGGTGTAATGTGTAGTGTCAACAGATTTACGTTTTCTGTCTTTTATTAAGTAGACATGGTCAGACTGAAATGCGTCGTTATGATAATGCGAGAAGAGTACAGACGCATTTTTCGCATTAATTTCAAGATTTACAGTATATTTTGGACGCGGGAACCTTTGGATGTTCCTGCAGCTGGGGGTGCTGGGGTAGCCCAGAGGTTAAAGCATTCGCTTGTCACATCCACGACCTGAGTTCGATTCCACACATGGGTACAATGTGTAAACCCATATTTGTGTCCCCTGCCATGATATTGCAGGAACATTGCCAAAAGGGGCTTAATCATACTCACTCATCACAGCTGCCATACAAAACGGTGTTTAATAATTTGCCATTTGTGATATAAAGCTAAAAACGAAAATAGCCTGAATTTCATTTAGGTACTGAACAGAAACAAGTCTAAAGAACAAAAAAGATACTCCATTTAAAAAAGAATGTATTTATTTCATTGTACATATGCAAAGTAGTTTCACATCACGGATGTGGATAATGTGAGTAGTTTAGACGGTGCGTAAGAAACAGTCAATGTACATGGCTACACGTGACAGTTGCCAGGCAACATCAAAACACTGGATCTAGCACGAGATGATGAACCTTCCTCAAGGGGTTGGTAGCTTAATGGACCTGCATGCATTTGGGTGAAATTTCCCTATATTTACAAATGTGAGGTCCTTAATATGCAATCAA
Source organism: Haliotis rubra (assembly GCF_003918875.1). NCBI lineage: Eukaryota > Metazoa > Mollusca > Gastropoda > Lepetellida > Haliotidae > Haliotis > Haliotis rubra. Next base: position 225,110 of record NW_025767657.1, on the reverse strand, counting down.
TTATTCTCCACAACTTTTGGTTTAGCTCTATACCTGTATCATGTAGTGTGACGATACATCGATCCATGGGCCACCAATACAGTGAATCGATACCAAGTTTTACATCGTCGTATATCCCGATACGATACTTCAAATGGGCCACGATACATCGATCTTTAGCTTTGAAAATTGCAGAATCGCGATATCTGTCAAGAAAAAATTCTTCTGTTTGATGATTAAAATATGTACATACTTATTTTCCTTTCATAAACAAACGTTTTCTCGGTCAAGAACTGTATCAGACATAGCGCTCGCATGTTATTAACATTCACAAAGTCCGTGTACAAATATAATTATCTCGTTTCCGAATTAACATTGAAAAACGCTGGCGGAATTTGATGAAATACTTTATAATGGTTTTGTTTTGATCTCAGGGCGTTTTATAGTTGGTGTTAGAATTAAAGATTTTAATACATATCGTATCGCCACCCTTATATCAGGATTTGTATCGTATCGCAGCTTCAGTGCACAATACTTTGGCAATATATCGTCGGGACTAAAATGTTATTATCGTGATGTATCGTATCGCAGGCCAATACCAGCACTAGTATCATGATCAAATGATTAATACTGGTACGAATATGACTGACCATCAACAACGGCCATTTTGACCTTCCAATACCCTGTTCTTTGAGATCTATGAGGAACTGACGACACCACTTTTTGTCCATTCAATCCGGATTTGTCTGAATTGCCTGGCATCTGTCCCTTCATATAATACTCGGTTCATCAAGCCTAGCACTCACGCTGACCACTAACAAAACAAACACAACACACCCTCATCACTCCTGGGTGAACCTCAAGATGATCATATTTCTAAATGTTAGAAATTCTCATACATCTTACTTTTACAAACCCTATTCAACATCTCAAAGCCGAATGCCCTCTTGAACACATCTTTTCACAAAAACTGTGAAAAAACGTCACTTCTCTATATGGTACCAGATATTTATTTTCTTTTATTTGTTTGTTGTTCAATGCCACTCAGAAATATTCCAGCTATATGGCAGCAGTCACTAAATAATAGAGTCTGGACCAGACAAGTCAGTGATCAACGTCATGAGCATCTATCTACGAAATTGGGATACGATGACATGTCAACCAAGTCAGCGAGTCTGACCACCCCATAACGTTGATGATTGCCTCTTATTACAAGCATAGGTTGCTAAAGACCAATTCTCATCCTGATCTTCAATGGTTCACTTTTATTAAATACTGGCACAATTATTTTTACATTGCTGGCTGCTGTTGTACAAAGCGATCTTAGCGCTAAGGTGACCGTAACCCCCATACCATAACATAGACTTAAGGTAGTCTTAACGCTAAGGTGACCGTAACTCCCATACCTTAACATAGACTCAAGGTAGTCTTAGCGCTAAGGTGACTGTAACTCCCATACCTTAACATAGACTTAAGGTAGTCTTAGCGCTAAGGTGACCGTAACTCCCATACCTTAACATAGACTCAAGGTAGTCTTAGCGCTAAGGTGACCGTAACTCCCATACCTTAACATAGACTCAAGGTAGTCTTAGCGCTAAGGTGACCGTAACTCCCATACCTTAACATCGACTCAAGGTAGTCTTAGAGCTAAGGTTGTTTTGTACAACGGCACCCAGGACACTAGCTTGGAATAGTTTCCTGAAATGTTCCATGACGGTTCACAAGTACAAAAATCCAGACAAGCTGGTTCCGATCCTTGCAAGACACTATGACCTTCAAGGAAAGAACAACCCATTCTGTGATCAACACGAAGTTGACCAGAAAGTGAGACATGGATTTCGATAACAGAATTAATGCCATTGTTGGCATCAATTCAGAAATAACGGCCTTGAAATTTCATTTGGAACTGGCAGTGACAGTCTAAGGTTTCAAATGCTACAGATTCTGTGAATCAAATACTCCATAACCAAAATTTAAGGCATGATGAAGAACACAAAAGTTGTTTGATGTGCACAAAGAATAAAACACTGATGAATCATAACATACCTCTGTATCCTTGACACACAGATTTTTTTAGTCCTTTTCGTTGAGAAATCAGACATTGCTTTCACATGCATTCCCCCACACCAACAATCCCACCCCAATGCACACACACAAGTACCCCCCCTTACACACACACAAGTACAAGTACCCCTTACACACACACACACACACACATTTACCAATGTTCAAACTAATAAGCTCACATTTTGATATGACCAACATCACTTGTCACTTTGGTTTGCAAAAGGCATACATAACGATGAAAACTCCTGTAGAAAATTGCTATGCAAAGTAGAGGGACTGAGGTTAACAGCATGTCGACAGACAAAGGGTTGCAACCACACACAAATCTGATTAGTATCAAAATATCAACACCGAAGGCTTGAATCCTCAACTCCCATACCTCCATACATCCTCCTTACAGATTAGTATTGTCGTAACACGTTATATTTGGGATTACACTTTCTCAGTAAAATACAGATTCCAGGGCTATTATTGGGTTGAGTCTCATCCGGGATTTGAACCCACACGTTAGAGTCAGGTACCTAATCGCCAGCACACAAAATCAGCCACCTAACCCGCTCAGCCACCTCAGCTTCCACCGCTGGCGATAAGGTGCCTGACTCTTAGGGTGTGGGTTCAAATCCCGGGTGGGACTCAACCCCAAAGAAAGTGTCAGAATCTGTACTGAGGAAGTGTAATCCCAAATATAACGTGTTACATTTGACCACTTTCTAAATGGCATTGTGTATTCATCGTATTGATGTTTAAACAGACAAGACTTCACTCCAGTTCCTGCACCTAAGTGTGTTAACGCATGTCAGGCAGAGCTTCCAGTCTCCAGTCCTTGCAGACCTAACCTATATGAAGAAAATGGCTTCATATACAGAAAGGTAACATGCTGTCCAAAATCAAGATCCACAGGGAAGAACAAATAATTTCTGCACTTCTGAGTCTGGCTAGGGAAGATTGTTGAGTCAGATTACCCTAACAGGTGAGCTCAAAGCTTCCACAGGCTACTTCCTCAGGTGAATTCTACTGGCAAGTCCCATGGGACAACTCCAAAGCTGTATTCCACACGCTGTTCCACCAGAGAGCTCCACAGGCAAGTCCCACAGATAAGATCAAAGCTGTATTCCATAGGCTATTCCACAGGCTATTCCACCAGAGACTTCCACAGGCATCCGCCAGGAAAGCTCCAAAGCTGTATTCCACAGGCTATTTCACCAGAGAGTGCCACAGGTATCCCACAGGAAAGCTAAAAAACCCTGTGTTCCACAGGCTATTCCACCAGGAACTCCACAGGTAAGCTCCAAAGGTAGGTTAGCTGACAAGTGTATTCTACAGGTGAGTTCCACAGTACCCAAGACAGTCCACAGGTGATGCCATGGGCGAGTGCTTCAGCTAGTGAGTGAGTGAGTTAATATTTAACGTCACATCGGCAATATCTCAGCCATATCGTGATGCTTCAGTTAGTGATGAAGAACTTGCAGCAGCATGAGTGATAAACAACATGTGGTGAATCTCCTCCAAACTGTCCTCACTTTCCACAATCAGATGAAATACTGCAGATTTTTCTGCAAGACACTGAAGGAAACAAATGCTTTCAGGTAGAGCTCCTGCAAAGCGGCACTCAGAAAACGTTCAGACAATAACAATCCCAAGTTTGACATGTCCAATATATTAATAACAATATTTATGACTGTACCCATTGCCTCACACACTTGGTGCTAATATAAAAATTCACGAAAAACGCCTCATGGACAGCTATCCATTACTTTGGGTCAGTATGATACTTACAGATGAAAAAATAGCTCATGGTTTTGTTGAAGATGTGTGTCACATAACAGGAATTAAGTTGAACTTGATGCATGGAATCTTGGATAATGTACCACATCCACCTTGACAAGAATGTGCTGCCATTTGATGACTACACCAGGACCTCAGAAGGGGCCCTTTCCTTTTCCTTCAAGGCCCCAAGCATGGATTTATAGTGAAGTCTTTCCTTGGTTAAGCTGGTTAACAAACTAGTATGAATAAACCATCATTGCTTCTTTTACAATCACAAGCCCTGAATGTGGACTTTGTGCATCATGTACCTCATTGTCAAGAGTCTTTGGGTCATTACTTATCCAAATATGGATTTATAGCACAGCAAAGGCATAGAGCAGAATCAGCATCAGATGAAAGGTTGAACTGTTTAACACATCAGATAAATGTCCATAGTAAGGGCATTTCCTTGCTACATTTTACCCTCACAGTGTATAATAAATTATCAAAATCTTCACACACATATAAATTTGTCTTGAAAACACTCCGGTCCAAGTTTTGAGAAATTGAACATTGTCTGTACAGTTCTACTGGCCGGCAAACAAAGAGATGACCTCAGATCAGGTCCATCAGGTCATGTGTATCATGTCAGGTCTTTAAGTTGGGTCCTACATATCAGATCCAACAAGTCAGATGATACACGTCTAGTCCTACACTCCAGGACCCACACTTAAGGTACAGCAAGACAGGATCTACACTTCAGGTCTCCTAAATAAGGTCCAGCAAGTCAGGACCTACACTTCAGGTCTCCCACATAAGGTCCAGCAAGTCAGGACCTACACTTCAGGTCTCCCACATAAGGTCCAGCAAGTCAGGACCTACACTTCAGGTCTCCCACTTAAGGTCCAGCAAGTCAGGACCTACACTTGGTCCTGGACTTCAGGTCCAACATGTCCGGTCCTGGACTTCAGGTCCAACATGTCCGGTCCTGGACTTCAGGTCCAACAGGTCTGATCCTGGACTTCAGGTCCAACAGCTCAGGTCCTGGACTTCAGGTCCAACATGTCCGGTCCTGGACTTCAGGTCCAACAGGTCCGGTCCTGGACTTCAGGTCCAACAGGTCCGGTCCTGGACTTCAGGTCCAACATGTCCGGTCCTGGACTTCAGGTCCAACAGGTCCGGTCCTGGACTTCAGGTCCAACATGTCCGGTCCTGGACTTCAGGTCCAACAGGTCTGATCCTGGACTTCAGGTCCAACAGGTCAGGTCCTGGACTTCAGGTCCAACATGTCCGGTCCTGGACTTCAGGTCCAACATGTCCGGTCCTGGACTTCAGGTCCAACAGGTCCGGTCCAGGTCCAACATGTCGGTCCTGGACTTCAGGTCCAACAGGTCTGAGGTCCTGGACTTCAGGTCCAACATGTCAGGTCCTGGACTTCAGGTCCAACAGGTCCTGGACCAGGACAGGTCCTGTCCTGGACAACATGTCCTGGGGTCAGGTCCAACAGGTCCGGGGTCCTGGACTTCAGGTCCAACAGGTCCGGTCCTGGACTTCAGGTCAACAGGTCCTCAGTCCTGGACAGGTCGGTCCTGGACTTCCGGTCCAACATGTCCAGTCCTGGACTTCAGGTCCAACAGGTCTGATCCTGGACTTCCTGCCAACAGCTCAGGTCCTGGACTTCAGGTCCAACAGGTCCGGTCCTGGACTTCAGGTCCAACATGTCCGGTCCTGGACTTCAGTTCCAACAGGTCCGGTCCTAGACTTCAGGTCCAACAGGTCCGGTTCTGGACTTCAGGTCCAATAAGTCTTGTCCTACACTTCCTACAAGTCCGAGTCAACAGGATATGTAAGGTCCAACACAGGTCAGGTCATAGACTTCAGTCCTTCATGTCAGGTCCTACACTTGGTGTACAATTTAGGTCCAACAAGTCCGTCACTACGTTTCAGTTCCGACAAGTCTGGTCCAACACTTCATGTCTAACACTTCAGGTCCAACAAGTAAGGCCCAACATTTCAGGTCCAACAAGTCTGGCCCTATATTTCAGGTCAAACAAGAAAGGCCCAACACTTGAGGTTTGACACACTTCTGGCCCAATAAGTCACTCAAACACATCAGGTCCAACTCATTGAGTCCTACCACGGCACCCAGTCTGACCAGCATGTGAGACAGAGGAGAGAAACAGAGCTTCATAATTTGAGTGTGTGGAGATACTGCAGTTTCAGATGAACGTGGTCATGTACAGCTCGAGAAGACTGCTGGTAGCTGTTCTCCACCTTCAGCCACACTTCCTTCTGTATCTCCATCTCTTCCTGTGGGAAGAAAAATGTCACTTTATCACAGGAAGCAGGAAAGATGAACTGAATGTATCAAACCCCACAAGACTGCCATTTTCCACATGACAGAGTATCAGAGCGGCTGTGTCATCCATTTGGCTGTCCCAGATACTGATGGTGTAGCTCATGGATGCCAGTGTTGCCCATATGCCGGACCTTGAGACCAAGGAGCGAATTTAGTTTTATGCCCCATTAAGCAATATTCCAGCAATATCATGGCAGGGGACTTGTTTGGTTTGTTGTTTAATGCAGCACTCAGCAATATTCCAGCTTTGTGGCGGTGGTCTGTAATTAATTGAGTCAGGACCAGACAATCCAGTGATCAACAGCATGAATACCAATCTACGCAATTGGGAACCTATGACATGTGTCAACCACATCAGTGAGCCTGACCACCCGATCCCGTTAGTCGACTCTTACGACAAGCAAGGATTACTGAAGACCAAATCTAACCCAGATCTTTACAGGTATCAAGGCAGAGGAAGAGGAGGTTAAACTCCTGCCTGACACTGAGGAGTTCAGAAAAGTGGACAGATTGAGGTGCTGAGATAGAGGGACAGGGAGACGGGATCACCTACCTGGTTGTCTGTGAGGGGCTCGGACAGATTGAGGGACGGGGAGACACGGGATCACCTACCTGGTTGTCTGTGAGGGGCTCGGACAGATTGAGGGACAGGGAGACGGGATCACCTACCTGGTTGTCTGTGAGGGGCTCGGACAGATTGAGGGACAGGGGGACGGGATCACCTACCTGGTTGTCTGTGAGGGGCTCGGACAGATAGAGGGACAGGGGGACGGGATCACCTACCTGGTTGTCTGTGAGGGGGGACAGATAGAGGGACAGGGGGCGGGATCACCCACCTGGTTGTCTGTGAGGGGCTCGGACAGATTGAGGGACAGGGAGACGGTATCACCTACCTGGTTGTCTGTGAGGGGCTCGGACAGATTCAGGGAGCTGAGATTGAGGGACAGGAAGACAGGGTCCACCTCCTTCACAGCCTGGTGAAGATCTGGCCTTCTTTCCAGGCCTTCTACCATTGCATTGAAGTTGCTGAATGTACAGGGCTGGAAGAAGAAACACCTCTGATCAGGTCCTCCATCTTGTATCTCAGCTAGATGCCCAGCTGAATGGATTGAAATAGTGCTTAATTTGCACTTAATTTCCATGGCAAGGTAAATATTGAAATAGCAAGGATGAAATATTTTCAAAGTATCCCGCGGCATGACTAAAATCATAAAAATAATATAATTCATTGATGAGATATATTTGACCAACTCAAATGATTCAAATCCTATTTTGCACCCCATCAAACTGTGGTACTCTTAATCTCACAGCTTAACATGGACTTGCCCATTTTGAATGCTAGTGCGCATTGCATGATGGATGATACCATAGTTTGTGGGTTAGTTCATGGATACAGGACAAATGAAGTTGAACAATTCTTTCAGTTATGTTAGTGTTTAGGAAATCCTTCTCCAAGTTTACATGTTTACTAATTCATTAAAGGTGAGGTGAAATTTGGTTTAACGTCGTGCTTGAGAATATTTCGCTCATATGACGACGTGCATGCGTGTGTATGTGCGGCTGCTTGTACTAGCCCAGACTTAAGCTGGTTTTATAGTGCTAGCCCACTGAGATACCATGCCGCAGTGAAGCATGAATACCCCACTCAGACACATTATACTGACTCAGAGCCGACCAGTCCTTGTTGTACCCATTAATGACGAGCACCAGGCAGCGACCAACAAGTACCATATTTTAACGTCTTTTGGTATGACGCGGTCGGGGATCGAATGATTTATTCAAAAAAATCCAATAAGTTGATTGACATGACTGTTGTGAAGTTTAATTGGATTATCAAAAGGTATTCCTGAGCACACTTATTTTCACAAAAGCACACCTAGATTATCATGTCTGGTGCCCATATGCACCTTTGAAAAATACATTTCTATCCTGGCCATCTTGATGCCTGGCTGCAGAGTATGAGGTTGGAATAAAATGACAAAGAATATTAATACCTTTGAAAATAGAGCTTATATCTATGATTGACAAAAAGTGAACATAAATGTAAGGAATTTGGAGTTACAGTGGAAACCGCCTATGTAAAGACCGCTTAACTAAACTGAACGGATAAGTAAACACTATTCTTTGGTCCCAGCAAATTTCTTAATTAATTATCACTATTAGAGTCCGGTTAACTAAACTTGGATAAGTAAACAATACTGCTTAACTAAACGTCTTCTCACTGTCCCTGGAAGTAAATTACTTAACAAAAGAGACTGGATAACTAAACTTGGATAAGTAAACAATACCGCTTAACTAAACGTCTTCTCATTGTCCCTGGAAGTAAATTACTTAACAAAAGAGACCGGATAACTAAATTAGAGATCACCAAATAATCCAACATGAGGGGCAAGTGTCAGTCTCCAGTTATACAAACATCCTACTTACAGCTCGCTGGCGTCATGCAGTTCACAATACACTGACAACTGGAGGCCAGCTAGCTTGCGAGTATCAGTGAGTAGACCAATTAGCAATTGTCAGTGAGTTTATCCAATTTACATGATGAATGACTTGAAGAAGGACGCCATTACGGTCACGTGACAAGTAATAAAAGCTGAAATCTAGCGGTGAAATTGGAATAAGATCAATTGAAAAAAACGTTTGTTTATCTAACACAAATGCAGGTTTTGATAAGTTTGGATAATAAAATACCTGATAAGTAAACAATTTTGGCAAGTCCATGAAATTTTACTTAACAGGTTTCCACTGTATTTCTTTCTTCAAATATAGGTAAGTTCACCCAGAATATTTTCATCATGACTCAAAATCTGTTCCCATTTTTCCTGAGCAGGATAACACATAACCAGCATTCCCACAGGAATCCTGGGAAATCAGGGACCAATGGGAATCCCATTTGGACCCACTTACCTGTGTTGGTGCTGTGTCCTTCTTCTTGCGTAACTTCTTCGTCCACGATGATTTTAGAGGCTTGAGAATCCTATTGCACACTCCCGCCAGGATTGTTGCATAAGATAATGTCTGCAAGTACACAGTCAGACAAGTTCAACGTCAACATAGCAAAATCAATATAAACTAAGAATTTTTTATTACTCGTAAAAACAGATGTCTCCACCATCCCCCACTTCAACGTTGAGACCTCAACAGAAAAAAATAATTGAAACCGAAAAATATAAAATTAAAAAAAAACCCTCCAACCCCCCAAAGGTACATCTACAAAAGGTATAGCAAATTTGGTGAAGATGGGTCAATTAGTTTCAGAATTATGCTCCATAAACAAACTTTACCCTTCAAAAAGACAAAGTCCTAATTGTTGCCATGAAAACAGACAAAATTAAAATTGAAAAAAACCCTCAAACCCCCAAAAGGCACATCTTTATGATATGGAGTGGCAGTTTACCACATTTGGTTAAGATGCGTCAATTAGTTTTAGAGTCATGTTCCGGAAACAATGGGAGCGCTGACACCGACGCAAATGCCGACGGAAACTCAACCAAAAACAATATGTCTCCCGACCCTTCTGGGGGAGACAAAAATATCAATAAGTTTCAACATAAAGAAATCAATAACAAGAAACAATTAAATTTGAACAAACTGCCAACACTGTGTTGATAAACAGCAACTGTACAAGTATTTGAACAAATGTGACGATCACAACTGCTAGTCTGTTGACCTTGACCTTATGACATGTCAAGTTGTTGTTATCTCCATACAATTCAGTTGTCCAAGAATGACCTTGATGAAAGTGATATGATGACCTTGACCTTAGTTAACTTCTACTGACCTCTGCACAGAGGACAAGATTTTCAAGCACTTCTGTGTTAAGGGCAGCCTCACCCTCCGGACTGCGAATTAAGGGACACTTGTGTCGGGACACTGCCTCTGAAGGAAACAAATACATAGAAAACATGAATACAATAATAACATCAGAGTTTGATCCTGTCTAGGAGTGAGTTTATTCTTATGTTGATATATAGCTAAACCTGTAGAGGTTTCCAATTCTTTGAAGAGAATTGTCCTTGCGGTACATATATGCATTTTCTGCGGCTGGAAATGTCATGCGACCGTTGTATCAATGTTTTAATAAAAATATTGTACAATAAATAAAAATCTGTGAAGGAACAGGAATGGCCCAATTGTCTAAGCTGCCATTCACTGTGCAGGGTTGCCTCCCTTGGGATAACCGAAACCAATGATCTCTTTGATTTGCCTTTTTAAAAGTTGATAAATAATAAGAAAGGTATGATACTTTATGGATGACTTCTGTATTATATTATGATGAGACATTTCGGTTTAGATTCTTATACCATTGTCATGCAGGACCCTGGAAATATTGCAGCTATAAATCTCAAGACAACATCTTGTCACAATATGGCTGAAATATTGCTGATGTGACGATAATTTTAACTCACTCACTCAAGACATCATATTTAACATGTGTAAGAAACTGCTAACAAACCAAGAACCATAATCAAACATAGTATAATTCACAATATAGTCTTCAAACAACTGATGACTGGAACCTGGCACACTGAATTAGAGAGCCATATATCATATGTATTACACAGTGGTATTGGAATGGAACAAACAAAACACACAAAAAGTAAACAACTAGAAAAGGAAAACGGTAGGGCAGTTGCAATGCCTCTGCCTATCACACTGAAGGCCCGGGTTTGATCCCTGTGGAGACACCTAGGTTCGGGTCCTGAGGTGGGCACATTTGTGTAGTAACCTTGGACAAGATGCTTAGATCCACATTGTCTCAGTTCACCCAGCTATAAATGGGTACCCGTGAATATGTGCTGGCAATGTGAGTGTTTAGTTCATTGCGATCTAACAGGCAGCATGGCTGTATGATCCCCAGGGAGTTGAAAAAGTATCGCACGATAGTGTCCTATATCCGGGGATAGTAATGTACGTACCGCGTGAGCAGGCAATGTGCCTGGATATGAGCGCCATACAAGTGGACTATTACTATTACGAAAAGGCAGACAAACCTTGAAGTAACTCAGGAACAACTGTTGTGAATCTTTTCTCTTCATTTTCTTCACTTTTACCTGAAACAGATAAACAAAGTAACATTCTTGAAAAAACTATGACATCTTGGGTATTTGAAACCTAGGAGTACTTGTACAGAGCTGACAAACACCATGTCATCTTGGGTATTTGAAACCTAGGAGTACTTGTACAGAGCTGACAAACACCATGTCGTAATAAGGCAGAACTGGAGATTCAACCTCAAGACCATCTGTTGTGATTCTAACATGAGTGGGTGAGTGAGTGAGCATCGTTTTACACCACTTTTAGCAATATTCCAGCATTATCATGGCAGGGGACACCAGAAATTGGCTTCACACATTGTACCCCCCATGTGGAGAAAAACAGTAAATGGGCCTTTGGCGTGATGAGCTTTAACCACTAGGCTACCCGACCGCCCCGATCCCAACATGAGGACCCAATTCAAGCAACACCTTCCACAAACCAATCTTCAATGGTAATGTTTAGGCTTGTTTGCTTTGTTTGTTTGTTGTTTAATGCCGCACTCAGCAATATTCAAGCTATATGGCAGTGGTCAATAAATAATCAAAACTGGACCTGAAAATCCAGTGATCAATAGCATGGACATCGATGACTGACTGACTGACTGAGTTTGGTTTTACGCCGCTTTTAGCAATATTCCAGCAACATCACGGCAGGGGACACCAGAAATGGGCTTCACACATTGTACCCATGTGGGGATTCGAACCCGGGTCTTCGGCGTGACGAGCCAACGCTTTAACCACTAGGCTACCCCACAGCCCCTGGACATCGATGAAAGAAATTGGGATACGATAACATGTGTCAACCAAGTCAGCGAGTCTGACCACCCAATCCTGTTAGTCCCCATCTAGAATAGAATACACAATCTACTGATTTTAACCACTGATGATAAGATCACTTAAAATTAACGATCAATAAAAGTTTGACCCTTACCTACACCTTTATCCTGTAGACTACTGGAATATATAACACACTGCACCATCTCCTTGAACACCTTATGGTGGCCACTGGACAGGAAGGTTGAAAGTCTTGTCCGGTACGGGCCGTCAACCTGACACTGTAAGATGTACAAGGGTCAAGGACCAATGGTATTTACAGGATGAACATTGTTATACACCGTCTTGTCAGATCAGATCTTTTATTCCAGTTCTATATCTCACAATGGCACTGGGAATAACTGGGAATACAAATATCCACAATATGTAAACGGATGGCCTTTCTAAACTCCATACAGAACTTTCCACTTACATTCATTATTAGATTCAGAAATCAGAAGCTGCTCCTAATGTCTATCCCACTTTTACCAAGAATTTAGAAGCCTCACGTCTATTGAGAAAATTTACTGGACACAACTGACTATTAATTCCCATGACTTACAATTATTTTTTGCCTTCAAATATCAGAAAGCCGTAAAAGAGACAAATATCTACTAATCCTTATAATACTTTAACTATTGGGCAGTTTTGGAAAGATAATAGCGCCAATTTCTATTGATGGGTACATTTTCAGAAATTATTAGTGACGTGTTCTGATAATCCTTGGAGTGACTGAGTTTAGTTTTACGCCACTTTTAGCAATATTCCAGCAATATCACGGCAGGGGACACCAGAAATGGGCTCCACACATTGTACCCATGTGGGGAATCGAACCCGGGTCTTCCGCGTAACGAGCAGATCTTTTAACAATTAGGCTACCCCACCGCCCCTCATAACAATCCTTGGAAAATTAACATCAAATCGTACCTAACATTTAGCTTTTGAGTCCAGCAAGTTGCTATACCGAAAAGTTCGTGGACAAGAAAAGAAACAGGTCCAACACTAAGAACTAACCAGCACACTGTTGGTATACTTGTCGCAGTCCTCTAAATGGGAGGTGAGCTTCTCCAGGAGCTCCTGCATCACCTCCGACATGGGTTTACGCTCCTCAGACACGCCGTTGTTGGCGTGGTGGTTGACATCTGGCTGCCGACCCAACATCACTGCCGCAGCCAGCAGTCGCAACATCAGGTTCCGCAGACGGAGCCACGCTTTCTGGTAACAGCAGATCATACTGAGTTCAAATGTGGAGGAGAATGTATAAAATTTTCTAACCTCTTCAGTTGCATTAATGAGAGTAGTTTTTTGTAGTTTTTGATGAGGCCTGATACATCAAAGTCATGATGTTCACATTTACCTTAAACCAGGAATCATAAACAGTGGGGAAAGTTCTATGGATATACAACTTCTTTATTAATAATGAAACCAGTATTTTAGTGTAGATGCTAACACAGTAATGAAGCAAGTGCAGTATCTACACTGAAACGTCACTTACATTAATAAGAAAGAAGTTGTACATCCATAGAAATCTCCCTGTTGTTCATCACACCAACTCGCAAATGCCACTCAAAGAAGCCAAAAATTATACTCCCTGAGAAAGATTAAAAGCCATGATAAGCAGATCAAGGGAAGTAACTCTTAAGTGAATTGTACATCATGACAATTTCTGTCAATAACTAACGTACCTCCTCTTCAAATGATTGTCTCTGTAATGCCTCAAGGTCAAACCTGAAAGAAACACAAAATAGTTCACATTAAACATTATCCATAGAGTTAAACCAGGAAACATGTCATTAAAATTAGATGGGAGCATGGCAGGATGGCTGAAGCAAAATCATGTATTTCCCAACCTCAGGGTGGTTCAAACAATACTTCCAACTAAACAAGAAGACAAAGTCATCAATATCTCCCGCAATGGCAAAATACTCTTCATGATTATGTCTACGAGTTATGATTATGTCAAATATTTAGGTGTGTATATAGAAAAGTGGAAGGAGAGTTTTGGAAGGTTTTAAAATTCTGCTCCAGAAAGGAGCACTATCACCAATTTCAGTCTATGTCAAACTTGTTGCCATGGAAATACCAAAAATATTTTATTCAGAATTTCAAAACTACCAAAGGCACCAGTACACCACCAGATCAATCTATGTGCCAACTTTGGTGAAGAAATAGTGAAAGGTTTTAGAGTTCTGCTCGGAAAAGACAAATGTGCACGGACAGGACGGATTAACGGATGCACGCATGCAGAGTCCATTTTAATACCCCCATAAAGCGCGTTAGCGGGGATAATAACAGTGACTTTTAAATTGTTTGGACCTAACTGACAGGCCAATTTGAGACAATTGTTGTATTGTTCAAGACGGTTTTTATTATTTTTGGAAATTGTGGAGAAATGGTGCCATCTTAGATCCACAGACTGATGACTAAAATTTACAAATCAGAATTCAAAAGTTGCCCTTCCTCAGAATTTCCAAAAATGAAAAAATCCACTTTTGAACAATACAATTGGCCTATGATTAGGGAATTTGAAATTGTACACAAATCCCATGATGCAGACAAAAATGACACTCAACCACGGCACTGAAACTGACAACCCAGTCAAGTTGCCTCGTACAAGCATAGGTTTCCTTGGACCAGTTCTGACTCAGACTCTCCGAGGGTTTAGTGATTGTAAATGCATAACACAAACACAGAACAGTGAGAGAGTGAATGAGTTTAGTTTTAAGCCGCGTTTAGCAAAATAGCAGCGGGGGACACCAGAAATGGGCTTCACACATTGTATCCATGAGGGGAATGGAACCCGGATCTTTAGCATGACGAGCCAACACTGTAACCACTAGGCTACCCCACCACCCCCAAACACAGAATACATCAACTGAGTACAATATAACCACAAACAGGTGAGGTGAGGTGAGGTGAAATTGGATTTAACGTCGTACTTGAGAATATTTCGCTTATATGACGACGTGCATGCGTGTGTATGTGTATGTGCGGCTGCTTGTACTAGCCAAGACTGAAGCTGGTTTTATAGTGCTAGCCCACTGAGATACCACGCCGCAGTGAAGCATGAATATCCCACTCAGACACATTATACTGACTCCGAGCCGACCAGTCCTTGTTGTACCCATTAATGTCGAACACCAGGCAGGGACCAACAAGTACCATATTTTAACGTCTTTTGGTATGACGCGGTCGGGGAACAGAAAGAAGAAGGCTTGAAACACAGTGATGTAACCCAAAACACTTCCTGTCTCTTTTAAATTTTCAGGTTACGGAAGCAGCGACAAAGGAATAGAAATACAACAGCAACTCACAGTTCCGGTGGTTCCCAGCAACTCATTACTTGAAAGTCTCGGTTATCACACAGCTGGTCCATGTCCGTCTTGTCTGAAACAGAACAGAACAGTATTTGACTAATAAAGGTGATTACACTAATCGTTCCGTTAACTCTGAAACACTTCATAGTATCACGCGGAGAGATATGTGAAGAGTTTCACTTTTAGAATCGTACATTGTATGAAAGGTCAAGGTGGAAAGGTCAAGGTGGTGGTTTCTTGTCAAACTATCCTCCTCACTGATTTCATAGTGAAAGTTCTCATTCTCTTCCCACAGAGGTTATTTGTAATCATATCTTTCCTCTGAACCTCTGTTCTAATAATCTGGACATATTTTTCGTAGAAATCCCCTAGTGCAAAAGATTGCAACATCTAATTATCTCCCTTCTTTCTATCCAATCAGAACACGTGTTACATCGCTTAGATTCAACTTTGACTCAACACAAGCAAATGTGGGGCCACAAATATCCCCATCTGCCGGGGACTTGTGTTATTACACACACGCTTAATGGCTAGCTTGTCCGTTGTCAACGAGGGCGATGGAGACGCCACTGATCCGCCATAACATGACTGAGTTCTGTCTAGAAGAAACGTTTGCGCATCGCGCAGGGGAAGCACTTTAGTTTTCTCGAAGCATACGGAAATTACCGAGGCCTTGCGAATGATCACTATTGAAACAACGCCGCTGATTGCACAACTAAATCTGATTGCCTGCTCACACCATGAAAGGGCCGTATTAGAACAGAGGTTACATAGGAAGATATGACAGGAGTAACCTCTGTGGGAAGAGAATGGGCTAGGCTAGGCTAGGAAGAATTATTAAGGTCACAGGGTCATGGTCAAGGTCATGTCAGCATTATGGGCATATTTTGTAATACCATTTACAATTTCCCCTGAACAACAAGTAATCAGCAGTTAGTTGAATAAAAAAGGAGAGTGTGAATTACATGTCACTAGCAGGGTGTTTCAAGCTAAATGGGCTTGTACAGCAAGGTTGAATCAAGGATCATGGTATGTGTTCAATGAGTTAGCCGTGATTAACCCAGATTTGAACAGCAGGGCTCGATTTAAGAGATGTTAACCTACTTGCACCAGGTGCAACCAAAGATAAAAACCTAGTTGCACCAGCCAATTCCAGTTGCACTGCTTTTACTGCAATATGTAGAGGCAATTATCTAGATGTTTTATTCAGAAGTTTACTAACTCTGAAATTGACTTGCACCTGGTGCAAGTTCGACTAATAACTAGGTTGCACTTTCTAATATTGGGTTGCACCAGTGCAAGTAACAAAGCACTAAATCAAGCCCTGAACAGTATTCCACAGCTTGATGTGGGAGAAAAGCCTGCAGTGTTACAGGTATCACGACAATAACCACTTTGGTGAAAACAGCATGCTTGGGTATGAGGCTGACAAGCCTAGAACTAATATTCCATCCCACAAGATTTGATCAACACAATCGTAGTTTTTCACTCACACGAATATTGACAGATGACTTGTCCAGTGCATCACTTCTTTAAGTGGCACCTAAGCATCAAAGGATAGCTCACCTTTTTCAGGGTCAATCTCCATATATGTTATCATTTGTTCCGTACTATTGTGACTGAAACAGACGAAAATACAAAACATTTAATTCTCTTCAAAACGATCAAACAACAAAGTCTGTTAATGACCACAAGACCGAGGTATCATGCACCATGAGTGAGTGAGTCAATATGTCATTCCAGTTTGAGCTCTTTGTGTTTTTCTGCAAGTAAGAGCTTCTGACGTTTTCCAGGAAACTGAAGACAGTTTCATACAGTGTTTGAGAGTTAGAACCTAACATCACATTGCCAATGTTCCGGCCATACTCTGCTTGACATATAAAAAAGATTAGGTTAATGCCCAGCTCAGATATATTCCAGCTATATGGATGGGATCAGTGGCCTGTAATGTAAATAATCGAGTCTGGACCAGACAATCCAGAGATCAACATCATGAGCATTGGTCTACGCAGTTGGGGCAAGATGACATGTGTCAACCAAGTCATCGAGCCTGACCATCCCATCCCATTAGTCATCTCTTACGACAAGCATGGGTTACTGAAGGTCAATTCTAACCGATGTCTTCACGGATGCTGTACATTATCAAGTGTGGACCAAACAATCCAATTTGCCCCTCACAACAGGAAATCAAACAGGGTCGCCCCTTTTGCGGGTGACCTATAATTCTAATGCAGAATCTCTGTGGGGATGAGTCACTATAACACACAGCTGGAATCTTTGTCCTTGACAATATGACGACTAAAATGAGAACACCACTCACCTTGCAGTTTCTAGTGTTAAATCAAGAAGCAGCCTTTCAGACGTGGCGCTCGCGTACTGTAAAGAGTTCTGCAGTTTTTCTCGGAAGTTAACAAATTCCCTGATCTGGAAAACAAATATGTATTTTTCAGAGTAAAACCATTAGTTTATACTTTTCCTTACTCATACTATTTGCTTGTCTCTGCTTTAATTCCCGACATGAAGGAAATGCTCTGTGGTATGTTTCCCAAGAACGGTAAAAACACCTCACCCGAACACACCCCAAGAACACATGCACAATGGCCTACCACATTTCAATAGAGAAAATAGAGTTATATTGCAGCATAAACATAAAAGATTTCATATATTATACTGTCCTGTAAAAAATGATGAACATGTCCAGAAAAAATTGCAGCTTTCATATTTGTAACTAAACTGACTTGAACAATCATATTTAACAGACATGTAGGGAAGACATTTTGCCTCTCACCTTCCCAAAGGACCCATATTTGTAGGATGATATGAGGTATTCTGTGGTCTGAAATGAAGAGAAATAACAGGTGAACCGTGAATGCTACACCGACTGACTGACTGACTGAGTTTTGGTTTTACGCCGTTTTTAGCAATATTCCAGCAACATCACGGCGTGGGACACCGGAAATGGGCTTTACACATTGTACCCATGTGGGGATTCGAACCCGGGTCTTCGGCATGACGAGCCAACGCTTTAACCACTAGGCTACCCCACCACCCCTGAATGCTACACCAAACATTCAGTGATACTATAGCAGATAATATCATGGAGACCTGTGAAATCACAGAATCTGAACCAGTGGTTGATAGTGTGGATGTCTGCAAGTTGAAGTCCTTGGGTTTCATGCAGCTGTCTGGGTTCAAATGATAAAATAACTCGAAATAGGGATAAGTGCACAAAACATAAATGAGACACATGGTCCTGAAACCTCTGTACCCAACAGGATATGAAATCTGACGTTTTATGATCAATCACAGAAAAAGTTGTTTAACACATTGACTGCCTATACCAAGTATACTCAATTCTCAATATCAATTCTAGCAGAATTTGCCACTAAGAGTTATCTTGTAGCTACATCAGTGGTATTTTAAAACAAATTTTTACATGCTGGCAAAATAGGCACAAGAAGCAATCGTCTACTGACGGCAACAAAGAACGCCAGGAGACGATTGCTTCTTGTGCCTGTTTTGCCAACATGTGAAACTTGTTCTAAAATACCACTGATATTAGCTACGAGATAACTCATAGTCGCAAATTCTGCCAGAATTGATACTATGAGTGGAATATTGCTGAGTGTGGTGTTAAACAGCAAACCAAACACAGAAACCAATCAAAATTCTTCCAAACCAATGACTAAAAGTCTGTACAACCAGTAGTGCATCTACCTCTTTATGGTTGACTGTGAAGAACCGTAGCATGGTTCCGTACATCGAGCAAGCTGCCACAAAATGTCCCAGTCTGCCCACGTGGCTTGAGACAATGTGTCTGGAAGTAGACAGGGAAGATTTGACTGACATTTACTGACGGAGAGATTCATAAGCTCTGCACATGTTGAAATAAATGTAAGCTATCAATCTTTTACACGACATACTCATGGATTACACATGAATAATAAATGATTTAGTACTGACTGACTGAGTTTGGTTTTACGCCGCTTTTAGCAATATTCCAGCAATATCATGGCGGGGGACACCACAAATGGGCTTCACTCATTGTACCCATGTGGGGATTCGAACCCGGGTCTTCGGCGTGACGAGCCAACGCTTTAACCACTAGACTACCCCACCGCCCCAAATGATTTAGTAATGTAGTACATGAGTTACACATGGGTAATGTGATATATTCATGATGTACTCATGAATGGCATGAAATTCATGACATGCATACAATTTACTCATGAATCATACAATTAATTCCTCACACATGATTTACTCATGATATACACAATTTTCCATACATTCCAAATGACTTACTAAAAAGTTACCCAATTAACATATGATTTAGTCTTGAATCTCACATGATATATTTATGACTGTTTTTTTCAACATTTAGTGCACATGCACTGACAGGCTATATTTACTCAGCCTATCTTGTGAGCATGGGTACCTGACTTACCCAAGAGTGTCGTTCATTATGTGTTTGATCTCCATGCCATCATACAGAGCTGGACAAGGTCCAAAGGCTCCTATAAATACAACAATTTGTTAGTGGCTGTATACTAGCGGTCTAAATCATACCCAAAATCAAAACACACTCTAAATAATTATTGTTCTATTCGAAACCACAGAGGATATACTGATAGGTGATGTTAATTTATGTGCATTAGATCCTGTGACAGCAAAGGGAGACAACTGCATGGCATGCTGCAGTATGTTGAACAACTGGACCAACCATTTGCCCCACTACAAGTTCGACAAAGACAGCAAATAATTTTGCGAAATTACATTAACATTTTATGGGACTTACAATCAAGACCTACTGGCAACATTCAATTTGAATAGTTGAGTATAATGTTCTGCACCACGAACAAGGAACGCTTGGATTAGATGATCCAGGGACTGACTGTTCCCTGACTACTCAGAAATGTCTATTCCAGTCTTACCCATAATGCAGTAGAGTCTGACGAGCAGGAGTTTGATCTGGAAGTTGGAAGACTTCCTCATGCCGAGCTCCAGCTGCGTCACCACCTGCCACACGTAGTGCTGTTTACCTGCACAGACCACAGGCTAACATTTCAAACACATAACTAGACAGTTACATAGAGTTTAACGTTGAATTAAAAGTTCGAGCACATTTAGAGTAATGTGCATGCATGTATATGGGTGTTTGTACCAGTTGGGACAATGCTAGCACAGATGCTATCCACTGAGAGAGACAGGCCTATTTTTACACTAAATAAGTGAGTGAGTGAGTTTGATTTTACACCGCTTTTAGTAATATTCCAGCAATATCACGGTGGGGGACACCAGAAATGGGCTTCACACATTTTACCCATGTGGGGAATCGAACCCGGGTCTTCGGCGTGACGAGCGAACGCTTAACCCACTAGGCTACCCCACCACTAAATAAGAGCAAGTGAACCAATGCTGTGGAGCTATCAGAGCAATCAAGTCCTACGGACAGCACCTTCACAAAGTGTCCGCCTACAGACAGCACCTTCACAAAGTGTCTGCCTACGGACAGCACCTCCACAAAGCCCCTGTTAACAAACAGCAGCCTACACCTGTCTACACACCTGACTGCCTCCATGCACCCAGGAGGATGTGAGCTGCCAGAATGAGATAGTTGTCGCTGTATTGTAAATCTGTTGGAAGGAGCTCCGTACCTGCAACATGGGGAGATACCCATCAATTAACCAAAAATAGAATACATCACCAGACAAAAACATCTCTACAAATTATCACTGAGTGAATAGAATTTTTTGTCTGCCTCAAATCAGCACCCTCACAGCTACATCCCATCACAAATATCTCACATATCCAGACCAGCTTGATAATATGAGCATGCAGACACAACGCCCAGTTACAGCGACACATGATCACCCATCTCATCCGTGCCTAACTGCTGTGAACTTACTGATACAATACAAAATGACAAACTTACCAAATTCAAGTCCTTTTTTATGCCTATCTAAGAGATCTTTGGCTAGAGTGACTTTATCAGAGTCCGTCATGGCCCTGTGCTGTCCTATGTATCGACTAAGTTGTAATACTGATATATGACGCTGCATGTGCTTGATCTGAAGAAAACACAAAGCATTTTTTAAATTAACACTCATTATTTTATCATACAGTAGATTGAAGCAACATTTAGTGAGTGAGTGAGTGAGTGAATTTTTATTCGCCGCACTCAGCAATATTCCAGCTATATGGCGGCGGTCTGTAAATAATCGAGTCAGGACCAGACAATCCAGTGATCAACAGCATGAGCATCGATTCGCGCAATTGAGTACCGATGACATGTGTCAACCAAGTCAGCGAGTCTGACCGGCTGATCCCGTTAGTTGCCTCCTACGACAAGCATAGTCGCCTTTTGTGGCAAGCATGGGTTGCTGAAGACCTATTCTACCCCGGATCTTCACGGGTCCAACATTTAGTATCTCCTTGGAGATGTTACTACAATGATATAGCATAACAATGCTTTGCAGTCCATTATGATGTCATTGGTCAAATTGACATCACAATCAATTCACATCACTAATCTATCTGCAACTGAACCTGATAAGCTGTAGAATTTGGTCAAATGAATGTTTCAATGAAATTCTCCACAGCAGAAATAGTAGCTAAATTATTTATCTTGTAGAACAAGCTTCACATTTATATTTAACCATTATTAAATTTTGATGTTCTTTGGATCTGTGACTTACATCTTGAGCATAGATGGTGGGTTCTCCCGGCTTGTTAAGATTGAGTGACTCTGTTATGTACACCAGGAGCTGCAACACAGGTTAATACAATATGTCAAGGACCTTAAACACTGTGAGTGAGTGAGTATGGTTTTTACGCCGTTTTTAGCAATAGTCCAGCAATATCACGGCGGGGGACACCACAAATGGGCTTCACACATTGTGCCCATGTGGGGAATCGAACCCAGGTCTTCGGCGTGACGAGCAAACGCTTTAACCACTAGGCTACCCCACCGCCCCACGTTAAACACAGACATACCATTACACAACAGTCATGATACCACTGTCTCTGAAAAGAATATGTTAGAGAGTCTTGAGAACATCTTCAGTTTCAGAAATCTAGGCATGTAACACAGGTTATATTTGGGATTACACTTTCTCATCTGGGATTTGAACCCACACTCTCAGAGTCAAGCACATAATCGCCAGCACAGACAGTAACCCGTCATTCATCACCACTCGCCCCTTTCCGTAACCTCCAAGAAGACTCGTCCCCGTCTCGATGCTTGTTATGAGCGAAAATATGACAAACCAATCAGAACGTGCGTAAAGGTTGGGGTGCTTTGATAACAAGAAGACAAAGTCATCGATATCCCCCGCAATGGCAAAATACTCTTCATGAATATGTCTACGAGTTATGATTATGTCAAATGTTTTGGTGTGTATATAGAAAAGGGGAAGGAGAGTATTAAAAGGTTTTAAAAGTTCTGCTCCAGAAATCAGCACTACCACCAGTTTCAGTCTAAGTCAAACCTCTTGCCATGGAAACGCCAAAAATATTTCATTCAGAAATCCAAAACTACCAAAAGGCACCAGTACACCACCAGACAAGTTTGGTGAAGAAATAGTGAACGGTTTTAGAGTTCTACAAGGGAGAAGAGCACAACCACTAATTTCAATCTAAGTCAAACTTGTTGCCATGGAAATGCCCAGGGATGGAAATAACCCATTGCATGGCGTTTGAGTCCAGTGTTTTTTTTTTCTGTCGGGCAAGCAAATTTGTATATCCATGGCTGAGCACAACCAGTTGACTTTCAATGTTAATAATGTTGTTTATTTAAAAATCAGAAAAGCGGCCCATATAGTGGGAAAATGATCAGGGCAAGTGATTTACATGTGCCACTGTAGCGGAGTACACTAGCAAGTTATTTCCACCCCTGATGCCAAAAATATTATATCCAGAAATCCAAAACTACCAAAAGGCACCAGTACACCACCAGATCTATCGATGTGCCAAGTTTGGTGAAGAAACACTGAACGGTTTTAGAGTTCTGCTCCGGAAAAGAGCACTACCACCAATTTCAGTCTAAGTCAAACTTGTTGCCATGGAAACGCTAAAAATATTTTATTCAGAAATCCAAAACTACCAAAAGGCACCAGTACACCACCAGATCTATCTATGTGCCAAGTTTGGTGAAGAACATTGAACAGTTTTAGAGTTCTGCTCCGGAAAAGAGCACTACTACCAATTTCAGGCTAAGTCAAACTTGTTGCCATGGAAACGCCAAAAATATTTAATTCAGAATTCCAAAACTACCAAAAGGCACCAGTACACCACCAGATCTATCTATGTGCCAAGTTTGGTGACGACATATTGAACGGTTTTAGAGTTCTGCTCCGGAAAAGAGCACTACCACCAATTTCAGTCTAAGTCGAACTTGTTGCCATGGAAGCGCCAAAAATATTTTAATTCAAATTCCAAAACTACCAAAGGCACCAGTACACCACCAGATCTATCTATGTGCCAAGTTTGGTGAAGACACATTGGACGGTTTTAGAGTTCTGCTCAGGAAAAGAGCACTACCACTAATTTCATTTTAAGTCGAACTTGTTGCCATGGAAACGCCAAAAATATTTAATTCAGAATTCCAAAACTACCAAAAGGCACCAGTACACCATCACAATCTATCTATGTGCCAAGTTTGGTGAAGAGAAAAAGTGAAGCGGTTTTAGAGTTCTGCTCGGAAAGAGCACTACCACCAATTTCAGTCTAAGTCAAACTTGTTGCCACAGAAGCGTAAAAATATTTAATTCAGAATTCCAAAACTACCAAAAGGCACCAGTACACCACCAGATCTATCTATGTGCTAAGTTTGGTGAATAAATATTGAATGGTTTTAGAGTTCTGCTCTCGGAAAAGACAAATGTGGATTGACGGATGAGACGGACGAATTCATTTAACGGAGTCCATTTAATACCCCACAAAACGCGTTGAGGGGGATAAAAACAGCAATACAATGTATGAGTACTTCGGTGGTATTAAGTACCATTGGTATCAAACAGGAATAGAGTTATGGTTCCTGTTTGAAGTAGTTCTGATGTTCCTACGCCAATATGAAATCCTTCCAGAGGGGCACGAGTCGCTGTTTGGCTTGTCCCAGGAATAACATGAGTGGGTCACGAATGAGTCACCCGTCTGACCCACTTAGCCATCGCAGCTTCCACAGAAATGTAAGTCGGACAACTGGTAGTCTAAGACCATTGACTTTGTGTACCCCTCTGAGAAGTGAAAATTGGCACGGCTCCCACAGCCGAAAGCTATGAATATACAAAGCCATTTAGAAAGTGGTCAAAGGTGAGGTGAGGTGAGGTGAAATTGGGTTTAACGTCGCGCTGAAGAATATTTCGCTCATATGACAATGTGCATGCGTGTGTATGTGTAGGTGCGGCTGCTTGTACTAGCCCAGGCTGAAGCTGGTTTTATAGTGCTAGCCCACTGAGATACCATGCCGCAGTGAAGCATGAATACCCAACTCAGACACATTATACTGACTCCGAGCCGACCAGTCCTTGTTGAACCCATTAAAGACGAACGCCAGGCAGGGACCAACAAGTACCATATTTTAACGTCTTTTGGTATGACGCGGTCGGGGATCAAACCCACGACCTTGAGCTCTCTGGGTGGACTCTCTAACCACTACACCACCGAGGCGGTCCCCAATGATCATAGCGTTCTGGCAAGCCCAAGGAACGCAACTGTACAAAACGAATTGAGGTGCCTTAGATGACTGGTCCACCTAGGCACATCAGGGCCCTGTTGTACAGCGATCTTAGCTCTCTGGGCGGACTCTCTAACCACTACACCACGGAGGCGGTCTGGTCAAAGGTAACATGATATATTTGGCATTACACTTTCTCAGTAAAATACAGATTTTAGTACTTTTGTTGGGTTGAGTCGCGTCTGGGATTTGAACAGTCTCTCAGAATCATGCACATGATCGCCAACACATTACTTCAGAGATCTAACCCACTCAGCCAATGTGGCTGCCAGAATGTATCAGAATGTGACATGGGCTGTGATAAAAGCTAGTTAAGTACATGGAAGATGGAGTGAGTGAGTGAGTGGGTTGTGATAAAAAGCTAGTTAAGTACATGGAAGATGTAGTGAGTAAGTGAGTGAGGGAGTGAATTCAGCTTTATGCTGCTTTTAGCATTATTCCAGCAATATCATGGTGGGGGACACCAGAAATGGGCTTCACACAATGTACCCACGTGGGGAACCGAACCAAAATGGGCTTCAGACATAATACCCATGTGGGTAGTCGAGGCCAGGTCTTCGGCGTGACGAGCAAACGCTTTAACCACTAGGCTACCCCAGATCCTGAAGATATAGTGAGAGGAGTAGGTTTTTACACTGCTTTAAGCAATATTCCAGCAATATGGCCTTCATACATTATTCCAAAGTAGAGAACAAACCCCGGCCTTCCTTGTGACAAGCATACCCCAGAGATGCCAACCCCAAAGTGTTGCAAACATATTTTTTCGTAGATTAAATACATTTTCGCTTAAAAGAGACAACAAGAAGAAATGTATTGCTGATAATTTGGAAATCTACTGTTGGACATATGTGAAATTAAAGCTTCACTCTTGTTTAGTGTCATATTATCTTTATCAGAATACATCATTAAGTATTTAGTTGACTAATAATTTTATGGTCAAACTACTAATTTTGATCCTTGAAACTACTATTTTTGTCTATGTATGCGAATTTTAATCAATTTTTTTCAAATTTCGTAGAATTTCTAGTGCAATCGTATTGCCGTAGTTTGAGGCTAAGATTCGTAGCAACTATGATAAAATCGTAGAGGTTGGCATCTCTGGCATACCCTTTAACCACTACCAGTGTAGGAAAGATAGCCCATCCCAACGTCCGAGACGGGTGAATTTTGTGGAGGACGGGTTAAAAAAATATCTAGTCCATCCTCATGTTGGGTCAATTTTAGCAAACCAATGACATATATATAATGATTGTAACCTTTTTGAATATTTACTGCCGAAGGTGTTTTATTTATATTTGGAGGACAGGCTAGATTTTGGCAGGACTGGTAAAAAATTTGACCGGCTAGATTTTCTACATCTTCCCTACACTGCCACTACACCACTCTATTGCCCAACGGCGAGCTATAAGGAAACACCTACCTCCTCCTTCTCCTTGTCATTAAGGATGCCCACAAACAGCTTCATGTCCCCGAAGTAGGTGCTTCTGTCGCTGTACTTGTCGAAATACTGCTTCAGCAGAGTCAGGGGACAGCCTGGAAAACAGGAACACATGCAGGGATGAATATACATGAATGCTTTTTTTTGTATCATTACTATCATATTTAGCAATAAAATCGTATGATGGCATTTTGCACTTTGAATATTCAAGCTATATGACAGCGGTATGTAATAATTCAGTCTGCGGTATGTAATAATTCAGTCTCTGGTATGCAATAATTCAGTCTGCGGTATGTAATAATTCAGTCTGCGATTTGCAATAATTCAGTCTGCGGTATGTAATAATTCAGTCTGCGGTATGCAATAATACTACAGTCTGCGGTATGAAAAAATTCAGTCTGCTCCAAACAATCCAGTGACTGACATCATGAGCATTGCTTTACTCAAATGGATTACAGTGACATGCAGGGTGGTGGGGTAGCCTAGCGGTTAAAGCATTCTCTCGTCACACCGAAGGCCTGAGGCCTTCTTCTAAGGTCTTTAAGTCCACACAGTGATAAACAATGAAACGAAACAGTCCTCATAAGCTCATTCTGTTGACAAGCAAAGTATGTCAGAACCCAGAATTACACAGAACTTGCATGGAAGTTGCACCAACCTTTCAGTGGAATATACCCAGAACTGACCACCAATGCTGACTCTGACCTACATTGCTGACACTGACCTACAATGCTGATGCTGTCCTCGCCTCTGTTCTGTAGTAGTCGTATTAATTCAAGACGAGCAAGATAAGGGCCCCGATATAGTCTTCCGTTCTCACATCCCTTGATCTGCTCGGTGATGAAGGCCAGGGCTTTCTCCACAGAGTAATCTATTAGAGCGCTGAAAATAATACGATCTTTACAGTCACAGTGAGTTCATGTTGTACACTTCTGCACAATAATTTTCAATATCACAGTCATATCAGAGAATGCACCTTTGCTGTCAATCTGTGTGTTTGTGACTTGACAGTTAAGGCATCCTTGTCATGACCCCAGAGTTGAAAGTTCAAGGCTTAGGTGTCACTCGACTTAACAAGTATTCCAGCAAACCTCCATGACCCACCTCAATTTTGAACAATGCTTGGATAAAGTGAGTGAGTGAGTTTAGTTTTACGCCGCACTCAGCAATAGTCCAGCTATATGGCGGCGGTCTGTAAATAATCGAGTCTGGACCAGACAATCCAGTGATCAACAGCATGAGCATTAATCTGCGCATTTGGGAACCGATGACATGTGTCAACCAAGTCAGCAAGCCTGACCACCCGATCCCGTTAGTCGCCTCTTACGACAAGCATAGTCGTCTTTTGTGGCAAGCATGGGTTGCTGAAGACCTATTCTATTCCGGATCTTCACGGGTTGCTTGGATAAAGTCTTCTGAGAGAAATAGTGCTGGTGAGGTGGGCTGATTACCAGGCATGGTAAAACCAAGAGCCCTCTTTAACATCTCTTGTACAATATGGCCTGAATTTCATGGTAACAGCTACATTATGCTTGTGCAGTTACCATATCACTACAACACCACCCCATTCCCCGATCTGTTATTAGCCCTACAGTTACCATGGTAACACTGACCACTGATCACCTTCGTCGGGCACCCACTGACAGTCCACCAGGTGGAACACTGTATCGATGTATACCGACCAGAACTGCCACTGGTCAGGGCTGTAACATAAAACGTACTTGTATATAACACACAATGTATGTAACGGCTACAGCTAACAGTGAAAGGCTTACTAAAGTGTTTTCTAACATACATGAAGACATAAGGCTGATTGAAATTTTTATGATTGCTGTAGTATGAGTGAATTGATGCAACTGTAACTTGCATCCAATAACATTTCACACACTAAGTATGTAAAGGTTTGAGTCTGGACCAGACAATCCAGCGATCAACAGCATGAGCATCAACCTACGCAATTGGGATACGATGACATGTGTCAACCAAATCAACAAGCTTGACCACCCGATCCTGTGAGTCATCTCTTACGACAAGCATGGGTTGCTTAAGACCAATTCTAACCCGGATCTTCAAAAGGTAACAAATTTTGAGATTTACACTGACATTAACTGTATTCTTAGGTCTGAATATGAGCCTATGAGCAGGGCCAAGATAAATCCCCTGCCGCTGTATCAACTTACTTCTGCACTAGCAACTGGCGGTACTCAGCATTGGCCTTGGGCCACTTCTCCAGCTTCCTGTACAGCTCAGCCAGTTTCGTGGCACGGAAATTCAGCTCACTCACGAACTTCTCTGAAATAACATTAGGACAATGACAGCTGATGACTGATCATGTTTAGAATGAACACAAATGCCTGCATGTACAATGGACAGTTTTGATGTCATCACATTCAAAGTAAAAATCTCATATTCACGCCCAAAAGCCTCCCAGGACAGAAACCACACTATCAAACCCTCCAACACATTCCTTCAACCCAATCTGGCCCTCCAAAACACATACCCTCACACCCAAGTGGCCCCTCCAAAGCACATACCCTCACACCCAAGTGGCCCCTCCAAAGCACATACTCTCACACCCAAGTGGCCCCTCCAAAACACATACCCTCACACCCAAGTGGCCCCTCCAAAACACATACCCTCACACCCAAGTGGCCCCTCCAAAACACATACCCTCACACCCAAGAACTCCAATACACATTTCTTCACACACACACACCCTCCAAGAGGCCCCTGCAACACACATACCCTCACCCTCATAGGCCCCTGCAACACACATACCCTCACCCTCAATAGGTCCCTGCAACACACATACCCTCACCCCTAAGGGGCCCCTGCAACACACATACCCTCACCCCCAATAGGCCCCTGCAACACACATACCCTCACCCTCAAAAGGCCCATCAAACACACATACCCTCACCCCCCTAGGGGCCCTGCAACACACATACCCTCACCCCCAAGGCCCCCCAACACAACATGCTCTCACCCTCAAAGGCCCATCAAACACACATACCCTCTCACCCTAAGGGCTCCTGCAACACACATACCCTCACCCCTAAGAGGCCCCTGCAACACATATACTCTCACCCTCAATAGGCCCCTCCAACACACAAACCCTCCTTCCCTCGAGGGGCCCCTCCAACACACATACCCTCACCCCTCAAGAGGCCCCTGCAACACACATGCCCTCACCCTCAAGAGGCCCCTCCAACACACATACCTCACCCCTAAGAGGCCCCTGCAAACAACATATACCCTCACCCTCAAGAGGCCCTTCCAACACACATACCCTCACCCTCGAGAGGCCCCTCCAACACACATACCCTCACCCTCAAGAGGCCCTTCCAACAAATATACCCTCACCCTCAAGAGGACCCTCCAACACACATACCCTCACCCTCAAGAGGACCCTCCAACACACATACCCTCATCCTCAATAGGCCCCTCCAACACACATACCCTCACCCAAAATAGGCCCCTACAACGCATATACCCTCACCCTCAAGAGGCCCCTCAAACACACATACTCTCACCCTCAAGAGGCCCCTCCAACACACATACCCTCATCCCCACGAGGCCCCTCCAGCACACATACTCTCACCATCAAGAGGCCCCTCGAGCACACATACCCTCATCCCCAAGAGGCCCTTTTTTTATGCGATCTTCAGTAACCCATGCTTGTCGTAAGAGGCAACTAACGGCATCGGGTGGTCAGGTTCGCTAACTTAACTTGGTTAACACATGTCATCAGTTCCCAATTGCGCAGATCGATGCTCATGCTGTTGATCACTGGATTGTCTGGTCCAGACTCAATTATTTACAGACCGCTGCTATATAGCTGGAATAGTGCTCAGTGCTGCTTAAAACTAAAATCACTCTCAATACTGTCACCCCTAAGAGGCCCCTCCAACGCATATACCCTCCTCCCCAAGTGGCCCCTCCAACACACACACCCTCCTCCCCTAGTGGCCCCTCCAACACACATACCCTCCTCCCCAAGGGGCCCCTTCCAACACACATATACCCTCACCCCAAAGGGCCCCTCAAACACATATACCCTACATCCCCAAGTGGCCCCCAACAAATATTTACCCTCACCCCCAAGAGGCCCCTCAACACATATTTACCCCTCACCTCCCCAAGAGCCCCTTAAACACACATATACCCTCACCCCAAGAGGCCCCTCCAACACACATACTCACCTCATCCCAATGGGGCCCCCTCCAATACATGTACACTCACCCCCAAGAGGCCCCTCCAGCACACATACACTCTCACCCCCAAGAGGCCCCTCCAGCCCACATACACTCACCCCCAAGAGGCCCCTCCAGCCCACATACACTCCCCCCCAAGAGGCCCCTCCAGCCCACATACACCTCACCCCAAGAGGCCCTCACATACCCTCACATACCCTCACACCCCCATGTGGCCCTCCAGCCCATATACACTCACCCCAAGAGGCCCCTCCAGCTCACATACACTCACCCCCAAGAGGCCCCTCCAGCCCACATACACTCACCCCCAAGAGGCCCCTCCAGCAGCTGTGCTGCATCCTCCCATCTCTCCATCTGTTCCAGAATCATCAGGTACAACAATACTTCTGAAATGGGACAAAGTCATCATTATTGATCAGATGCAAATTATTTTTTAACATTAATTGCAACTGATCACAAAGGGACTGATAAAATTGCACACAAGCACTTTCACATTCCACACAAGGCTAAAAAAACTGGCCAGGTTTCTGTTAATAGTTTAGAATAAAAATTGAACTTGCTGGATTACTTTGTCAGGATATGATTGTACTAAATTACAAACTTCCATAAATCCAAACCCTCTACCTGTGCTCTTCAAACAGTTATTACCCCTGTAGGTGTCCTCCCATTTGTGAGAACTCCCAATTGTGAGACACATTAATTAATGGTTCAGTGCACACGGGTGGTGCTTCCCCATCCCTACGATGAAAGTGGGAACAGCCCTGTTGCTGAAGAGTACCCGCAGGAGGCATAGTTCATTAATGAGTTAATTAACACAGAAGACATTGTTCGTTGAAGAGCATTTATTGTTTTCAATAGATACTGAATTACTGGTGATATATTCTACTTGTTGAAGGCCTGCCATAATGGTGATCGGAAAGAGCAGTCAAAGGTTAATAAATACATTTGGATTAATTATTGTTACAACAGTTATTGCTAGATTTTTCAAACACGTAAATCTGAGTAGGTAAATTAATTTCTCTTTCAAAAGATCACGAAGTTACCTACACAAAGTGTTTATTTTTTAAAGCCATTTATCTGAGTAGGTTAATTACTTTATCTTTTAGAGTTTCATTAAGTTACCTCCACTAAGTACCTACTCCACTGTCTCACAACTGGGAGTCTCACAACTGGGAGTTCTCACAAATGGGAGTAGACCCCCCTGTAAAGGTAAATCCTGTTAACACAAAGCTTTTCTGACTTCACTGGTATGCAGATATTTCACACTACTATATAAACAAGCATTTACACTAAATGCCACTACAAATCTGCTCAAAACCAATTACAATATAATATACACTAGGAACACACCAGTGAGAGGGAAATATATACCACAAATGTATTTTAGTATTATGAGATTTTGTTTGCTTGCAGTGGACATGCTGACCTGCTTCGGCTTCAACCTTGCCCTCTGTAACATACTTCTTGGTCATCCTCTCAGCCAGTGGCAGGTACATGCTGGTTGCTAGCTTCTTGTCTGTGGCGCTGTGAGCCTGTAATAGACGTGTACATGTCTGACTGACTGACTAGGCTGACATTTAGGGACACTGTTCTACATATTCAGTCTGGTCATCAATATACACATTCACACATAACAACCTTGCAATAAACACATAAATATCATGCCCCTGCAATATACCATGAACATATCACACACCTGCAATATACACATCCATTCCTGCAATATCACATTCCTGCAATAGACACATGTACATATCACACACCTGCAATATACACATCCATATATCACATTCCTGCAATAGACATATGTACATATCACACTCGTGCAATAGACACATGCACATATCACTAGGGCTGCGCAATATAACCGGTTTACCGGTATGTACCGGTTCAGACATGAAAACGATACGTATTGCAATACGCTGGTTGAAAACCGGTATTTTGACTTGCATTCAGAAAATTTCACAACACTCGGAAATCTTCGGAAATTTCCTTATTTCATTTGTGCCAAATATTCTTCACATTTTTATTTTATGACATTTAAAAGTTGTAATTAAAGCTTAATCAAGCATAGTGATTTTGTTGTGTTTTTGCTCTATAAGTCAAGCATTAACTCGCTTATAAGTAGTTTTTTGTTTAAAAATACTCCAGGCAATATATTGCAATACATATTGCAATACATGCTTTCGCATCGCAATATATTGCAATATGAAAATTCTGTGCAATACCCACCCATACATATCACACACCTGCAATATACACATCCATATATCACATTGCTGCAATAGACACATATACATATCACACACCTGCAATATACACATCCATATATCCGTTCCTGCAATGCACACATGTACATATCACACACCTGCAATATACATATGTACATATCACATTCCTGCAATGCACACATGTACATATCACACACCTGCAATATACATATGTACATATCACACACCTGCAATATACATATGTACATATCACATTCCTGCAATACACACATGTCCAGATCACACACGTGCAATATACATATGTACATATCACACTCGTGCAATAGACACATGCACATATCACTATGGCTGCGCAATATACATATGTACATATCACATTCCTGCAATGCACACATGTACTTATCACACACCTGCAATATACATATGTACATATCACACACCTGCAATATACACATGTACATATCACAAACCTGCAATATACACATGTACATATCACACACCTGCAATATACACGTATTACATATTAAACCTGATCAAGTGATGACTTTCACCTCTCACCTGCATTATGATGCTCATCACTGCCCAGAAGTAGTAGGGGTTCTTCTGTGGCCGCAGCTTGTGCAGCGACATCGCAGTCAGCTGCTGTTTCTTGTAGTCACCAAGTCGCACATGAGCCATGAACAACGCTGACAGGATTTCCTCATTGTCAGGTCGGGACTTATGGGCGTTCTCGTACAGGTCAGCAATCAGCTCCACTGTTCCACACAATAATTGGGATAATCATGTGTTTCCATGCTTATCACAGTCCCCGACACTCCAACATGTATATAATGAAGTTTGGACAATGCAAGCCAGTGATTCATATCAAGACCAACGATGCACACTAACAACCAAGTGACCAAGTTTGACCCATCAAGTCCACTCTCATCAATAGCATGGGAGTGAGTATGGTTTTACGCCACTTTTAGCAATATTCCAGCAATATCACGGCAGGGGACACCAGAAATGGGCTTCACACATTGTACCCATGTGGGTCAAGTAGCATGGGACATTTTCTTCCCAGAAATCTCAGGGTTTTCATTTTCTATTGTAGGAGAATGCTTGTCATTTTAGGCATTATACAGAAATATTCCAGCTATATTACAGA
Organism: Haliotis rubra; assembly: GCF_003918875.1. Taxonomy (NCBI): domain Eukaryota; kingdom Metazoa; phylum Mollusca; class Gastropoda; order Lepetellida; family Haliotidae; genus Haliotis; species Haliotis rubra. The sequence goes on along the minus strand of NW_025767657.1, from coordinate 191,024 downwards.
GATAGGTAAATAATCAAATCTAGACCTGGACAATCTGGTGACTGATACTATGAGAATCATTCTATGTAACTGGGATACAAAAGCTGTTAGTTATCAATGATTGTACTATCTATTTTGAAGAAAACGGATACAGGATGCACTTACTCTTATGAACTTCCCTGTAGCAAATGGACATCGCCTGTAGCGTAGCCTCATTGTGGGGATGCTGAGCATGGACTTCCTGCAGGATTGCTGAGCTGTCGTCATGACGGCCCAGTCGCAACATCGCCAGCGCTTTGAGAACCTGAAAATATTTGGCATTAATTACACCATTTTCAAAATATTACATCCTCACAAAAGGGTTGGAAAACAATATTCTACAATTTCTCTAACATTACCATGACTACTGTGATTTCTAATTGTCGGTACTTCCAGGGACTGGAAATGACAGTTCATTTGGTCATATAATGATGACATCAGACATCTTTGTAACTTTAGTTCGTACAGTGAAGAAGCATTAAATTGGTCAAGTCCTATAAGGGATAGATTTCCAGCATGCTTCAAAAGTAACATAGGTCTAATTAAATTTCAATGAGTATAAAGTGACGCCACTTTTACCATTACATGGAAGGCAACACAAGAGCCAGTTATCTATGTGGACGAGAGGAAATAAACCTTAAATCTAGCTTGAAACTTCATTTAAACGCATTCCCTGGAGAGATTAGAAAGAGAGAAGAGAGCACACATTTTCGTTTTAAAAGTATACTTATAAATCACATCATGTAAACACACATCTGAGTGAGTATGGTTTTGTGACACTTTTAGCAACATTCCAGCAACATCATGGTGGGGAACACTAGAAATGGGCTTCACACACTGTGCCCATGTGGGGAATCGAACCCAGGTCTTCGACATGATGAAAAAACACTTTAAACACTGGCCTACCCCACTGCCCCTAAACACACATGTGTAAATATCACTGTTTATCATCAAAAACTGTGTTTCACTGGAAATGTTGCTTGTGTGAGATACAAACAATATATCCTCGGAGATATCGTTTAGACAGTAATTTTATACAATGTCAATTACATTAGATTGCAATGCTTTGACATCATCAATTACATGGCTCACAATGCTATGACGTCAAAAACCTGATGATGTCACAATGCTATGACATCATAAACTTGCTATGACATCACTGCACTGCAAGTACCGTGTTCAGAGATGTACACTGAAAACTAATGAAGAGTGATTCTTTATGATAATTAGAATCTCACCCTAGTGTCTTCTGATATCAAATATATCAAAAACTTGTCAGATAAAAGTAAAAATATCCTCGGTAAGCCTTGAATATTTATAACTTTATCAACTCATGTTGATATAATTGATATCAGTAGACACTGAGTGAGATTCTCTATATATACTGAAACAAAATTAGTAATAATTATTTACAAACCATTCTCCCTCCATTTTCATACTCCCACTCCACACTTACTGACTGACTGACTGAGTTTAGTTTTACGCTGCTTTTAGCAATATTCCAGCAATATCACGGGCGGGGACACCAGAAATTTAACACATTGTGCCCATGGGGAATCTCCCGGATCCAGCCAACGCTTTAACCACTAGGCTACCCCACCGCCCCCCACTCCACACTTAACCCCTATCCCTACTATTAGGTAGTCATCAAGTATGTCACATACAACCCCACTGTCCTGACAGCAGGGCTTGCATCTCACCTTGGCACACTGGAAATCTTTCTGTTTCTTGAGGACTTTATCTGCCTCCTGGATCGCCTTCTTGTTGTTGCCATTGTCCAGGCAGTCTGTAACCATGACAACATGAAATGATGGGTTTGTCTGATATGGTCTGTCAATCAAATGTCATGTTGGGAGCCTAATTGTTAAAACTTAATTAAAGTTATTTCCTTAATTTCAGATATTTTAAAACAGCACTTTAATACTGCCTTCAGTGAGACATGTTATTTTGGTCATAAAAGCTCTATATTATTAGCCATTTCACATTTCTTTTTTCAGGTATATATTCATGCACAAAATCACGAACTTAGTAAGTAGGACATATTCCAATTTGAATCAACAGTAGAGGAAGTAACGTGTACGCGAGACTGTCCCTGTTACTAATACAAGTGACTATCTGAGAGGGGGTGAATCATTCGCATGACTGCCTGATCACAGACAGGGAAATTCTGCATGTCACACAAAAACGCATCTAAATGATCAATGAATGAGGAGGTAAGCATATTATGACATCTCCGACCAAGAATGCCAGAAATTTGGGAAGAAACAATGAATAACGCCTGAGCCTGAAAGTTTTAAAGCACAACAATCAACAGAATTGAGCTTTGTCAATACAACCTGTAAATATGGAGTGTGAGCGAGTTGTCTTTTAGTACTATTATAGCAATATCACAGCTGAGGACACCAGAAGTGGTACCCATGTTGGGAATCAAACCTGGGCCTTTGGTATGACGAGCGAACGCTTTAGTTTAACCACTAGGCTACCCTATCGCCCGTGTGAATATGGAAGCCTAGATAAGGCAAATCAGGGGTTGATAGCATGAACATCAATCCAAACTGTTGACCATGATGATGTACAATCCTCATTTATCAGGTTAGATGTAATGGGGACCAATTCTGGTTTAGGCAGAAACCAAAACATAGATAGAGGCTTTAAGTGCTTTTTAATCATGTCTATACTTTTTTCAAAATACCATTATCACCCAATTCACTTTCTGTCATCACAGTTCATGGGAAAGCTTTGACCACCTATCAATATCTTGTATCTCTACACCTAATATTCGACACAAAAATATTAATTGGGATTCAATTTTCAAACCCAAAATCAGTGAATCCTGAGCTTTTAGTCTAGAGCCTTTAGCAATATTTCAGCAATATCACAGATGGGGACATTAGACTGCTTTGGTTTCGTTCTTGTATAATGCTGCTTGTCGTAATAGGCGACTAACGGGATCGGGTAGTCAGACTCGCTGACTTGGTTGACACATGTCATTGTGTACCAGTTGTATAGATCAATGCTCATGCTGTTGATCATTGGATTGTCTGGTCCAGACTCGATTATTTACAGACCGCTGCCATATAGCTCAAATACTCCTGAGAGCGGCATTAAACAACAACTAACCAACCAACTTTGTGCATGGTCACTGCATTTTGCAATATAAGTTAAGTAGATAGTGTATTTATTATTTTTAAAATCAATATGTACACTGCATGACACAGCAAAATTCATTGTGAAATCATGCATTATATTGATACATTGTGATACTTGACAGTTGATATATCTAACAACTGTTTCAATGAATGACACTGCAACATATGTGCCATTTATCATGCCATGACAGATTCACAATAATAACAAGAAACAATCAATATATAACATCAATTTGGCAATTCATGATTGCCTAAATGTCAAGTAAATTCACACATGACCTTGTATTTGAAGTCATGTTGATCATGATTTGTTGAAGAGAAGTGAATGTAAATTAGGGTGCTGCTTCACATGTTATAGCTTATATCAGCAAAATCTCTTGATTGTTTGAAAATAGGATATGCAAGGACACAGGGTCTCAATTAGGACTGAAAGTGGATCATGCCCACTGGAATATATCTTCCCTGGTATGCAGGGAAATTGTCAACCTCAGTAAAATATCACTTGAATCATGTTCTAACAATATGTTACAACTGTAAATTACCAATTGAATGGATTACGGTTGGCATGGGATGGGTGGGTGGAACTGGCTTTTGTTTGTTTACCATTTTATCCGTCTATATTACCTGAAACTCCTGAACCAATTTACAGCGTTCTTGTTTCAGAATAGCTGGTGCATTCTTTTGAACATTTATGATTTATGTTTATTTGTTTGTTGTTTAATGCTGCACTCTTTCATCTTTCAGCTGTATAACAGTGGTGTGTAAATAATGGAGTCTAGGATTGATAATCCCATGATTCACATTATAAGCATTTGCAACTGGGATATGATGACATGCATCAGTCAAGTTACCATGGTTACCAAAACTGACCACCCAATCCTGTTAGTCGCTCTAACGACAAGCATGAGTTGAAGACCAATTCTAGTCCAGATCGTCATTAGTTCATATGAATAAACTCGTATTCCAGCCAAGGCCTACATCGAGCACACCTTGGTATAGTGCAAAGACGTCTAGTTATATGCTGGACTAGATCGTTATGAGTATGAATATTTGTGACAAGTGTGAAAGATATATCTTAAAAAAAGGGTTACACAAACACTCCCCACTATGGCAACGTCCAAACATGCTTTAAGCATAAAAAACAACAAGATCTGATTACCATCCCGGTATCAAGACAATACCAAGTGTCAATAGCCCTAGGTTTTGTGGCATCTGCATTCAAAGAGAGAAAAGAGCCTCTTGTCCGAAAGCAGTCCATTGAGGCCAATGATCATATCATAGTACATTATACCGTGAAACACAGTATCCATTCTTCGTGTGAAAATACATGCGAAACATGGGATGAAGGATTATTTCAAGCTGATTGAGTTGTATGACTTCGCAGTATACACTATTTTGGACACAGTAACCTCTGGGGAAATCCCGATAGTCATTGAAATCGCTCAAAGCAAATCACACAGAAACATCCCCTGTGCTTTCAGCCAGTGTGTTTCCATACAACCGTCTACATAAGCGATAATCTTCACGTGTCTTACCATATATAAGCCTCAGTCTCCTTTCGTTCACTTCCACATGGCTACGAGACGCCATTTTGGATAATCGTCTCGCCGGATCTCGCAATCGTGCCGAGACTTTACATACAATTCTTATTTTTTTAAATCATGGTTTAACATTGCCATATTGGCATCATGAAAATGTTTGAAGCGACACGTGAAGACAGGGACCCTTACATGAATAGAATTGCTGTGCCATTCTATAAAGATATCAGTCTATTTATAGTATCGCGGATTGTTTTAAAATGTGAGTCGCGCTCTCCTACCTAGCCTTGCTCCAAGGCTTACACAAGGCTAAGTCCATGGATGTATAGTAATTTTATCCTTTAATTGGGCAAGTCTAGATATGCGGACAGCCAGTCTGTTAGAGGGTTATTTATATTGTTTCGAAATTATTTAAACTATTAATTATTACCGTACAGGCCCGTAGCAACAGGCCTCCTTTTTTTCAGGAGTAAATGTTTTGAGCAGCCAGGAGCTGGAATTTTAATGTGATGAAATGAAACAAAAATTTATTCTTTATAACGATGTGTGGGTGCCAAATAAGAAACAAATAATAATTTCTTTAATTATGAAAAATCTTTCATTGTAACAAGTCATTTATCACCCTTTCACGCAGAAAATGCAGTGTAAGTGAGGTCTTTCAGAAGTTTAAATTCATCATAGCTACATAGAAAGTGAACGTAGCCGGCGTCTGTACTACAGCTGAGTATGTTGGCACCGAGGTGTCACATGTCCATCAAGCATCACTTTGATAGTGCAGTGCAAACAAAGTAACATCGATTTGACATGGAGGAAAGTATTTGCAGACGTGACGAAATGCCTATTTTAGATATTCAGAGGAAAGAAAAATAATTTCTGAACAGAAATGTTGAGTTGAATGCTGAAAAATCATCTTTGATTATTGATGAACTTTCCACCTCATTAATTCCTCCTGATTTCTCAGTTCATTCTGAAAATTACAGAGCATACAGAAGTACAGGAGATGAAAACTGTCTGTATAATTCAGCCTCCTTATATCTCTGTGGCAATGAATCTCTTTCCAAATGTCTTTGCATTTTAGTTAGTGCAGAACTTTATTTGAAACGAGGGTCTTATACTCTCTCTAGTCTAACTATCACCAGTATGATGTCAAGGTGCAAAGACCAAGGAGATGGAGCTTATATAAACTTGGTGCTTTCAGATGAGGGTTGGAGAATATTTGATGAAGCAAAGGAATTTGAGAGAGCAATATTATTTGAAGCCCAAAAGAACTGCCATGACAAGAAATGGTGCTTATTTCTGCATATGTGTGCATTAGGAGAGGTGCTGAAGGAGTACTGTGAGATTGTGTCTGTATACCCTGATGTCCAGTATGCAATGAGGTCAGTTTTAAATAGAACTGTAATGCGTTCAGAACCTCGTAGTATGGATAGACGTCTGTACATTTTATGGACTCGAGACAGCATGCTTGACAACAGACCTGGATCTATCTTCCAGCCAATCATTTTGTACCTTGTTCATTTGCTTGCAAGTGCAAGAAAAAGCAGTGGTAAAGTAGATGAACAACATGTTGAGAAAAAGAGAAAGAAAAGCATTTTTGACTATTTTCAACGAGGTGTCAAGAAACATTCCACTGCTCAGCAAGGAAAATATAGTGCATGAATGCAAAATATAGTAATGAATCAATGAATGAAAACACTTGTACACCATCTGTTTCTGACTTCAATGTAATGTCAGTGAAGACTCAAAACAATCAATCCAAAAGCGACGCATTTAAAGTGCAAAGCGTGTTGATGCAAAGTTAACAAACATTCCAGATGTTGGTAACTAACCACATCAACCACAGAAACTATTTCCTACGCGTAAGATTGGTACTCACAAGAGAACATGCCAGACTGGGTGGTTCCAGAAATGGAAGTGCTTTAATAATAATAATAATAATAATGTGTCCATTTATATAGCGCCAAACTCCACACTAGGTATGCTCATAGCGCTAACAATCAAGGCCATTATTACCCCGGATAACCCAAGCTGCCTGTTAGGCGCTAGAAGGTTATAGTCATATGACTTTTTTCCACCGGGTACCCATTTTCCTGCTGGGTGAACAGAGACAATTTTGAACAAACTCACTTGCCTAAGGTGAGACCACATGTGTCACATGTGCTTCGTTGTGGGGCAGGACTCAAGTCCTAGAAACTCTCAGGAGTCAAGCTGCCAAACACGGTCACCCATCCAAGGACTCTCCGAGCTCGACGCTGCTTAACTTCACCGATTTGTGGCCTGAAGCTTTGAGCACAGGACCACGCGCTTCATTATGATGAACACTCTTTGGTTTCATTTGCATAAAAGCAATCCAAGAAAATAAACTCTCTAACCCTTGCACAGAGAAAGCTTTCATTTTTGACGGATACAACAACTGGAAGAAGGGTACTGAGAAATTTGAGAAACATGAAGAGTAAAAGTCATCAAGAATCAGTTGAAAGAGTAATTGTATTGCCTCTGCATACAAAAAAGACACTCGCTGTCAACAGAGTTTGATGAAACTAGAAAGGAGAACAGACAATGTCTTCTAAAAATTCTGTCATGTCTACAGTTTCTTGCTCGTCAAGGACTAGCTTTCAGAGGTGACAAAACTGAGACTGATTCAAACTTTCTTCAATTACTTGTCTTCCAAGCCAAAGATGATCCTATTCTGAGTAATTGGTTGAAAAGGAAAACAGATAGGTATACTTCGCCTTAGATACAAAATCTTCTTCTTGATGTTATGGCAAACTCAGTCTTGCGAGAGGTGTTACAACCTGTTCAAGAAAGAACTTTATTTTCAATAATGGCAGACGAATGTGTTGATGTGTCTAATAAAGAGCAACTTGTAGTCTGCATCAGATGGATTGATGAGAACTTTAAGGGACATGACGAATTTGTTGGATTCTACGAGGTTGCAAACATTGAAGCCAAAACCATATTTAAGGCAATCAATGATGTACTCCGGAGGTTGAATCTGAATTGGTCTCAAGTTAGAGGACAATGTTATGACATGGCAGCAAATATGGCAGGGGTGAAAAAAGGAGTAGCTTCAGTGATCATGGGTATTAAGCCAAGAGCTGTGTACACTCATTGCTATGGTCATGCACTTAATCTTGCATGCTCAGATACCATCAGAAACTGAAACCTTCTTTCAGCCGACGAATTTCCTCGTGTAAAATTGGACATCACAAGCACGAGATCACTTGTTTCATAAGGAAAATGGTATTTAGAGTTAAAAGAAATCGTATTTCCAAGACGGTGTTGGTCTTTTCAAAAGATAAGGTCGTAAAATTCATCTGGCTCTGGTTACACCTGTTATGCGTTTTTTACGCTTATTTTGTACTAAGTTGCCCTATAGAACGGAACCCAGTCAGCAGTAAACGAGACTGTTGTGTAATCAATGTTTTGACTTGAATGTTCAACATTCTTTGGACATCCTGTGAAAGTTGACACCATTGAAAGAGTTATGGCCAACTACGATGTGCTGTTAGAAGTATGGGATGAAGCTATGGAATATGTCAAAGATTCGAAGATGAAAAGTCGAATTAGAGGAGTGTCTGCATACATGAGAACATTTAACTTCCTCTTTGGTGCAAACTTAACCGTCTGCATTTTGAGAAACAGTGACAATCTCAGCAAATCTCTCCAGGGAACCATATCAGCTGCACGTGGACAGAAGATGGCTTCTGCAACCTTAGCTGTCTTAGTAAGCCTCAGAAATGATTAACGCTTCTCTCTCTTCTGGCAAAACCAGAAAATCAAAGCCACACCACTTGATGTCGCCTAGGCCAGTTCTACCAAGGACGAACTGGCCACCCAAGAGAATAGATGATGGAGCACACACACCCCACCACACCTAACCACATCCCACCCCCATGTACCTGGTGGAGGAGTATTACAGAATTACAGACAAGTGTATTTCATGTCTCTAGACTTGGTCACCAGCTGCATCAGAGATAGGTTTAATGAACCTGGCTATATGATATACCAGAACCTGGAGACTCCACACCTTAATGCTGCTGCAGGAAAAGACTACACAAGCGAATTTGACATTTTTTCCAAATTCTATGGATCAGATATTGATAGCTGCGCTTTTGCAACACAGCTGAATATTCTGTCAGTGAATATGTCGAAAAGCAAAGAGTTGGATGTCTCAGACGTGATGGCCCACGTGAAGGAGACAGGTGGCAGTCTCTTCACTGAAGTTGTCACTGTTATAAAGCTCATCCAAGTGATGCCTTCAACAAACTCAGCGAGTGAAAGGTCCTTCAGTAGCCTTAGGAGGTTGAAAACATACCTGAGATCCACCATGACCCAAAGGCGTCTGAACAACTCGATGGTCCTTCATGTACACAGGGACAAAACAGACTACCTCAACCTGAGAGATATAGCAAATGACTTTGTGAGAAGAAGTGAACACAGGCTGTTCACATGTGGAAAATTCTTATGTTCGATGTAGGAATGAATCTGAAAAAAAATGTTATCTGTAGTATAATTATAATAGTGGTATTTTCTGACACTAAAGTTTACTTTAAAAGTCAATCCTCTACACACACACTAACACACACACACACACACACACACACACACACACCCTCACTGAACTACCAAAATGCAATTTGGGACCCCCACTTCTGAAATCGGTGCTATGGGCCTGCCTCAGACACTTGTGTAAGTCTACCAGAGGTCCTTGAGGTCAGTAAATTTTGCCGCAAGTGTAAGTGACTAGCTGTGACTCCGAGAAAAAAAGACCTAAACTCACATTAATTTTTATCTCATTAATATAATGCCCTAAAAATTATACCCTCCCAAAGTGGCTTCTACAAGATATCGCTTGGGTGACAAGAGGCGGTTTTGCTATGTACAATGAATATGCCGCACAGTGCTTTACAGGACATTGTGACATCATCGGAAACTATGACGTCATAATGTAATGCCATTACTAATCCCTCTGCCTCTCTACTAAGGCTGGTTAGGTAAAGCTTTACACTGTAAAAGTCCCGTTACACAATCAAACACTTAGCTAACAACATTGGTCAAAGAGAAACCTTGGTTGGGCTTTTTATCATAGGCTGTCAAAGAGGTGGCAGAATTTGTTTTGCAAAGATTGATGTTGTTCAGAAAGTATGTATTTCTGTTGTGAGTTTAGTTTTACGCCTTACTGCAATATTTATATGACGGCGGTAATCGAGTCTGGAAGAGAAAATCCAGAATGAACGGCATGAGCATCGATCGTCAATTGGGAACCTATGTCAATGAAGTCAGGAACCTCAACAAGCCTTAGTACCTTACGACAAGCATGGGTTTGAAGATCAATTCCTAAGGACCTTCACGGCTATTACTGTTGTTGTATATTTTGGATAATGTCGTTTAAGAATGAAAGGGGCGTCGTGGCACATGCGTTAAAGGTGCTTGTCTTCAACAAGCCTTTACCAAGGTTTGGAAACCGCATTCATAACCATATAAAGGATCTAAGAATGAAAGGGACACTGGAGTTGTTTCTTGAAAATAAGTGAAACCGCATATTCGTAACCAGGATTGAAAAAAACTGGAGGGTTTAATCGGAGAAACAAGATATATTTCGCTTCCATCAATGTCCACCAAAAGCGTTATCAACGGGTTTAGCAGTGTAACGGGGGCTCAGTAACAGTCTTGTCGCCTCAAATCAGATATATCTACACTCGTCAATGATAGCCTCGGCGCTTAAAGCTTTCATCGTTTGTTTGTTTTAGAAACTCTGCAAACCAACCCTTCTCGGTATTATGAACATCGATCGACGCATCTTGGATACGATAACAAGAATCACCCAAGTCAGCATTCGTCACCACTCGCCCCTTTCCGTAACCTCCAAGAAGACTCGTCCCCCACACGATGCTAGTTATGTGCGAAAATACGACAAACCAATCAGAACGCGCGTAAATGAGCGCGGTGCTTTGATAAAAATAATCCCGAGTACTTAAATCGTTTATGGCATTATGTTATTGTCTAAAGAATCATGAAAAATATATATCGTCATATTGAAAGTACAAAGAACGTAGCTAAAAGGATTTTGCTGCCTATTATGAAGTTTTTAAAAAGAATCATGCGAGTGACGGTGAGAGATTCAAATACACGCACGTGCGTTTGTTGACATAACTGCTCTCATGGGTCCAAGTGAGTGTATTTCTGATGATCTTGCAGGCTTGTTATGGAGATTGTACGTGCGCTTCGACCAATTTTAGGAAATGTAATTATAATCGCTATGAGTTTCAAATCAATAATATCGTATTTGTATGTAATTAATCAACCTTAATCTTTAACATTGGGCTGATATTTCATAGCTCTGGGGATATTTTAGTCTGAGTGTTTTTTGGGTCATTCACATTTTTTTCAGCGAATCCATTTGAAATTCCACCAGGGGTGTGACAGCAAGGTTACATGAATGTTCAGTCTGAGAAATATTTTAAAGTCATTTTTGAGTATATGCTTTTGGATTTAATGTAGCTGAAATATTTTTGTGTGTATATTCAATAAATCAATTCCCATTTGTGATGATTAAACCCTATTAAGAAAATTAACATAATTGGAAATATAAGGTGAACCGCTGGTAATAATTACATTAGAATATGTCTTTAACAAATATGTTTTTCTTTTTCTTTTAGTTGTATCAAAGTGGTTTAATTCTTTAAAATAAATAAGTATAAAAATCCCCAAAACAACAACCTATCAATGTACATGTGCTTCGGTGATATTAAGAAATATTGGAATCAAACAGGGATAGAGTTGTCGTTCTTGTTTAAAGTAGTTCTGTTGTTCATGCGCCAATATGAAATCCATCGAGAGGGGCACGAGTCGCTATTCGGCTTGTCCCGGAATAACACGAGTTGGTCACGAATGCCAAGTCAGCTAGCCTTACCACCGTATCCCGTCAGTCGCCTCTTACGACAAGCATGTGTTGCTGAAGATCGTTTCTAACCTGGACCTTCACAGGTTTATAGATTTGTGCTTATAAGTGCGCCCTCGCGCGTGCGCGCTCGCTCGCACGTACACACGCACGCACACACACGCACGCACATATATAACACTATTCATATAACATTATTCTGGGACTTTTCTATCTCTATGGCTGGTACGTGTTACATGTATGCGTTCCGTGAAATTTGGACTTTACTACACTCTTAGAAAAATTGTTTTCATCTCTGAAGTTTATGAAAGTTGACGTTGCAATATGTTTTATTAGTCCACCGACACATGTAAGTCGTGTCTGTTATCAAAAACCATGGATCCCCAAAGAGATGGGTTTGGAATGCGGGTTGTGAGCTTCCTTGTTTCCAAGACACCGTATTGCCCTGTGCCCGTCTTGTGAAGTTTCCACCACTCTTCCTCAAGCTCTGGATCAGCCTCTTAACCCAGTTTCTGTATAAGACATCTCTGTTTTGATGACCAATGCAGTGTTGTTACTCATAAGTAATATATACTAAACTCACGGGAGAAAGAAACGTCACCAAAATTATTTTTTTTTATCTGTCATCGTACACTAAGTGATTATTCATATCTGAAGTTCACACTTTCATCATTCAGAACTGAACGTTCGTCGTGTGGCTGAAAGAAAGAGGCGCTATTTCAGAGACAAATTCGTGATTCACTACTTCAAACTGCAAGATCATTCGTCAAAAGGTCATTCGTCAGAACTGACGGTTGATGTCATTAAAAATCTAACATTTAACTAGTCCTTTTGAGTTCGTTATAACCGTACCGTAGTTACCTGTATGTAAATTTAATTTGAAATCAGGGAGTCTTTCCGTTTCTTATCCTGTTTTTCTAAAAATTATTTTGTAAGAATGGATCTAATGAAGGTATCAAAATAGGGGTTTAGTACCTACGAGGGCGAAAATATCGGGGTTCATATTGTTCACACGATGCCCTAGGGCAAAATATCACTTTATCATGGTGACGTGACGTCATGAACAATGCTATGACGTCATGTTTCTTCTATGACGTTGCGTTCTACATGCAGCGACGGCGTGTAGCCAGCCTATGTTTGAAAGTGGACTTGGGTTTATTTTCCTCAATTTGACGACTTCGGTGATAAACAGAATATTATGTTCGTGCCCATATCATACTCGTGCCTAAATATCGGTATATCCCTCGCTCTCGCTCGTGAAATACCAACATCTAGGCACTCGTGTCGTAAACATAGTATGACACGGGCACTCATATAATATCCTCTATATATTATTTATCCAGTGACATATAGTGCACCTTGCCGCCCTCGTTTACTGGTTCCCGAATGCTCAGATTTGTGTCGCTGTTTTCCCTTTTAAAATGATCTGGAAACGAAGTTAAGTTTTCCCGACTTGACAGAAGACTTATAAAAACGGTCGATTATTTAAAGGTGCGACCAGGACCGAAACACAAAAACGCTGTCCTCGTTTCTGGTCATGGCCCTTTGCGTGGCTCTATTGTAAACCAAAAGTCACTGTGTTCTTTAATCTGATTGGTTGAAAAACATGATCGAATGGTATTCGATTCCTTGAAACGGCCCGGCTGATGACACTTCACTGCTGTACCCGTACTCGATGCCACTGAGTGCAGACAGAAAAACGCGTGTGGACTTTTGGTTTACTTTTGTGTTTACACAAATGCCGTGGGTTCCAAATGAAATAAATACTCAACACATGACGTTTACATGGTTTATCTCCTAAGTATACCGACCACGCGTCATACTTTGTTATGACGTCACACAACATTGACTCTGACGTAATATAATGCTGACATTGTTTTTGTTTTTGCGTCACCGTGTCTAGATCGCGGCTCTTACCACGCTCCGGGAGTGGGCTCTTACGTGCTTACAGTCACGGCTTTGCGTGGCCAAAAATATGCTAACCTACCATCCAGTGTACACGTACTATATCTGAATTTTAGTATCATAAAAGACTGATTGAGTGAATTTGGTTTTACGTCGCTCTTAACAATTACACGAGAAATGGCGAGCGAAGCGTTAACCAATAGCCTCCCCCACCGCCCCATATCATAAAAGAATGGATACGTACTTCTCAGAAAATTCAAGGATGATTATTCACGACTATGATGATATAGCTGTCATGTGACCAGTTCTCGGCCAATGGAGACAAGGGAAAATTCTCCTCTATATAATCGTTTACAATATTCACCCGCTCGTGATATTTAGAGAATATAGCGTCTCACTTACTAATTAACTCTAGACAAGATTAGTGTACAGGTATACTTAGGTCTGGCTGTTCCTTGGGCGGGCAATGTAGAGACAGGTAAAACAACGTTAAGAGCCCAGGCTATATATTCATAGAAACCCATAATGATTAATATAAATTTTGCTCATATCTATAATCCATATGAATCTCTCTCTCTCTCTCTCTCTCTCTCTCTCTCTCTCACACACATATGGTATATATACCTACATATTTTAAAGAATATATGCCTGACTATTTATAGAATATATGCCAAGTCTATAATATTTATAATTAAGATTATTTGTAACGTTATGTAATTAAAATTTATAATGACAAACAGAACTCGCACTAATTGCCAGTTCTACCAGTTTTAACTTATGTACAATAAAAGAAGTTGTTATCCATAAATTTGTCAGTATTGTAGTTCCAAACTTCACAATTACCACTCTAAGAAGCTGCCAACGTAAGGTACTTGAATCCCTTTTCATTTCTTTATCTTATGTCGGGCGGTGGGGAAGCCAAGTGGTTAAAGCGTTCTCGCCTCACCGAAGACCAGGGTTCGATTTCCATGAACACATTCACACGTATCACCCGCCGAGGTATTGCTGGAATATTGCTAAAAGCAGTTCAAAACGGAACTCACTCACTATCTCATATCTGAAATAGTGCTGATGCACTTACTCTTTATTTTAGAGTGTTTCGTGTAAAGCAAATATCCACATTCGTTTTTAAATAAATAAATTTCAACTTTTGGACGACAATGTGATTGATTTGTGGACAAATGGGCAAATATGATGATGATTTCGAGATTTTCCGGTGCAGTATTTCGCGCATGGAGCTCTATTTATAGTATCAAAACAGGAAGTTGCATGTGCGTCGACAAGCACGGATACTCCACACAGTGCATGTAGTTTTAATGAAAGCCATACTCAATGCAGAGAGCGTGGCAAGGAGCTGTCAGCATGTCCGAAATTCTTGAGCAGAGGTATTGCACCAAAGTTTGAAATTCGGAACTCGTACATATATGAGCATGCAGTCAGTGCAATATTTGTGCAATTCACGTAGGACTACCTAAAGAATGGCGTGTGCTACCCCTTCTCGTGAGACTAAACTGGTAACTGAGCCCTACGCCGAACAGAACAAACGCTGGCCCAAAAGCGGCCGTCACATTCTGGCCCACTACGACGAGAAGACGGTGGTTGTGTATCAAGCGTTCAATCCGTCTATCGCCAGCTATGCTGTGGAACACCAGGAGTGAGTGTTGATCCTTATCACCACAGACCGATGCATTTTTACAGTTAGGATAAGATAATATTGCTGAATGAGGCGTTAAACAACAAGCAAGAAACAATATGTTAATCCCATGACTTTAGTCATTCTTAGTAAATTATGGAACGTGAAAATTTTTATTTTTATATATTTAATTATTTTTTAGGGAAAGAGTTCCTTCCGTTCCCCTAACCCTAAATAACTCTAACCCTAAACCAAACCCCAACTTAAATTTTGGACTTTTAGTCATTTTGTGAGTTCTTTAGTAATTGTTGTGTTAAGTTTTGTTAATAATTTTAGTATATTTACAAATATTATTTGGGATGGGGAACAGGAGGAGCTCTTACCTTTTTTAGTAGTAGGGGGACCGTATTAACTCTTAGAAGCATATTGGAGGGAACTAGGATTTGAACAAGGATAATATGTTTCTGATTTGCCCATGTAATGCAGCTTTATGCGAATGGCATATAACCTAGCTAGCTCTTTTATGTAATTTGGGTTTAAGGAAGAGCTGTGATCGATGTAGTGTGACAATCATAACATAAAATCTGTCAGACTTCATCTCAATTCTCAGCTAAATAAATAAAAGCATGGCAGGTTTCTAATCAGGTTTGATTGCTCTTTTGGTAAATTATGTAGAAATGTGAAAATGATCTTTGTATAATAATATTAAATGCATAGGTTAAAAATATGTTTGTTTTACCTTAATTTTTTTCATGAGGATTTTAATTTATTTTTATTTCTGATGTAAGCTTGTAATCTATAAAGTAAACTTGATTTACTAAATAGCCCCTTGGCATCAGATGCAGCTGTTCAACATGGTTAATAAATCGTAATGTGGTGTAAATAAAAAAATTGAAAATGTTTCTAATTAATAGCAGTGCTTCATGAGAACAAAATATTTGGATTCATTTGAAACTAGAAATTATTTCAACAAGCCCTTACTTGTTTTCATCATATGTAAATATACTGAGCATAATTAGAAACGCACCACACTAAAATGCACAGACGATGCTCAGATATCATGGGTACATTTCAGTCTGACAGGGATATTTCGTATTATATGGGTGGTGCGTTTCTAATGTTGTTCAGTATATTTGCCTATGGCCTGCCCATCCCTACAATCTATTAGATAGCATGTTTCTACATACTGTGACTACTGTTTCAGGTTCGGTGGCGACAGCTTCAGTTATACACGCATGTCATGGATCAAGACCAACTTCCTGTGGATGATGTATCGATGCGGTTGGGCTGCGAAGAAAGACCAGCAGAGGGTGCTTGCTGTCACCTTAACACGTGATGGCTTTGAAGAGATTCTTGCAAATGCTTACACTGTCAATGTAAGAACACTGTCTGACTGTTTGAAGGATTGGAGTGGGGGTATTTGTGAAAGCCCCCTCTGAAGATGACCTCTCTAAATGTCTTACAGAAACTTAAAGGGACAAGTAATTTGACCTCACCATCATCAATATTACCGACCCTTGAAGATCCGGGTTAGAACTGTGAAGATCCCTGTTAGAATTTGTCTTCAGCAACCCATACTTGTTGTAAGAGGCAACTAACAGGATCGGATGGTCAGGCTCGCTGACTTGGTTGACACATGTCATTGTATCCTAATTGTGTAGATCGATGCTCATGCTGTTGATCACTAGACTGTATGGTCCAGATGTATTTACAGATCGCCGCCATATTGCTGGAATAATGCGTAATGCGGCATTAACAACAAACAAACAAACGAACAAACCTTAGTGTTCAGAAGTGACATCACCATCACCATCCCACAGTACCAACTTAGCAAAGGGTTTCAAGCTCATTAAAGTCGTTTGATTGGACAGCTATTAGAAATAATATTACTATGGCAATCAAAGCCATTTTGGGGATCTTTGAGTATAAGTTGCAAAGCTCTGAGGAAAGTGATGCTATTAGTTTCAGAAATCTCGCAATGTGAGGACAGAGGACATTGAAGTACGTCTACAATGGGACCCCGATCACACCCCGTCAGGAGAGAAGGTTGAGAGAAGGGCTATTCAACTTGGCCTCAAAGGAAATGTAATTATTTTTATTTTGTCTCTTCAGATTTGATTGTATTCATTTCTATTATAGCAGCAGGGTATTAACCACTTATATAACATACTGGGTTATATCCACTCTATACTGGTAGGTTACTTCCATGTGTGTTTTACATTGTCTTATATTGAAAGAATGTACTGGATCTTCAGTAACCCATGCTTTACGTTCCATGTGTGACTTTTACATTCATCGGTTATATTGATCGATGCTCCTGTTGTTGATCACTGGATTGTCTGGTCCAGACTCGATTATTTACAGACCGCCTATATAGCTGGAATATTGTTGAGCGGCGTAAAACTTAACTCACTCATTCGTCATATTGAAGACATGGGTTCTTCGTCATGCTCCCACATGGGTACAATGTGTCTCTTATACCGCATTGTTTGGTTATATCCATTCTTATATTAGGTTATACTGGGTTTATCTATTCATTTGATATATTAGATTATTACTCGCCCGTGGAAGATACTGCAGTGTAGTATATTTACGGCAATATTACACTAGTGTAATAGCGCTAAACGTATGATGTCATAATGGTTTACAGTTATGACGTCACAATGCTAATACCTCTGTCACAATGGTATTAGACCTTGCTTGACTCGTGGAAAGCTGAGAATCATCATACTTCATACGCAGTTTTTATCAGTTTATGTTAGAGAGTAAGAAACAGAATACTAAACTTGCTTTTGTGAAATACCATTTTTATCAAACGAGTTAATGATTTGGTATTCATCTCCATTTTTACATTTGGTTATATCCATTTAGAGATTATATTAGGTTATGTCCATATATATGTTGTTAGGTTATGATGTTATATATATTCTAGTGAAATCCAGGACAGAATAGGTTCCCATTATCCAGTGCTTGTTGAAAGCTGATTAACATGAGGATCAGGTGGCTGTCATAGGGGACCTACCTGATTGGGTGGTATAATATCTTCATGCTGCTCATGACATCAACCACTGGTTTGACAGACAAAATCTTGATTCTTTATCTGCCATGATAAAACTAGATTATGATAACTGCCATGTAAGCTCACTTTCACCCATTCACTATTACATGATGGAAACTTGTTGTTTTTCACATTTTCCAAGTTTCTGGCAGGGGAGATCAAGGCCAGAATTGGTCTTAGCAACCCGTGCTTGTAAAAAGAGGCAACGAATGGGACCAGGTTGTCAAGGCAAGCTGACTTGGCTTAAATCAGTGTATGACATAAGCCAAAAAACCCAGCCAGACATCTGGGCTGGTAACTTCAAAAACTTACCAGCCCAGAAGAGATTTAACCAGTCCTTCTTAAATACTAAATAGACAGTGCCAGTGGACACGTTATCTGAATATTTTTTTCACCCGTCCATCGGGCTGGCTAGCTGTAAAATTAGACCGTCTGACAGAAATCTATCCCATCTCGGGCAGTCGGACAGGCTTTATTTCATACACTGCTTAAGGGTGTCGTCATATCACCGTTTCGTAGATTGATGTCCATACTGGAACCTGGTTGCACAACTGGAATGTTACTAATTGGGCCTATCAGATGGGATGTAAGATTGTGGAGATTCAGAAATTAAACCAGTATATGCTTGTTATATTTCAGATGCTGAAGAAGTATGGAAAGCAATTCATTGTGAAGATTGAAGACATTACACCGTTTGTGAAGGAGCAGCGTCAGATATTGATGGACAAGGGTCAGTGGGAGATTCACACTCCCTGTGAGAGGGTCTACAATGTCACCAACGATGCTGTGGCACAGAGGATTGCCCTGGACTTCCATGAAACTGGGCCAACTTTGGTCTCCTGAAAGTATAAAAACTGGCCCAACAATTCTCTCCTGGAGGTGATGAAACTGGTCCAACAATTATCTTTTGGAGGTGATGAAACTGGTCCAACCATTATCTCCTGAAGGTGATGAAACTGGTCCAGCAATTATCTCCTTGGAGGTGATGAAACTGGACCAACCATTATCTCCTGAAGGTGATGAAACTGGTCCAGTGGTCCAACCATTATCTTCTGAAGGTGATGAAACTGGGTCCAACCAATTATCTCCTGAAGGTGATGAAACTGGTCCAACAATTATCTCCTGAAGGTGATGAAACTGGTCAACAATTATCTCCTATCTTCTGGAGGTGAGGTGATGAAACTGGTCCAACAATTATCTCCTGAAGGTGATGAAACTGGTCCAACAATTATCTCCTGGATTATCTCCTGGAGGTGATGAAACTGGTCCTAGAGGTGATGAAACTGGTCCAACAATTATCTCCTGAAGGTGATGAAACTGGTCCAACAATTATCTCCTGGAGGTGATGAAACTGGTCCAACAATTATCTCCTGGAGGTGATGAAACTGGTCCAACTGTTGTCTTCTGAAGGTGATGAAACAATGTGTGAGGTATTGATCATGGTCAATTATCTCCCAAGGTGATGAAACTGGTCATTATCTCCTGAAAGTGCATCAATAAGATGTCTGTTCTTTTTAAATACAAGATATATCTACATCTCATCCGACCTTTAGTATTTCTGTGTTTATGCTGAAATATTTGAACATCAGATCTTACTGCTCTTGTATTTATATTTGCTGTGTTTGTTGACATTTTAAACTGTTGACACATATATATTATTGTGACAGATACATGTGAATTTATGGTAATGTATTTATGTTAAAACCCATTAATTTGTTGATATTTATATGCAATAAAAATAGTATTAGAATGTGAAAATGACTGCATATTGGTCAATTTGTCGGAAATGTTAAGAGTGAGTGAGTGAGGATGATTTTACGCCGCTTTTTGCAATATTCCAGCAATATCAGGGCGGGGTACACCAGAAATGGGCTTCACACATTGTACCCATGTGTGGAATCGAACCCGGGTCTTCTACGTGAAGAGCCAACGCTTTAACCACTAGGCTACCCCACCGCCCCGGGAAATGTTAGAAGTTCATAACGAGTGATATATATATATAAGTGTTAATGTTCTACGCCTCCAGTTGTGTTTGTGAAGAACTGGTGAATGGTTTCTGATCTCTGAAAAAATATATGTAATGAGTGAAACATGTTGTGATTCTCTCCAGGCCTAGTCAAAATCTGAAAGATATTTTGATCTACCGGTACGTTATATTTCATAGAAGCTAAAGAAGAAATAATATTCTTTGTAAAAGTATTTTAGATCCACAGTTTGAATATTTGATAGAATCATTTACCAAATGAAAAAACCCAACCCAACGATATATACTACCCATCAAAAGTTTAGACTCACTTAAAGCACTCACTATATGTTATGTATATATGTATGGTTACATCGAAGATGAATTTCTGCCACTAACTTGGGGAACCAACACAAAACCTTATGCAGATGAATCGCACGAGGATCATGCATCAAATTGCTGTAAAGCATGTGCAAATATCGTGCATGTGAACAGCTGTATTTTGGCGTAAAGTTTTGTTACGAATTCATCAATTTTCACTGAGTTTCATCATTTATTGAACTCATGACAATAATATTTTCAAAGTTACAAATTTGTTTTACAATACATCAGTTCGTGTGTAACAGTACCTTTAAACAGTATGAACAATTTTGCTAAATTTATTTTAGAACAGTTGACCTAAGTAAATGGCTACATTTACACTGGTGAGTCTAAACTTTTGATGGGGAGGATATTCAGGGATAAAATCAGTTGGAGAAGATTTCTATGGTAGCAAACTAGGATCTTGCATGTACATACACATTTGCCAGGCATTACGTGCAATATAAGAGAAACCCAAAACATAAAACTTGCAAGGAACTGTTATAATGTCTGCAATTCCTTGATGGTTGGTCTTGGGGTACAGCATCTGCCTGGGGAGTGTCATCCCTGGCTGTGCCATACCTAAACAATGGTACTTGCTGCTACCCTGACTGCATCCGTTTCACAAAGTGATCTTAGCACCACAACTATCGCAAGCCTGTGTTAACGTATGGGAGTTACGATCATCTAAGCACTACGACTATCATAAGCCTACGTTAAAGTTGGGAGATACGATCATCTTAGCACTACGACTATCATAAGCCTATATTAAGGTATTGGAGTTACGATCATCTTAGCACTACGACTATCATAAGCCTATGTAAGGTATGGGAGTTACGATCATCTTAGCACTACGACTATCATAAGCCTATGTAAGGTATGGGAGTTACGATCATCTTAGCACTACGACTATCTTAAGCCTATATTAAGGTACGGGAGTTACGATCATCTTAGCACTACGACTATCATAAGCCTATGTAAGGTATGGGAGTTGCGATCATCTTATCACTACGACTATCATAAGCCTATGGAAGTTATGATCATCTTATCACTACGACTATCATAAGCCTATGTAAGGTATGGGAGTTACAATCATCTTATCACTACGACTATCATAAGCCTATGTAAGGTATGGGAGTTACGATCATCTTATCACTACGACTATCATAAGCCTACGTTAAGGTTGAGAGATGCGATCACCTTAGCACTACAACTATCATAAGCCTACGTTAAGGTTGGGAGATGCGATCACCTTAGCACTACAACTATCATAAGCCTATGTAAGGTATGGGAGTTGCGATCATCTTATCACTACGACTATCATAAGCCTATGTAAGGTATGGGAGTTACGATCATCTTATCACTACGACTATCATAAGCCTACGTTAAGGTTGGGAGATACGATCATCTCAGCACCAAGACTATCAGAATCCTAAGCTAAGGAACGGGTGTTACGATCACGTACTAAGACCATCGTAAGACTATGTTAAGACTAGATCACTTTGTGAAACAGGGCCCTGGCCAGCAGCATTAAGGGGCTAAAAACAAAATACCCCTCGGAGACAGTGTACTTCATTTGTTAAACTGCAGTATTGGTTCTCAGTGGGTTAGAACTAAAATGTCAGCAGAAGCCTAAACTGGAAATGCAGACAACACAGATATAAAGCAGATATAAAGCAGATATAAAACAGGATACAAACATGTGACTAGAACACCACTTACAGTTTCTACCTTTTTATTAATTTGCAGTTATACAAACAGCATTACATCTGGAATTGGAAAACAGTCTGTCTACACTGGCTAAAATATATTTTAGGATGACATATTACATATCTACATACCAACTGGGAAATCACACTTTTCTGTTATTAATATTCTAGTATGTCTAAAATTCATCAGCATATTCCAAACCTGACAAACTTTGCTATCTCTACATAATAATCTTTACATCTCTATAATTACATAGAATCTGCATCAACTGAACCTGCGTTATGTACTGCCATGAACATTAGACATTCTTTCAAGTCCATTCACAACATACTGGAAGTATCATATGAAGTGATCATATTTTGAAGATGTTATTCAGAAGATATTTCAGATGCTGTGAATCTTTGGAAATAGTGAGTGAGTCTACTTTTAAGCTGCTTTTAGCCATATTCCAGTGATATCATGGTGGGGGACACCAGAAATGGGATTCACACATTGTACCCATGTGGGGAATCTGACCTGGGTGTTCAGCGTGACAAGCGGATGCGTTAATCATTATGCTACCCAACCGCTACTTTGAAAATAGGTCAGGGGTGGCAACTGGCCCTGAACACAGGGGGAGTGAGTGAGTGAGTTTAGGTTTATGCTGCTTTAAGCAATTTTCCAGCAATATCATGGCGGGGGTCACCAGAAAAAGGCTTCACACATTGTACCCATGTGGGAAATCGAACCCGGGTCTTTGGTGCAACGACTGAATGCTTTAACCACTAGGCTACCCTACTGCCCCGCACAGTCCCTGGAGTCAAATAGTATATGTTTGTTACAAGTTATAACACTGCATTAGTTAGAAAAACAGAGATGGTCTTACACAGAAACTGGGTTATGAGGCAGATCCAGAGCTTGAGGAAGAGAGGTGGAAACTTCACAAGATGGGCACAGGGCAATACTGGGATCAACAAATAAGGTGTCTTGGAAACAAGGAAGCTCACAACCTGCATTCCAGACCCATCTCTTTGAGGTTCCATGGTTTTTGATAACAGACACGACTTACATAATTAAAAGAGTAAAATTAACAATAAGTTGGAAGAGCACCTCTTTTGAAGTCAACATTATTGTGAATATAAATAGTAGATGGGAAAACCCTATTGTTATTCAATGCCACAAAAACTTGTGGAAGAACATTAACATATTAGAGCACTGATTGTGTTTGGATAAAGCTCAGCGAGCAAACAATTCGTATTTTCCCCTTTGGTACTAGTACTTATCTGGATGATCATATATCCTCAAAAGACCCATGAAAACCAAGTGAGAATTGGTCTTCAGCAACCTATGCGTTGTAAGAGGCACCTTATAGGATCCTGTAGTCAGGCTCGATGACTTTGTTGATGTATGTTATTGTATCCCCATTGGACATCGATATTCATGTCAATCGATGAATTGTCTGGTCCCTACTCAGTTATTTACAGACCACGTCAAATAGGTAGCTGAAAATTTGTTGAGTGTGGCGTTAAACAACAAAGGAAACCCATTAAAAAATCTGACCACCTACATTGAATTTTAGTTAAAAATTGTAAATCAACTAAAAGACATAGCACCCAATGAGACCTTTATCACATGGCTGATGCTAGTATATAAAACGTGTTCAGTACGGTAACTAGATGTGATGTTTATTTCCAAAGTCTTCATACAATAGATAAACTAAACATTATGCAAGGACATGTTTTACTCTGAATATAAATTCTATGCTAGTAACAAATGATTAGCAGCATTCAATAATCACACACTGAGTGCCCAAACAATGACATGACACTGTAATATTACCTCTTCACTTCACCTGCAGCTATTGAGATCTCACTCTCATTCTGAACCTCTGGAATCGACATAACACAGCAAGACATGATTGAATGACAGCCACACATATCACAATGATACTCTTCACATGAAATATATTCTTTCCAATCTACCTTCAATCATCACTGATGATGCGTACTCATGACAACATTTTAACGTGTACATCATCTAAAGATGTGTCTATATGAATGTCATCCCCATGTGTTATCATTTTCAATTCCATATGTCAACACAGAAATCTCGAATACTTTTCTTGTGTACAGTGTGCACTTGAGTACATCGCTCATCTCCATTGGTGGGTACAACTTTCAAGAAAACCATCATGATTTTGTAGTATGAGCAATATACTCACAGCTGTAATGTTTTGGGGAAACAGGAAGTCTGGTATGAAGTATGACATTTGATTGATGGCAATGTGATCCTGTTATCTTGTTCCTAACAGCAGCTATCTCTGGTGAAAAACATCTGACTACATACACCTCCACACGTACATGCATCACATAAACCACATATATACACCATGGACAATGTCTATTTCATGTCTATTTTGTTGCTAGGATTGATTTTGCACTTGTGATTGAAGTTTCTTCATCGTTGCTTCATCTTGCTGTGACAAGGATGTTAATTTCTTGCCAATTCGGTCATGGATTTCCAGGTACTTTGCTACGCATCTGTCGATACACACAGCTTCCCCTTTTGTCAAATCGGGATCTCTGTACTTGGCTGGAATACATTTCTTCTGACATGCATTTGTCATCCTGAAAGACACAATGTGCAATGTAGTTTGGTCTTTACAAGTTGCATGTTTGACAGACAAGCCTAAAGATCTTGAGAAATCACTCGAATGTGTTCATTTCAGAAATATAAACAATAATCAATGCGAAATATTAATGCATGCTTTTGCTGGAGTGAGTGGGTGAGTTCAAGGGGATCAACATCATGAACATCGATCTACGCAACTGGGATACAATGACAACCCAGTCAGCAAGCCTGACCACCCGATCCCGTTAGTCGACTGAGTCTTATGACAAGCATGGGTTACTGAAGATCAATTCTAACCCGGACTTTCACAGGGTAGCTTTTGCTGGATTTTGAGTGTAACTCTGCACAGATCGATACCATTTA
Source organism: Haliotis rubra (assembly GCF_003918875.1). Lineage (NCBI taxonomy): Eukaryota > Metazoa > Mollusca > Gastropoda > Lepetellida > Haliotidae > Haliotis > Haliotis rubra. The sequence goes on along the minus strand of NW_025767657.1, from coordinate 165,813 downwards.
TACCATTATACCTGGGGTACATATCTGTAGTCCCTGTGCCGACAACGACCCCTTCAGACCTTATACTATTACATCATTCGTATGATGATATATTAAGTTTGTCTAATATCTGTCGATCAATCATAAAAGGATATGTGAGAATAGTGCTGGTGTGCCAATTATATGTCACACACGTTTAGGTTCTGAACTTAATTGACGTTTCTGTCAAGATCGCCCTCTGACAACCTCAGGCTCAAACAGAAAATCGTCATTTTAATCATGCTGACAGTGGTAGCTAAACTTAATGATATTATGAAATTTTGACCGGAAGATAAAAAGATTACCTGTTATACATGTCAGCCATCATTTCAATTTCAAGATCAGCAACAAGTTTCATCTGTGCATCGTTGAGATTTGCCATTTTTGTTGCTTTCTGTGTACAATATACTGTGAGATTGACCAACACACGTGCAGCAAGGTTACAATATGTAGTAACTGAGAGTGACCTCCCTTTTTCGGAGACGATAATAACCAATGGCAAGAGAGTTTTCTTGTTAGGTACAACCAATCATACTCTCTGTACTATATCGCTACTCGGTTAGGAATGCCAACAAATGTTTGGTGTCAAGTTTGTTTTGTTGATGGTCAAAATAACTTTGTCATCATGTAAGTATTGACGTATTTTGAACAATTCGATTCTGTTAGCCTTTAATCACCTTGTTTTCCTAATCTTGTACATCACAATTTCACAAGAATGACACTGCGTTAAGAGGAAATGTATATCAATCCGATCCGAGGCCAGGAAATGAAACTGAAAGTTTAGAATTTCCATCTTGAGGGGATTATCGTCTGACTCAACATATGCTGGTAAGAGGAAACGTTGATTTTAAAAGTTATGATTATGTGGATCATGCCAAATGTGGATCACGCTATTGAAAGGTTAACGTTGCAGCAGCTATCATTCTACTCAACGTTCACTGTTCAACACTCTGTTTTGAAGCGTTTGTTCACTCGATCATATCAAAAGTAGGATGCACTGTCCCTACTTTCCAAAGTAATGTGCATTATAAATTCCATCATTCCCGAGAAAAGACTTCTATGACAACATAATTTTTTGTTTGTTTGTGTAAAGATGCATTTAGCAATATCCTACCTGTGACGATGGACTGGAAACAATCAAGTCTTGAGTAGGAAATCCAGTGATTGATAGCATGATCAAAGACCCATGCTGTCCAATTTTATGACACATAATCAGTCAAGTCTACAAACAACCCTCCACCCCCACCCCACCCCACCCCACCCCATCCCTCTTCTATGACAACATCAGTGTATGAAATAAGCCCAAACCCCAGCCAGACATCAGGGCTGGTAACTTCAAAATGTTACCAGTCCAAAATGGATTTAACCAGACCAGACACCAAGATATGACTCAGATGTATATAACATCTCAATTTTTTACCAGACCATCAGGCAGGCTAGCTGTAAATCTAGACCGTCCGTCTGAAATCTAAACCGTCTCGGGTGGTCGGACGGGCCTTATTTCATACACTGACAACATACTGTTTTGTTTGTATGTGTAAAGGTGCATTTAGCAATATCCTACCTGTGATGATGGACGGGAAACAATCAAGTCTTGAGTAGGCAATCCAGTGATCCAAGTTTATTACACATAATCAGTCAAGTCTGCTCCCCCCGTCTGTTTTGTTTTGTTGGAAACTACTGTCAGCATAATCCTTATCACTTGTAAATAATCTTGGCCAGAAATCTGTTGAGATTTCCACTGTCAGGTTTAGTGACTTATGATGAACCCGGTGTGTCCAAGTCATCGTTTCCATTAAGCCACTGCTTATGAGGAGTATACATTACCTTGGGGGCCTAGTCTAACACATATACCAGCTAGAATTAATGCACTTTACTGATTGCAGCTCGGGTGGGCAAAGCCCGCTTGCTGTGGAGCAATTATTGCACCGTCTCGCTATACCATGGTCCTGAGGTAGCGCGTCCGTTAATTACGGGACTAATTAGCTCAAGTCTGTAATCAGGCTAATCCGGCTTAGCTCATTCGAGCCCCTACAGTGCTAACTGATCTGAAAAAGTGTGATGAGTAATGTTCAGTACTCCCTATATACCTACAGAAGAACTACAAAATTTTGACCGCTTCCATGGTGTAGTGGTTAGTGCGTCTGTCCTGAGAGCGGAAGGCTGCGGGTTCGATCCCCGGCCGCATCATACCAAAAGACATTAAAATATGGTACTTGTTGGTCCCTGTCTGGTGCTCGGCATTAATGGGTACAACAAGGACTGGTCGGCTCAGAGTCAGTATAATGATTTGCCAACAAAAATGAAATATAAAGACTCCAACACATGCACATTATGCAAATCCGAGAAAGAATCAATTCTGCATCTATTTTGTGACTGTAAAAACTATTTGGAAGAAAATAGAAGAATGGATATTCGAAAATACAGGGTCAAATATTATCTTTTCAAAGAAAAATATTATTCTAGGATATTGTGAAAAGAGAAACCATGTTCTGAATTTGATAATAACAGTAGTGAAATATAATATATACAAAATGAAACAAAGAGATAAAACACCAAATTTGAACTACATTATAGAAGACATAAAGACAACATATTATGCTGAACGTTTTAACGCCTATTCAAATTGCAAATACGACAGCTTCACAAAATTTTGGTCACTGTCACAATCTGTTCTGTTAACCTAGCGCTATATATAATGTACCAGGGCTACAGATAAGGGGCGTACATGCGTAATGTACGACACAAAATCAATTAAGTACGACATAATATAAGATTTCAAGCGTATCGTGTACGCACATAAATACCTTCGTACGTCTAACATTTAATTTCCGTGCGTATCGTGCAAATGGAAATCTATTTCGGATAAATACTTGTTCAGTTTCTTTTGCAAAACACGATTTGACACATAAGGAAACCCCAACAGTAGGAATCCCTTGCATTGCCATGCAACGATATGCGTCACTATTTTTCGATTGGCTAAAAACTACACTGTTCCTATTTATATCCAGTCGGACCTGACATTTCGCACATCACACGGTCGCTCAGTTATTTCTCACGCGTCTTCAAATACAAATACATGGTTGGAAATAGTGATCGATGAATCGTCCAGACAAACCACATCAACTCGCTCACACAAAAACATGTCGGTACTCCTTCAAAATTCTCAGTACACCTTCACTTGCAATATGATGTGTAAGTACACTCACACCCCCAAAAGCTATCTGGAACCCTGATGTACTGCTATTATATTTTAAGGTACCTATTCATTTCCACCTGAATGCACATTTGCCTGTACATCGACTTTGTATATATTTGCAAATCGTGTTTATACCAACCCATTATGTAATGAACTGTATGACCTGGATGTATGGAGAATCAAAAATAAATTAAAAAAAAATAATTAGAATTTGAGATGTACAATATAGAACAATTTTTTTTATGGAAAACAACTTCTTTATTTCGTGAGTGCGACATTTCGATACAGATTCTTACACCGTTGTCAAGCTGTTCGATACAGATTCTTGTACCGTTGTCAAGCTGACAACGGTGCAAGAATCTGTATCGAAACCTCACACTCCAGAAATAAAGAAGTTGTATTCCATAAAAAAATTGTTCTATATTGTCAGTATAATGTGGGGTATTCATGCCTAACTGTGGCATGGTATCTCAGCAAGCTAGCACTATAAAACCAGCTTAAGTCTGGGCTAGTACAAGCAGCCACACATACACATACACACGCATGCACGTCGTCATGTGACTTTATGAGCGAAATAATCATAAGTGCGACGTTAAACCTCATTTCACCTCACACCTCACCTCATGTCAAAGTGGTTGCATCATGTCATGTCAGAACATGTGATCATTTAGATAAAGGTGCAGATTCTGAGATCTGTTTTAAATGCTGAACATGTGATTATTTAGATAAAAGGTGCAGATTCTGAGAACTGTTTTAAATGCTGAACATGTGATCATTTAGATAAAAGGTGCAGATTCTGAGATCTGTTTTAAATGCTGAACATGTGATTATTTAGATAAAAGGTGCAGATTCTGAGATCTGTTTTAAATGCTGAACATGTGATTATTTAGATAAAAGGTGCAGATTCTGAGAACTGCTTTAAATGCTGAACATGTGCTGACACATTTCTGTAAATGGGGCAGATTCTGATTCTTAGTATTCAGTCAAAATAAGAGAGGCTATATAGAGCTTGTAAAAAAATATATGTCACTGATTGACAGATGTGCTACTTTGGCCCATGTCCCACCTCCAAAATACGATGGCATACTAACTTAAGTAAGTCTTAAATGTCAAATGAATGATCAACAGAATATATAGCTCTCTACAGTAAATAAACCGGACACAGATAATCAGAATACAGTCTTCCAAAACATTAAATACATGTTCTCCAAACTGAACATATTACTGTGAACAGTATTCAAATGGTATTTCGTTTTGTTTTTCCCAAACTCAGCATTATTCTTCCTATAAAACTGTGGTCTGCAAAGATTCAGTTCTGAATCAGACAATCCAGTGATGGACACCATGAGTATCGATCTGGCCATGGGACATTATGAGATGCATCAGCCCCAGTCAGTGATACTGACCACTTGATTGCCTGTTTCAACAAGCATGGGTTACTGGAAACCAGTTCTGACCAGGAATCTTCATGAGATTGATAGTTGGTAATAGTTGTCCCAAAGCCACATTATGTGGCATTGTATTCCAAGTTTTAGGACTGTTTGTCTCTCAGTGTCATTACAAGAGATCTTTAACACAGATATAACGAAACTCTGTATTTCGACCTTCAAGGTTACGACCTGTGAAGATCAGGTTAGACTTGGTCTTCAGCAACCCATGCTTGTCGTAAGAGACGACTAATGGGATTGGGTGGTCAGGCTCGCTGTCTTTGTTGACACATGTCATTGTATCCTAATTGTGTAGATCAATGCTCATGCTGTTGATCACTGGATTGTCTGGTCCAGACTCTTTATTATTTACAGACCGCTGCCATATAGCTGGAATATTGCTGAGTACGGCATATCAGTTGAACCCTAAGTGACCTTTAGCCAAGTAATCTAAATCAATACTAGATCAATATTTAATCCATCATCACAACATTCAGAGATAGTCCCCTGTTTATTATCAGCTGATTGGTCCAGCACCGGACCATCAATATGACTTATGAAAAAGGAATGATTTCATAAGGCCAGACCAATTATATTTCTTGTTTTACGGATTTTTGTCCTCAGAAAACCTAAAGGCAGGAGGGAAAAAAATAAAAAATAAAAATCACCAGTCAAAGTAATATTCCTTTTAAATACTAAAAGTATTTTATTTTTGGCAATTTATGAAGTGTATATGGGGCAAAACAAATTGTTTTTGTAAGTTTACATTTTTGGCCAATAAAAACATGAGGATTTTATTTTTTGAGCTGGGGAAATTAATTTTTTTTTTTTCTTATTGAAAAAATACGACCGGCAGATCCGTAAAACAAGAAATAAAATTGGTCTGACCTAATCTGTTATTTTCGTTTTTGTCAACCATTCAGCAGTGGTAAATGTTTCATGTGTTTCTATGACAGGTTACCTGAAGACATAATATTGAACTGAAATCCACACGAGGTAACCAAGGGGACGATACTATATAAACAAAGCAGTTGAGATACAGAAACCAAGATGGCTGATGTTGCCGCGGAAACCAAGTATTGCTCCAACTGGTAAGTATATGATTTCTATATAAAGTAAAACCACAGAATGCAAATTCTGTATGGAATGTATTGGCTTTGCCATGCAGTATTTTCATCCATGAATCTTTCCAGAGGTTTAAACTAAGAGGCAGGATGTTTCTGAATAAATCTTACCATTGTTATTTTATACTTATATGCTATAGTGCCCCCTCAACAAACCTACTTGCCACAAATTCTAATTTTAACATTTGGAACTTGAAAATGGAGAGGGTGAAGTCACTGGCTGGTCACATGGGAGGCAGGTGCAGATGCAGAGTGGAGGGGGTACATGCTGCTCAAATATGAACAGGAAATTTGTAATTCTGATTCAGGTATATGTATTGACTTTTGCTGTGAACTTGGGGCAGTTTATCAGTCTCTGATCAGGCCTAGATAAGTCCCTGTTGTTGACAATACTTCTCGGGTTTGCCTACATAATGTTCTTCCTCCCCCATCACCTGCTAAAGGGTGTATATGGCAGCTCATGGTGTTTTAAAGTCATGAGTCAGCATTGTTCCAGCGACCATTCAGACAAATGACGATGATCAATCTACATCATCAGCCCAGTGAGTTCCCCGTCGATGGAGGAACAGTGTATAAAAGACTGAATCATTTACCATATTTGTTTAAGGGTTACATATTCTTATTAATTCAGATGAAGCTCTAATTTAGTTTTAATCTATTTCAATAATGGATGATCATGGTTGTTCAAAAACCTACCAAATATACTGTGTGATGAAGGCCAAATTCTTAAGAAAAATAGGCATATCCAAATGCAGTATGCTAAACAATGTTCTTCTTTCCAGTCTAGAGCGACAACCATTAGAAGTCTGTTGCTGAATATTCTAACTGTGAATTGCCTGTACATAAAATGTATCTACAGTGAAGCCCCATTAGTCCGGACTCCGATAATGCGGATGTCTCGCCTCCCGGACGATTTTAGCTTGTTACCAATCTATGCCTATTTAATTTGCCTCGATAATCCGGAAATTTTCCGGAACCGGACGGTAAGTAGCTGTAACCAATCAGTAAAATAAACAGTAAATTGCTTCACAGTCCGGATGCTGTAAGTCGTGTTCACGAACCATAATTTGCGATGTTTACTTAACTGGCCATAAACAATAAAAACTCGGTGTCATGGTTAATGTACTTTTGCTTTTCGACAATGCTGCAAGTCACAAATGTGCTTCGCTAACTTTGCGAAATGTGACCGAATACCACATCTCATATTCAACCGATGGATGCAGGAATAATTCAGACATTCAAGGCATACTACAATAGATCGCTTGTTAGACATTACCTCACCTGTGCTGAGGAAGGCGTGATCAGACACGTCGGATCAAAATGCAGATGCCACTCGGTAAAATTATTGATGTGATGAATTCAATGAGGAAGGTTAAACGAACACAAACAACAATGAAAGACTTTTTGCTATGACTATAGATTATTGTTGTACTTGCTATTCATCGTTTTATAAGCTTTACATTAAATGCTTATTTTTTTTATCCAGATTCGTGTCGATTTTGTAATAGTAAGGGAAGCAACTCTTGCTTGAACTTGGGTCTTGATTCAGTAATATGGACTTTTCACAATCCGGACGAATTTGCTGAGAAACGCAACCGTCCGGATTAACGAGGCTTCACTGTATATAAATATGAAGAAATTTTATAACAATCTTTCTGTTCAGTTCGCTGTTTCCTGAAATATATATATATGGCTTTCGAGAAAGAGTAAGAAATGTAGTTTTGTGAGAAATGTAAACGTTTTAAACATGCCACGCTATTAGAGTCACAACTTACAAAAAAGTGATTTTTTTACTCTGTGAAAAGTCATTTGACTATAATGAACTATGGCTGAAATATTGATGATATGACTGAATTTTAACTCGGTGTAATCATTGGTAAAATATTTTATGGTTGCTGTCTGTGATTGTTTAACAGCAAGAAGGACATATCAGCAGCCAACTTCACAATGCATGAGGTCCACTGTCGGCGCCACATCGTCCTGTGCGAGCACTGCGATGAACCGGTGCCGCGGTCTGAGATGGAGGAGCATTTCAGTGAGCACCATGCTACAGTTGCCTGTACTCAGTGTGGTGAGCAGCAGGAGAAGACCCAGCTACAGGAGCACATGGTGAGGGGGCGTGTCAGGGATGTAGAGTGAGTGAGTGAGTGAGTGAGTACAGGCGCCTGTACTCAGTGTGATGAAGCAGGAGAAGACCCAGCTACAGGAGCACATGGTGAGGGGGCGTGTCAGGGATGTAGAGTGAGTGAGTGAGTCGCCTGTACTCAGTGTGGTGAGCAGCAGGAGAAGAGCCAGCTACAGGAGCACATGGTGAGGGGGCGTGTCAGGGATGTAGAGTGAGTGAGTGAGTCGCCTGTACTCAGTGTGGTGAGCAGCAGGAGAAGACCCAGCTACAGGAGCACATGGTGAGGGGGTGTGTCAGGGATGTAGAGTAGAGTGAGTGAGTCAGCCTGTACTCAGTGTGGTGAGCAGCAGGAGAAGACCCAGCTACAGGAGCACATGGTGAGGGGGTGTCAGGGATGTAGAGTGAGTGAGTGAGTCAGCCTGTACTCAGTGTGGTGAGCAGCAGGAGAAGACCCAGCTACAGGGAGCACATGGTGAGGGGGCGTGTCAGGGATGTAGAGTGAGTGAGTGAGTCGCCTGTACTCAGTGTGGTGAGCAGCAGGAGAAGACCCAGCTACAGGAGCACATGGTGAGGGGGTGTGTCAGGGATGTAGAGTGAGTGAGTGAGTCACCTGTACTCAGTGTGGTGAGCAGCAGGAGAAGACCCAGCTACAGGAGCACATGGTGAGGGGCGTGTCAGGGATGTAGAGTGAGTGAGTGAGTCGCCTGTACTCAGTGTGGTGAGCAGCAGGAGAAGACCCAGCTACAGGAGCACATGGTGAGGGGGCGTCAGGGATGTAGAGTGAGTGAGTGAGTCGCCTGTACTCAGTGTGGTGAGCAGCAGGAGAAGACCCAGCTACAGGAGCACATGGTGAGGGTGTGTGTCAGGGATGTAGAGTGAGTGAGTGAGTCGCCTGTACTCAGTGTGGTGAGCAGCAGGAGAAGACCCAGCTACAGGAGCACATGGTGAGGGTGTGTGTCAGGGATGTAGAGTGAGTGAGTGAGTAAGCCTGTACTCAGTGTGTGGTGAGCAGCAGGAGAAGACCCAGCTACAGGAGCACATGGTGAGGGTGTGTGTCAGGGATGTAGAGTGAGTGAGTGAGTGAGTCACCTGTACTCAGTGTGGTGAGCAGCAGGAGAAGACCCAGCTACAGGAGCACATGGTGAGGGTGTGTGTCAGGGATGTAGAGTGAGTGAGTCGCCTGTACTCAGTGTGGTGAGCAGCAGCAGAAGACCCAGCTACAGGAACACATGGTGAGGGGGCGTGTCAGGGATGTAGAGTGAGTGAGTGAGTCGCCTGTACTCAGTGTGGTGAGCAGCAGCAGAAGACCCAGCTACAGGAGCACATGGTGAGGGGGTGTGTCAGGGATGTAGAGTGAGTGAGTGAGTCGCCTGTACTCAGTGTGGTGAGCAGCAGGAGAAGACCCAGCTACAGGAGCACATGGTGAGGGGGCGTGTCAGGGATGTAGAGTGAGTGAGTGAGACATGTCAATCATTTGAGGGTCATGTCAGTGACATAGAGTGAGGGATTGGGTAGGCTGAATAAGTGAAAATGGTTTTACACTTTAAAGAATATTCCAGCAATATCACCATGATCATGTCACCAGGGGACACCAGAAATAGGCTCCACACATTGTACCCATGAGGTAAATTGACCTGGATCTACAGCGAATGCTTTAAACACTTGTTTTCCCCAGGCGTTTATTGTGATGTGTGGATTGGATGGGCACAAAGGATGCCGAAGAAGATTTGCATCCTTTGCTACATTTGTGATTACAATTTGTAATAAATTGCAAATTCTAGTAGTTTCAGATTAGATCCTATGCAGGGTTCGAATCCACCCTTACATAGACTTAGTGATCTAACACAGTCCAAAAGCCCAAGTTACCATTGTTTTATTCCCCAGTACCTGTCAAAGCAAAGCATTAGTTACCATTGTTTCATTGTCAAGTACCTGTCAAAGAAAAGCCTTAGTTACCAATGTCTCATGCTCAATACCTGTCAAAGCCCAAATTACCAATGTTTCATTCCGAAGTACCTGTCAAAGCCCTAGTTACCAATGTTTTCATTCTCAAGTACCTGTCAAAGCCCAAGTAACCAATGTTTCATTGTCAAGTACCTGTCAAAGCCCTAGTTACCAATGTTTCATTCTCAATACCTGTCAAAGCCCAAGTAACCAATGTTTTCATTGTCAAGTACCTTTCAAAGCCCTAGTTACCAATGTTTCATTCTCAATAGCTGTCAAAGCCCTAGTTACCAATGTTTTCATTCTCAAGTACCTGTCAAAGCCCAAGTAACCAATGTTTCATTGTCAAGTACCTGTCAAAGCCCTAGTTACCAATGTTTTCATTCTCAAATACCTGTCAAAGCCCTAGTTACCAATGTTTCATTTTCAATACCTGTCAAAGCCTTAGTTACCAATGTCTCATTCTCAATACTTGTCAAAGCCTTAGTTACCAATGTCTCATTCCCAAGCACCTGTCAAAGCCATAGACACCAATGTCTCATTCCCAAGCACATTGTCACGTACCTGTCAAAGCCATAGTAACCAATGTTTCATTGTCAAGCACCTGTCAAAGCCCTAGTTACCAATGTTTCATTCATTCAGGAGGGCACCTGCAGCAAGAGGCCCCTGCGGTGTGTTTACTGTGAACTAGAGCTGCCTCGGTGTGACCTTAACTCCCATCAAGACTACTGCGGAACCAGGACAGAGTCCTGCCCAAAGTGTGCCCAGTTCATAATGAAGAAGGACCTGCTTCAGCATGAAGCCAGCAATTGTGACTACCCAACCCCCAAACCCGCCACAAATGGCCACGATGGTGATAGAGATCGTGAAAGGTTCGTGGACTTCCCACAATACGATTATGAGTTTCCTGATGCAGGGTTTGATAATGCGTTCGCGATGGACGAACTATCCAGGATGATGGAGAACACGAGGATGCAGGGAAGTCTCAACTCCCAGCTGGACATGGCTGGGTTTGGACGGCCGAGGAATGCTCCAGGAACACAGAGCAGGTCGTACACCAATAATAACACCACACGCACAAGGAAGAGCACAACCAACAGAAAGTCTGAGCTGAACAGACAGAGGCAAAGAGGTACTGTCAGGGGTTGAATAGCTTTTATTCATACAGGGCAGTCAATATTACTTCATCTATTAACAGGAATCATTGATTTTGGAACCCTTGACAAGTAATGGAATTTTAATTAGTGTTTTCCACAACTAGAATTGTTTTAGAAAATAGAAATAATGGAAAAATCTTAGAAACATAAATCTTTTATGCCTGCATGTTCTTTTAATCTATTTGCCACATGCAAATATATTCTTAGGTAAATATATGCAAAGTTTGAATGAATTTTGAAATAGTAATGGTAGAATCTTAGAAACATACATTTTTTATGCCTGCATGTTCTTTTAATCTATTTGATTATTCTTAGATAAACGAATGCAAAGTATGAATGAATTTAAAAAGTCCCCGGCATTTGTCATGCTAATAGTGGATGAACTATGTATAATGAGGACTAGTATATACTGGTAACATATCAACACTTCAAATACTAGAACCCGCGAAGGTCCCGGGTTAGAATTGGTCTTCAGTAACCCATGCTTGTCGTAAAAGGCGACTATGCTTGTCGTAAGAGGCGACTAAAGGGATTGGGTGGTCAGGCTCGCTGACTTGGTTGACACATGTCATCGGTTCCCAATTGCGCAGATCGATGCTCATGCTGTTGATCACTGGATTGTCTCGTCCAGACTCAATTATTTACAGACCGCCGCCATATAGCTGGAATATTGCTGAGTGCGGCGTAAAACTAAACTCACTCACTCACTCACTCAAATACTAGATATTGGAAGTCAATTTATACAAGATGATTTTTGTATAGATATCATAATGATATTTATAGGCAGGAATTTATGGATGTCAGCTTCTTTATTTTGATGGACATGATGTTTGGGAGTATATTCTTACTCCTCCAATGAAAGACTAGGACTGACTGACTGAGTTTTTGGTTTTACGCCGCTTTTAGCAATATTCCAGCAACATCACGGCGGGGGACACCAGAATTGGGCTTCACACATAGTACCCATGTGGGGATTCGAACCCGGGTCTTCGGCATGACGAGCCAACGCTTTAACCACTAGGCTACGAAAGACTAGGAAACAGACTGCTATATATGTACACTTGAAACAACTACAGGGATAAGATAACAAGGGAAGCCAGTAGTTAATTAGCACTAAATTGGTAAGGTGTTTCCTAGTCTTTCATTCACCTGATGAAGGAGTAAGAATATACTGTGAAATGTCGTGTCCATCAAAATAAAGAAGTTCTTGCCTTTATGTGTATCACTTCTATATGACATTCAAAGACTCTACACTCTACTTTGCCTTTAAGTGATAAGATATGGTAAAGTTTGTCTTACCTTGGGGTCAATGGTCATGCCGCTATTGAATTTGGGTGCCACAGTTAGCAGTGGAGAGTTACGTTACTTGCACATGCTAGAAACCTATCATTGTAAGTTCAAATCCCCATTTGCCTTGATGATGTTTCAAGTTTGTCAGCACCATGCCAGTGCTTGTGGGTTTCACCAAAGTGGTAAAGTTTTAGACCTGAATCACTTCGGAATTTCCTACCACTGCAAGCTGAGATTCTGGAATACTTCTATACTTGGCTTTAACCCCAACACACTCACTCTGGAACCATGGTAGATAGTTAAATTACACATGTGGTGCTACAGTGGCGGAGCCGGATCCCGGTGGTGAATGAGGACATTGATGAGGACCTGATGCTGGCCATGCGGCTCCAACACGAGGAGGATGAGGACATTGGACAACTCATCCGTCAGATCGAGAAGAACTCCCCTCCAGTCCAAACACCAGTCTCGCCAGCCACTTCTCCGGCTAATGTCAACACTTTCCCTGATGGTAGGTCACCCACGATTGTCAACACTTTCCCTGATGTAGGTCATTCACTATTGTCAACACTTTCCCTGATGGTAGGTCACCCACTATTGTCAACACTTTCCCTTATGTAGGTCACTCACTATTGTCAACACATTCCCTGACGTAGGCCACCCACTATTGTCAACACTTTCCCTGATGGTAGGTCACCCACTATTGTCAACACATTCCCTAATGGTAGGTCACCTACTATTGTCAACACTTTCCCTTATGTAGGTCACTCACTATTGTCAACACATTCCCTGACGTAGGTCACCCACTATTGTCAACACTTTCCCTCATGGTAGGTCACCCACTATTGTCAACACTTTCCCTGATGGTAGGTCACCCACTATTGTCAACACTTTCCCTGATGGTAGGTCACCCACTTATTTGAACACATTCCCTGATGGTAGGTCACCCATTATTGTCAACACTTTCCCTGATGTAGGTCACCCACTATTGTCAAAACTTTCCCTGAAGTAGGTCACCCACTATTGTCAACACTTTCCCTGATGGTAGGTCACCCATAATCTCCCAATATTGTAACTACAGTGAATTCTAATATTTTTCCTTATCCTGACTCATGCTCTTTTTGCTTGTCTCCTTCCTCTTGCGAACATAGTGGAACACTTGTATCTCCCTAATTGAAGTTCCCTTCAATGTAAAATCACTAATTAGTACACCACGAGTTACCTCCCTTCCACAAGCGCGGGAGCGAGAGCCACCCTCTACCCATGTGCCTCCTCTTTTCCTTCTTCTACCAGTGAGCTGGGCGATCGAGAGCCTGTGTCTCCGACACACTATATCCTTTGATTATATTTAGTTAGTTACCTCGTATAGAGATCTATAGAGGTTTAGCTAGTATCTTTCAACAATTATATATTGATATTTAGTCGTGTTTCTACTGTTTATGCACGGGGCCCGTGCTGTTGCAGTGGATTACGTTGATAAAAATTCTGTACTGTTGCACATTACGTTTTTATTCTGCTGCTGATCCGCATTTAATATGCCCTAGCTGTACTGAAGCGCCATGTTTCATGTGATTCGCGTTGCAGTTGCGATACTAATTTATCAATTCTACCTTTAATAAATAATTACTTTGCGTTTGAGACGCGCAGCAGATAGGTCCGCGATGCAGAGTCTAGCATGACTGATACACCTGAACCCCTCGCCAGTCTACTGCTGTTGGTCGACCCCCCTCCCGTCTGGTTTTCCGCTAGAATGGTGGAGAGGCGTGGGACGTAGTCCGCGGCCTCCAAGAAGCGTCCTGCTTCCCCAGACATCCCTTCGTCGCACTGAGGGGTATTCAACGAAGTCTACTAGAACTTTCTCAGCCGAGATTGTTCTCATCGCAGATTTGGGCCTGTATGATGATCAGCCGATCATCATTCCTGATGTACATCAAAAGAATGACTGATGTCGGCAACAGTGATGTCAGCGCAGATCAACATTCGATGATCTTCCTGAGGGTCCGTCGCTACCAACACTCAAGCGCAGACCGCGACCCCCAGGGCAGCTGCCGACCTCTGAGGGGAATTCAGCGAAGTCTACTAGGACTTTCTCAACCGAGATTGTTCCAGCCGCTGAACTTGGCCTCTACGATGATCAGCCGATCATCATCCCCGACGATGAGACAAGTAGCGACCGGTGATTAGCTACAGTGACATCAGCAGAGATCGTCATGCAGCCTGATGTCTCTACACTGATGTCAGGCGACTTACCTGAGGGCCCCACCACTAACAGCGCAGAGATGGCACCGACTACTTCGCCGCAGACCATCCCAGACGAGCTACTATGGCAAATCATGGTGGTGATGGAGGGTCACTACAGACTGGAGAAGCAGCCAGCCCAGAGTACTTGAAGCCGCAAAGGCTCCAACTTAGACAACACTCTAGAGGCACCTCCAGTCAACGAAAGCAGCCAAGGCGATGCAGCCTTCGCGAAGGAAGTCGCAGACCACCTTGACGAAGGACCCAGATGTACAGCCAGCGAAGGCCTTCGCTGGCGGGATAGATCATCACATTCCTCGGCTTCATCCTTAGATGCAGACTCAGCCACCAGACCTCACGAAGCCTTCGCTGAAGCTCAAATCGCCGTTCCCAGGACCGAACGCAGAGGAAGCTTCGCTGGCATGTTCGCTGGCGTTACGCGAAGGCATTCGAAGGCATTCTCGGAAGGCACTCGGGAAGGACACCGAATATAGATCGTCATTTAACAGAGTCAAGGGACTACTCAAGAGCTTGGCGAAGCTGTCAATAGTCTCCGATCTCCTCGTACATCACCACATCGATCGCCTCACAGGTTACCACACAAGTCTGCACACAAGTCTACATCACCTTCCTAGAGTGGCAGTGCACGACGCAGACATACCTGATGAAGGAAGACGATGCAGATGCTATCACCCTACCTCCGATCGAATCCGATTGCTGCGGTAGCACAGAATCTAGACATAGCATCCCATAAAGCCACAAAGTTCAGACACCATAATTGCCGAACTTTCACGCCTAGAAGTTTTCCACGCGCACAACATGGACCCTTCTTCAAGGCTTAAGACATCGATGAAAACTACAAGTTGATCATCGATATCAACAATAAGAACTACAATCGTAAATTGGTTCAGTTGAATCCATGACGGCGAGGCGTATGTTCGTTGGCCTAAATAGATCTAGAACGATCATTGAGACACTTATCACCAGATTTCGTAGAACACGACTTCTGAAAATGATAAGATGATCCACTCGGCCCTACTTATGCAGAACCAGCAAGTCCCAGGCCGCCTCAAGGAGCTAGAGCCTCACCAGCTACAAAGGGACGCCGTCTGAGGAGTAGCGCCACGACCCACATCCTGTTCAACACAGAGGCCATTCGCGAAGCAAAGCTTTATATATATATATATATATATATATATATATATATTCTAATCGGACTTTGACTCGATACCTTTCGAAGTCGTCGCGAAAGGCTAAGTGGCTCCAAGTCTACTTCACCAGTAGATCTAGAAGGGATGCTTCGAGAGCTTCGTGAAGTCTCCGGCGTTCACCGAGGAAGTCTCCTCCAAGGTCTCCATATACTAGCCACTCGCCGTATATAGCTACTCCTCAGTCCGTTCAAGACATCGCGATAAGTTGTCTATCAACTGTATGCCAGATGCCGATCTATAAGCCCTCTGTGAAGACAATTGCACAGGCTATTTACAACACAGAACGCCGCTGTATTAATTTGTCAACGACGTTTCATAGATCTTCACAGAAATCAACTATTCCGTTATAAATTGCTAGTATATGCAATCCCGGACGACGAGACGATTATCTACATGCGTGACCATTACGCATATCTGCAGACAATTCAATATCGAAATTGAACAGCAGCCTTGTTACAGCGAGTATAACTCATAATCGTCAACATTTCTGAGAAGAAATATGTACAACAAATTCAGCTTTAATTCTACAATTATGACGATACATTCATGTATACAGTCTACAAGCTGACAACTTACAAGTTATTGTACCTATATATATAAAGAAGGCGGAATTATATTCAAAAACTGAAGTACTTTCACGACAGCCAGGAAAATAACCTACCCAGCATTAATATTACAGAGTTTAGGTATTTTTCTGCCGAAGCTTCGGCGTTTACCATTAATCCTCGAAACACGTGGTCACTTTCGGGTACCGGAAGTTACGATGAAGACCGACGATTGTTCTAATATCAACGACGGCACTATATTATACAAGGTTCCTTTTCCTGCTACACCGGTGACATCACAGCGGGTACTCTACAGAATCAAAATGCCTTATTCTGATTGGACCCGATGAACAACGCCTACACAGAGGTCGAAGCATAGTTCACAGTTCAAGACATAGGTTGCAAGTGACAACTTTATATCAATGAACGAGCAAGCCTCCTTACAGCCCAGTTAACCTGAACCTTCATGATTAGGCTGCTTTCTTCAGGTTAGAGACCTCCCTGTCAAGTTTAGACAAAGGGCACAGCAGTCAGGCGATTTACATAAAGTTCATCGAGGACACAAACTCCCGGTTGTGCACATACATCGTCAAGGACATCATAGCGATTTACCTAGGACGGCGTGATACAAGTGGATCGATATCCACAGCGTTTCAGACTACACCTGTATTTCATCATCAAGCTACTAACACAACTAGATGGTTAGTAAAACCTACTAAGTTTCTGTTTGAGAATAAGCGGAAGTTTCAATGTACCAACTTGGGGATATGAATATAGTGCTACAACACCTCACAAGTGAGGTTTATGAACATGCCTGGATGACATACTTGGACTCCATGATACCGATGATGCTATCACGCTGGCCAGCAAGAGCACTGTAAATTTATCTCCACCAAACCAAACAGGAAGGAAAAATACAACAGATTTTTCCTCTATCATCAACTTTTGCAGCTGAGTGTAGTCTCAACGTACTATATCTCCGTTTGGATCAGAACTGTCATACTACGTGCATACAAGACAGATGGACCTAATCCGACCCTCCATGAGCTTTAATACTCTTGATATTAGAGCGCTTCTTCAATTTCATCTACACAAATGTTATTTGAAATAATGGAGGGTTTATTACTGTAGATCCGATATGGTGGTTGCCAACCATTATCTGAGAGATATCACCACCGAGGGGCGTCTCAGGTATCCACCAATTCGATCCCATGGTCCTTGCACAACAGTTGACAGTTCTCGGAGAAGATAAGTCAATCTTACAGATTTTTACTTATCTTATAACAGTACTAAATAGCTTCATGCTATATATAATTTGATTAAGCTCGTTTTTATCATCACAGTGGTTACATGATAAATGCATTAGCTAACAAACTCTACAGAGTTTTTTTGGCTATTATATACGTAGCTTAAGTCAAGTATATTTTAAGCATAGTACTATACTCATATTGTAAAATACATTAGCTAACAAACTCTAATGAGTTTTGCTATTATATAGGTAGCTTAAGCTCATTCATATCTTAAGCTCAGTACTATGTTTATATCATATAACTATATTAGCTAACAAACTCTAAAGAGCTTTTGCTATTTGGCTTAAGTTTCATCATATCTTTAAGCAATATGGTTACATTATAACATGTATTAGCTAACAAACTCTATGGAGTTTTTGCTATTATATATGTAACTAAGCTTATTCATATCTTAAAAGCGGTACTATGTTTATAGCATATAGGTATATTAGCTATCAAAACTCTAAAGAGTTTTTTGCTATTATATATTGGGCTTAAGTTTTCATCATATTTTAAGCTTTATGGTTACATTATATCATGTATTAGCTAACAAACTCTCACGGAGTTTTGCTATACATATGTAAGCAAGATTTCTTCATATCTTAAGCTCAATACTATGTTGATACCATATAAGTATATTAGCTATTAAAACTCTAAAAGGTTTTTGCTATTATATATTTAGCTTAAGGTTTACTTCATATCTTAAGCTCAATACTAGGTCTAAATCAACATAATAAAATGTATTAGCTATCAAACTCTCACGGAGTTTTACTATTATATATATATAGCTTAAGTTTAATCATATCTTAAGCTCAGTACTATGTTTATAACATAAAAAGTATATTAGTTAATAAACTCTAAGGAGTTTTTGCTATATACATTTAGCTTAAGTCTAATCATATCTTAAGCTTAGTACTATGGTTACATTATAAATCTATTAGCTAATAAGCTCTACAGAGTTTTGGCTATTGTATATGTAGCTTAAGTTAATTATATCTTAAGCACAGTACTATACTCATATTGTAAAAATATATTAGCTAACAAACTTTACTAAGTTTGGCTATTATATATGTAGCTTAAGTTAATTATATCTTAAGCACAGTACTATACTCATATTGTAAAAATATATTAGCTAACAAACTCTACTAAGTTTGGCTATTATATATGTAGCTTAAGTTAATTATATCTTAAGCACAGTATTATACTCATATTGTAAAAATATATTAGCTAACAAACTCTACTAAGTTTGGCTATTATATATGTAGCTTAAGATAATTATATCTTAAGCACAATACTATACTCATATTGTAAAAATATATTAGCTAACAAACTCTACAAAGTTTGCTGTTATATATATAGCTAAGCTTATTCATATCTTAAGCTCAGCACTGTCTATATCATATAAATATTTTAACTAACAAACCCTAAAGAGGTTTGTTATTATATAATTAGCTTAAAATTAATCATATTTTAAGCTTAGTGCTATGTTTATATCTTTAAAGTATTTTAGCTAACAAACTCTAAGGAGTTTATACTAGCATATTAACAAGCTTAAGTCTATTAGTCTTAAGCATTGTATTAATATTATATATACTTATCATAATAAATTACATTGTAATAACCTCTATATGGCAGCTGATAAGCTGGCAGCAGGAATTCATCAGTTCAATGCCTTTATGAAGTTCCCATAGGGTTATTACAATCATCCCAGTTCAAATCACTAATTATTAAAATCCAGAAGTATTATATATTCCCACCTCCGCTCTGTTGGATTCTACAAGCAAAAGAGCATGAGTCAGGATAAGGAAAAATATGTAATTTTTGAGTAAAATTGATATTTTATACTTATCCTGACTCATGAGGTCAGCCCTCCCATCCTCCCCAAATAACACTTTGGATTTCCCTGTAAATTCAAATGTTGGGCTCAGTATATGAGGAGAGAGTGAGGCACATGGGTAGAGGTGGCACCCTCGTTCCCGCGTTTGTGGAAGGGAGGTAACTCGTGGTGTACTAATTAGTGATTTTACATTGAAGGGAACTTCAATTAGGGAGATACAAGTGTTCCACTATGTTCGCAAGAGGAAGGAGACAAGCAAAAAGAGCATGAGTCAGGATAAGTATAAAATATCAATTTTACTCAAAAAATTACATTATTTTAAGTAACGAGTTATACGAAGTTTTCATCTTCGTTGCAGATGATGACTTAATTCCCTGTGAATTCTGTGGTGAACCGTTTCCTGTTGACATCTTGGTTCAACATCAGGTAAGTTTGATCCTGCCATTGTTTCCAGTAGACAGAAAACACATTTTGTTGTCATGACCTGCAAAAGGATGAGAAAGAAACTTTTAACTTTTCCGCTCTTCACTGGCCGATTTCCGCCTTTAAACAATGTCAGGAAATGTGATGATACTGGTCCCAGTTTAAATTTAGTTGTTCACTGACAATGTTTGTTCACAGAGTGGCTGTGACCCGATGTCAACTGTCAACTGGAATGAGGACACCAGCTGGAGGGGGGAGCGGAACAACGAAGTGGAGGGGGGTTCACGGGGAAGGGGCATAGCAATACCTGTGATCAACAACCTGGACAGCCAGTGGCGGGTGCCGGTTCAGGAGATCCCCATTCAGAGGGAATGGTAAGGATATTGTCTATTGTTATAACTAGAGGTGTGGGACCACGATATGGTGGGGGGTTTGACCCTGATATGATACGTATATCCTGATAATATGGATGCAATACAATTTGTATCCTGATGCAGTTCTTCTATTTCATGGGCGGTGGGGTAGCCTAGTGGTTAAAGTGTTCGCTCATCACACCGAAGACCTGGGTTCGATTCCCCACATGGTTACAATGTGTGAAGCCCATTCTGGTATTCCCCAACGTGATATTGCTGGAATATTGCTGAAAGCATCGTAGAAGTAAACTCACTCACTCACTCTTCTATTTCGTAAGTGCATATTCTTTTCTTGTTTTGTGTCTGACGTTATAACTAGAGGTGTGACGAGATTGGACCACAATATGATACGTATGCCAGTAATATGAATTCAATATGATTTGTTTCCTGATGCAAAATTTCTTTTTCATAAGTGCATAATATTTCCCTTTTTATCCCTGTTGTTATAACCTGAGGTTTGATGAGACGTTTGGCCACGATATGAAACGTATCCTGATAATATAGAAGTTTCTGCTTTAAATAGCTAACAGGGAAATACTAGTAAAACTGAAAAATATGATTCTTGAACAGTTTCTTTCATTATTCACATGTTTAGATGTCTGGAGGAATATTTTTTTAATGTATCGTATTTGTGAAGCTATGTATTGTATGATTAGACTGTTTTCAGGAATTATTTTATCATAATCACTCTAGGTCAGCTGGTTTGTTTGATACATTTTTGTGTTGTCTATTTCAGGGAGAGTCCACCTTACTCCCCCAATGATGACTTTTGGATGAGGCAGGGGAGGTACTTCTTCCATGCGAGTTCTGTACGGAGACTTTTCCTTATGAATTACTTATTCAACACCAGGTAATAATTTACTGACTCATTTAAAAAAAAATTCAGGTGCATTTTGTGACAATTTTGCTACTTCCCAAGATGGTTTTTGATTAAACCTGTCATGATATTGCAGGAAAACTAAACCCACTCACTCAGTCTAGTTAAGCTTAGATTTTCAAGATTTGGAATACAGATAAATTCTGCCAGGAACATTGTTTGATAATGTCTGAAATGATAACATCAAATCAAACGTTTTGTCCCATGTTGTATTATAGCATATTCCAGCCTTTTGTGTTCACTACTGCTTAGGTTTTATAGTCACATTTTATAGCAACATTTCGGTGTAGCTACTAACACCATTATCAAGCAAGTAATACAGAAGTTGTATATGCATAGAACTCTCCTCGTTTTTTTCACACCAACTTCTAAATGCCACTCAAAGAAGTTCATGACAAATGTTGAATTTTCAGTCTGTGTGTGAGTTCAACCCCAACATGACACCCCGGGTTCAAACCCCTGCAACCCCATCACAAAGAAAACCTCATTTGCGCAACAAAAACCTCCTGTCGCTGACTGCCCAAGAAATGCTGATGGGTGAATCAAGGTCACATCGACACCAGGGTCTTCCAACGTTCGGTGATGACCCTGATGACGAGATCAATCATTTACAAGGTGCAAGAAATGGCGGAAGATCTCACAACAGTGGTGCTCGGAACAACACCCCAAGTTCCAGATCTGTTGCTAGCAAATATGGTGCACCGGTCAGTCGCTTTGATGAACATTTGACAAAAGGGTCAAGGCCATCCCAAAGGTCACGTGATGATGTTAGTGGTCGGACAGCTTATTCAGACAGGGCTGGTGGGAGAACTGGAAACACGAGACGAGGAAGCGAGACACGGACCCGGAGTACGCTGGATGAGCTGCTCAAGGAACCAGATCCGGGTCAAGGTCTGGGTCAAGGTCCGGTAGTCCCTGTAGGAAGCTCAAGGAAGAAGGCAGCAAAAAATGAGGACAACTTGGTGAAACGCGGATCTACATCAACAGGTAATTGACAATTGAAGGTGACGTTGTATGTTTACTACATGAGCTAAATGAATACAGGCTCTGTGATATAGAGAACAGACTCTCTGTACCAGCTCGGTGGTAAGTAATAAAGCGTTTGGGATATAGCCTGAATGTGTGAAGGCTCCGTGAGGACAGGTTGTATGATAGGTAGTACAGACTCAATGATAAGCAGAAGAGTCTCTCTAATATACGCTGAATGAGTACAGGCTCCATGATAGTATGCTGAAGTAGTGAACCTCTATGATATAGGCTTATTGATCGCAGACTCTATGGTAAATAGTGACGGCTCTATGATATAGGCTTATTGATCGCAGACTCTATGGTAAATAGTGACGGCTCTATGATATAGGCTTATTGATCGCAGACTCTATGGTAAATAGTGACGGCTCTATGATATAGGCTTATTGATCGCAGACTCTATGGTAAATAGTGACGGCTCTATGATATAGGCTTATTGATTGCAGACTCTATGGTAAATAGTGAACCTCTATGATATAGGCTTATTGATTGCAGACTCTATGGTAAATAGTGAACCTCTATGATATAGGCTTATTGATGCAGACTCTATGGTAAATAGTGACGGCTCTATGATATAGGCTTATTGATTGCAGACTCTATGGTAAATAGTGACGGCTCTATGATATAGGCTTATTGATTGCAGACTCTATGGTAAATGGTGATAATATTGATGCGCCAGACGGCTCTATGATATAGGCTTATTGATTGCAGACTCTATGGCTTATTGATGTGCAGACTCTATGGTAAATAGTGGCTCGGCTCTATGATATAGGCTTATTGATTGCAGACTCTATGGTAAATAGTCAACCTCTATGATATATGGCTTATTGATAGGCTTATTGATCACTCTATGGTAAATAGTGAACTCTATGATATCTATGATATAGGCTTATTGATTGCAGACTCTATGGTAAATAGTCAACCTCTATGATATAGGCTTATTGATTGCAGACTCTATGGTAAATAGTCAACCTCTATGATATAGGCTTATTGATCGCAGACTCTATGGTAAATAGTGAACCTCTATGATATAGGCTTATTGATGCAGACTCTATGGTAAATAGACTCTATGGTAAATAGTGAACCTCTATGACATAGGCTTCTTGATTGCAGACTCTATGGTAAATAGTGAACCTCTATGATATAGGCTTATTAATCACAGGCTCTATGGTAAATAGTGAACCTCTATGATATAGGCTTATTGATCGCAGACTCTATGGTAAACAGTGAACCTCTATGATATAGGCTTATTGATCGCAGACTCTATGGTAAATAGTGAACCTCTATGATATAGGCTTATTGATCGCAGACTCTATGGTAAATAGTGAACCTCTATGGTATAGGCTTCTTGATCGCAGACTCTATGGTAAATAGTGAACCCATATGATATAGGGCTAATGACCACAGTAACAGTACAACCTCTGTGATAAAGACGTAGGTGACTCACTCACTCACTCATGTTGTTCTGTAGGTGCCAAGAAGAAGCCAACACACAGCACCAGTGCCTCTACCCGTGACGTCATGCGGGAACTCAGCCGTCCAACCAATACACAACACAAGCCCAGCAGGAGAAGGTACGATAGACCATTACCTGTTTCATATGTCTGTACAACTCTGGGATGGAATTCTTTGTATGTTAAGTACGAGGATCGTTATTCCCTTCATGCACACAACTGTGGTAATATGGGGATGTGCAGATCTCTTTCCTATCAATTTTAAGACAGTTTGGAGTTTCTCCCGTCCTGTTCGGATGATGGGTAACAACCACCATTCAGGTATTTCCACATTTCAAAGACTCAGATATGTTGTTGACTGAGTAAAGTTCTCCATCATAAGGGATAAATATTTCAATGTGAAAACAGTTAAGGATCTTTTTACCATGGCAATTTAACTGATAAATTTTGGTTAATATGTTCTGTAGATAGATGTGTTTTAATGATTGGTAGTTTAGATTGGTAACTTAGATTGTTAGTGGCTGTACCCTCAAAGCGGGTTAAAGTACTGTAAAACTTTTGTCCTCCTGAGAGGGTATGTAAGTCCTGAAACATTTAAAGCAAATTTCAACTTCAATTATGGCTTAATTCGACTACAATCGCCAGCGGCTGAAGGGATGATGTAAATCCAGCTAGGGTCCATGCAGGTAGCAAAAATACTGTAAGTCCCCATGGTCCGTGGTATGGTGATCTACCTAGTTGTTGGCATCAATAGACCATTTTTACTTTGTTTTGTCCAAAAATAGTTTTCTACTTTTAAAGATATATGCTAGCTAGTTTTACCTCATTTTGTGATAATCTAGTAATTTTACTGTCCTTCGTTGACAGGGTTTTACATATTGTATGTCAGTATTATGAATTTAGAACTAGTTTTAGTCACGATATGGCTGAAATATTGCTGATGTGACTATAAATCTTAACTCACTCACTCAAATATGTGGTGAAAGGTTTCCAGTCGGCTTTAAATATATTTGATTCATGTTATTTTCATCATATTCTTTTCGATAATAAATCACTGCTGTTGGTCTTAGATGACGCTTTTACCTGTTCAGAGTTGCCTCCTTAGGTATAAAAGGAATCAGTGATCAGAGGTTTGTCAGTACTTACTCTCTACCAGCTGCTGGTCAGCTTTGTACAGATTCCAGTCTGACAAGGAAGTGATGTTGCTGACAGTGGTAGAAATCAATATTCACCTACTCACAACCTCTTCCAATCTTGAAGATCTGGAATAGAACTGGTCTTCAGTAACCCATGCTTGTCAGAAGAGTTGACTAGGTTTGGGTGGTAAGGCTCGCTGACTTGGCTGACACATGTCATTGGTTCCCAATTGCGTAGATTGATGTTCATGCTGTTGATCACTGGACTGTCTGGTCCAGACTTGTTTATTTACAGACCGCCACATATAGCTGGAATATTGCTAAGCATAGTGATAAACAACAAACCAAACCACAGCCTCTGCCACACTGCTGTGATTCCAGGTTACAGGAGGTCCCCCACAACGTGCTGGTTTTAGGAGGCAACTAATGGTGTTATGGGGTGATGGGGTAGCCTAGTGGTTAAAGCATTTGCTCATAATGCCGAAGACCCTGGTTTGATTCCCCACATGGGAACAATGTGTGAAGCCCATTTCTGGTGTCCCCCGCTGTGATATTGCTGGAATATTGCTAGAAGTGGCCTAAATTTATACTCACTCACTAATGGTGTTATGTGTTGATTCCACCTTGAAACTATAATGTTAACCAAGGATCACTGCCTAAATGAACCAGACTAGCTATTCTCGAAACGTTCATAGTCCTACATACTTCTTAAGCCCATTCCTAACACATTGGCTACGGTCAAAGTTACGAATTCTTAGGGCTGCAAACGTTTCGAGAAAAAGGGCCCAGGCTAGCTATTCTCGAAACGTTCCTAGCCCTATGAACTTCTTAAGCCCATTCCTAACACATTGGCTACGATCAATGTTACAAATTCTTAGGGCTGCAAACATTTTGATAAAAAGGCCAGGCTAGCTATTCTCAAGCGTTATTTAGATTCTTAACTGAACTGCAAAGTTAAGCCCATTCTTAACAGGCTAGCATTGGCTACTGATCAAAGTTAAAATTCTTGGCTCACGATCAAAGTTAAGAATTCTTAAGTCTATGAACCTTTCGAGAATAAGGGCCCAGGCTAGCTATTCTCGAAACATTCGTAGACCTACGAACTTCTTAAGCCCATTCTTAACACATTGGCTACGATCAAAGTTAAGAATTCTTAGTGCTAAGAACGTTTCGAGATTAAGGGCGCAGGTATATAACCAACAAACAGCAAAGAAATATGCTGTAATTAAGTACTAGT
Source organism: Haliotis rubra (assembly GCF_003918875.1). NCBI lineage: Eukaryota > Metazoa > Mollusca > Gastropoda > Lepetellida > Haliotidae > Haliotis > Haliotis rubra. The sequence goes on along the minus strand of NW_025767657.1, from coordinate 139,843 downwards.
ATCTGTATTTTACTGAGAAGGTGTAATCCTATGTTCAAAATTCCCTGATGGTTATTATTCAGAACAAATGGGAGCCTCAATGAAGATGATGCTCCACCATTTCCAATCCAGGCTGTAAGTCAAGCTCGTCCCAGGAATCGCACCAACCAGGTGTTCAACGCTGAGGTCAGGGGTCATAATAGTGAAACCAGGAGGAAAGTAAGTGTAAGACTGTGGTTGCTAGTAGGTTAGAATTGGTCTTCAGCAACCCATGCCTGTTGTAAGAGGCGACTCAAGTTATCTTGTCATCTGGTTCACTGACTGGGTTGACACATGTCATTGTATCTCAGTCGCCTAGATCAATGCTCATGCTGTTGATCACTGGATTGTCCAGTCCTGACTCAGTTATTTACAGACTGCTGTCATGTAGCTGGACAATTGCTGAGAGGTGCGTTTTACAAAAACAATCACGGGATTGTCTGGTCCAGCCTTGATTATTTACTGACTGCTGCCATATATAAATATCCTGTAATAATAATAATAATAATAATAATAGCTGAAATATTGCTGAGTGCAACAAACAACTAACAAACTAAACAAACAGTGTAGATCAAATGTGCACAATTACTCTGCCATAATCTTTAGCTATTGTTGTATACTAGTAATTATGACTTCACTGTCTAGCTGGTGCTTTTTATTCTTCTCTGCATGAGAGAATATTCAGCTTAATGTAAAATTATAAAATTTATGCTGATTTATTGATAATTTATTTCAGCCTTCCAGTCGGAGACCTTTTGAAGAGGATGATGATAATATATGAAGCCAATCAAGATGTCAATCCTGCGATGACCTGTCAGCTTCTTAGTAGCAAATATTTTGCATTTGTTGAGTGTAGCATTGCAGTCATGTACAGGTGAAGTTGAAGGTCATGTAGACTGACGTTGAATGTCATCTTCATTGCTTCGCGTTTGTATACGCTAAGTTACCATCATCTGGCTCTTTGGACTTGTTTGGGAGGCATTTAGAATTTGGGGCACTAAGGAAGGATAACAATATATGGATGAACAACTATTGGTTTATGGGTTGCTGGCACAAAATACTGAGAAAATCTGGAAAAAATAGTAAAAGTTACAAAACAATTTATCGTAACAGACACACAGACATTAGTTTGCTGAGCTGTTTGTTTTTGGAAATTATGTGCATGCATGCTTCATTGGCTGGCAATCGTAGGTTTTCACAGATTAGGAGAGGACTCGCTAGTGTTCAGTTAGTACATTTTGGCTTTAAATCATGGGCTGATGGTAAACAGATGTATGTCACCACAACACCATCCCATCAACATCGTCACCACAACATGCACGTCAGCCTGATGTATTCATGAGGGATGGAGGTGAAGTGAAGTGTTTAAGTGTAATGCTGTGTTCAAAATTATTACACTGATGTAGCGACATGCATGCTGCCTGTGTGCATTTGTGTGTCTGTGTGTGTGGTGGAATTCCTGCTTGTTCTAGTCCAGATTTATGCCATTTTAATAGTGCTAGCCCACGGAGATATAATGCTGCCACAGTTTTACACTGATACACTACTCCAGCACAGACTATGTACTTGTCCAATCGTCTATGCTTAAAGCCCTTTAATGCTGATTTCCAGACATCCAGAGTCTATTGTCTTGACCTGGACAGGGATCAAACTCTGTCACTTGTGATTCGTGAAGATCAGGGTTGGAATTGATCTTCAGCAACCCATGCTTGTCGTAAGAGGCGACTAGCGGTATCAGGGCCCTTATTCTTGAAGCATTCGTAGCCCTAAGAATTCTTAACTTTAATCGTTGCCAATGTGTTAAGAATGGCCTTAAGAAGTTTGTATTGCTACGAACGTTTCGAGAATAGCTTGCCAGGTGGTCAGGTTTGCTGACTTGGTAGACACATGTCATCGTATCCCAATTAGGTAGATCAATGCTCATGCTGTTGATCACTGGATTGTCTGGCCCAGACTCGATTATTTACAGACTGCCGCCATATAGCTGGAATATTGCTGAATGCAGCATAAAACTCAACTCACTCACTCAGTGTATACAAACCTGTGAAGGATGTTAGATTACTGCTGGTCAGACAATACCTGCTTCATCATTGCGTACTTAAAACTGTGAGCTATGTCAGCTATACGAGTATCAGCATACAATTTCCCTTGGGGAGATTCTTGGGTGGATTAAATCCCAACTATCACATGCTTGTATAAGAACTAATAAGCAGCAGAGTCCCGATTTACGAAGTGTTCGCAGCACCTCAGATGGTGAACTACAGACAAATCGTGATATAATTACTGGATTACTAGAAAATCACAGATATATTTTTTGTTCTGTTCCATGATTTGCCAAAAAACGAGAATCGAGAATGTATTCTTTCAAAGAGCCAGTTATGGCTTAACTAACTAGTCCACAAAAACATTCTTGTTTGTAAGGCACACTGGTCAATGCCCACATGCTCAAAGCGATTTTACCCTTATAATGAACAAAACTCCCATACATCGACTTTAAAATATTCGTAGTCACAGCTAGAAGATGTAGAATTTACAAACACTTTGACTGTCACATGTGGGGGATTAAGGTATGTCTGTCAAAGCCATGATCATGTGGGTACCATGTTATTAAAAAGAGTACGAAGTTGAATTTTCAGAATATTAGTTGATTTTTTGTAACTTCATACTGCAGATGGGTTTTTGGTCAGAATCAATGATGTCTCTGGAAATGATAAAACTTTATCTCACAAATGTTTTTTGGTCAGAATTGATGGCGTCTCTGGAAATGATAAAACTACATCCTGCAGACTGGGTTTTTGGTCAGAATCAATAATGGCTCTGGAAATGATAAAACTTTATACCGCAAATGGGTTTTTGGTCAGAATTGATGACATCTCTGGAAATGATAAAACTACATCCTGCAGACTGGGTTTTTGGTCAGAATCAATGACGTCTCTGGAAATGATAAAACTTTATCCCGCAAATGGGTTTTTGGTCAGAATCAATGACGACTCTGGAAATCCTAAAGTGACATATTCCTGCAGTGGCGCCGTGATTCTTTTACCAACCTTGGTGCTTCCTTGTGATGCTTACTGTAAATATTTATAAGCTCACCTTATACTATACTACTCAGAGGATGTTCAAAGACAACCAATTGTGTCCTATGGTTATAGGTCATCTGTCATGGATGGTCAATACTGCAATAAACTGCCTTTCTTAACCTTTTTTGAGTAGTATACAAGAAAGGGTCATGCTTGTCATAAGTTCCTGCTGAAATATAAAGATTTCACTACATAACATGGAGGCTGTGGGGTAGCCTAGTGGTTAAAGCATTACCTCGTGATGCCGGAGACCCGGGTTTGATTCCCCACATGGGTACAATGTGTGAAGACCATTGCTGATGTCCCTCACCGTGATATTGCTGGAATATTACTAAAAGGACGTAAAACTAAACTCGCTCACTACATAATGTGGTACTCATTTCTCAAATGAAAAAGAAATCACTTGAAAGAGTGCTGTTCTATTTTTAATATATTAGCAGATGCTTTTGTTCAGTGCTGCACACAATTTATTTAATTTATTTCATGTTTTCCTTCAAATGGTATTAGGTTAATCACATAAGATGCTATTTTCCTAATGATAGTGAAATCCAGTTACTGGAATGAGTTTGATCTAAACAAAGGATTGTGTACATTTGATAGAGAATATTCCCCATACGCCAAACATATCGTGTGTATTGAACTGTTTTCTGTGTCCATCGGAACTGATCATGTATTCTGAGTTATTTCATCTGACAAATCTGCTGGTATCAGGTGTCTGGTCACCATTCCACACCGTGATCATCATGCTAAGAGAATCGTGACTCGATTACATTAATGTAGAGTTAAGACAATCGTAGCGCTAAGATCTCTTTTTGGGTACTGACTTTCTAAATATTTGCTGCTTGAGTTATTGTAAACCTTAAATCTTTACACATGGATTTTAGGCCCAGGGTTTGCTACGTTTGCTTTGGCTATGAATCTGTCCCATTAAGCGATCTTAGCGTTAAGATGATCCAATAAGACCAATACCTTCAAATAGGGGGAAGTAGGGAAGCCTCGTGATAAATGTGTTCCAGGGGTGGAAATAACCCATTGCCCGACGCCCGAGTCCAGTGTTTTTTTCTGTTGGGCAAGCAAATTTGTATTCACACTGTACTGGTGTCCAGTTGACTTTCCAATAATAATTATGTTGTTTATTTAAAAAATCAACAATAAAACGGCTGGTATAGTGGAAAACTTATCAGGGCAAGTGATTTTACATGTGCCACTGTACCGGAGTACACTATCAATTATAAAGTTATTTCCACCCCTGTGTTCGCTTGACCGGGATTTGATTCCCCACATGGGTACATCATGTGAAGCCCTTTTCTTGGGTTCCCTGCCATGATATTGCTGGAATATTGCTAAAAGCCACACAAAAACCATGACTGCTTCGGCCCAGGACTCTTCTTATAACCTGACTGTATCAGCTGTTACTGTCTGTGTTAAGTAATGGAGTAAAGGCTGGCTTGGTCAGAACCTCTTCAGAGGTATCATGGTGTAGTCATGCATAGAGGTAATATGTAGGTGAGTGAGAGAATATATACTCAGTTCCATAAGAAATGAAAATGACATTAAATTGTGATACCATGGTAAACAAAGAGATTGATGTTTGCTTATGTAAACGTGAAGAAAACGTGAGTCCTTAAAGGGAACGCTCGAATGATCTTTATTCAAAACCAGATGTGTTCTGTGATAATGTCAATAAGACATTGTTAGATTGCGCTATGCCGTAACGTCACTTTGGAGTCGACCGCCTCCGTGGTGTAGTGGTTAGAGCGTCCACCCGGAGAGGAAGGTCGCGGGTTCGATCCCCGACCGCGTCATACCAAAAGACGTTAAAATATGGTACTTGTTGGTCCCTGCCTGGTGCTCGGCATTAATGGGTACAACAAGGACTGGTCGGCTCGGAGTCAGTATAATGTGTCTGAGTGGGGTATTCATGCTTCACTGCGGCATGGTATCTCAGTGGGCTAGCACTAAAACCAGCTTCAGCCTGGGCTAGTACAAGCAGCCGCACATACACATACACACGCATGCACGTCATCATATGAGCGAAATATTCTCAAGCACGACGTAAAACCCAATTTCACCTAACCTCACCTCACTTTGGAGTCATGGGTAATGACATTTCAGCATCAGCCTCCACTAGGAGTCACTTCGGTATCATCAGAACACACAATGGATAAGAATGACTACCCGAGCATCGAACACACACCTCATTGCCTTGATTTATGACTTATTCCTCGTAATTACAAACGTTTGTAATATTCACGCTCTTTTGTAATTCAGTATCATTTCATGCATTCTCTTCGCACAGAGGTTACTAGTCATATCTTCCTACAAACCTCTGTTCTAATGCGGCCCTTTCATGGTGCGGGTGTTCAGGATTCATGATTGGAGGCAATCAGATTTAGTTGTGCAATCAGCGACGTTTCAAAAGTGATCATTCGCAAGGCCTCGGCAATTTCCGTATGCTTCAGGAAAACTAGAACCTCTTCCCCTGCGCGATGCGCAAACGTTTCTTCTAGACAGAACTCAGTCATGTAACGGTGGAGGACGGATATTTTTGGCCCCACATTTGCTTGTGTTAATCAAGTTGGATCTAAGTCGTTGTAACACGTTTTCTGATTGGATAGAAAGAAGGGAGATGATTCGTGTTGCGACTTTTTGCCGCTAGGGGATTTTACCAGAACCGGGAAATATGGCCGTATTAGATCAGAGGTTCGTAGGAAGATATGACAAGTAACCTCTGTGGGAAGAGAATGCATTTCATGCTGCTTTTAGCAATATTCCAGCATTGTAGTGTCAGGGAACACAGAAATGGGCTTCATATAATGTAACCATGTGGGGAATCAAACCTTGGTCTTTGGCATTACAAACACTTTAACCACAGGGCTACCCTACAGGTATTATGAGAAACTAAGTTGAAATGAAACCTCCGTAAATATTTCAAGTACCTTTTTAAAAAGAAATGCAGAATTAACATATAAAACTAGACTGTTTATTATGTCATCATTTACACACTAATGTATGGTTCATTCGAACATGAGTGACATGTACAGCACTTAATGACACATGCTGCTTTGTCTGTCATTGGACTCTGAAACTGACAAGGTTTGTGATGTATTTCAGGTTCCATGTATCTATGCAATGTTTATACAAGTGTTGTAATATTGGAAACATTTTTACCATACCCCTGCTTCAGATTCAAGCCAAAGAAAACAGGAAAAATCTCGATTTTAGACCCATGGGCTTCATTTAACATGGGCTTATATACAGGAAATCCCAGTATGAAGCATCAACAGTACTTCAGCAGGGTTCCGAAACTTAATCGCAAATCTGTAATCACGTGACCAGTCATGTGACATCTAGCAACAGGTGTTGCCAGTGTGTCAGTCATACTCAGTACATTAGTAAGATAGTATACAATGCTGTTCTGTATATATCCATTAAGCATATACTATGATACTGTGGGAATGTTGCTGTGCTGTGATAGTGACTGGGGACATCCGGTCTCGCTCCGGTCAGTTTGTTGACCCTCAGGAGTGGCCGCACTGTTCTGTAGGTCACCAATACGCCTCTCTAAGTGGTCCTGGCATTTCAAAACATCATCCATCTTCAAAATCAAACACAATTCAGCAATTACTGAATCTCCGGTTAAACTCCTTGTTTTGTTCTCTTCCGACATTTGGCGTCTGCTCGGGGAATGTACTGAGCATGACTGTGGCAATATGTTTAACAATTTCACGTTTGAAATTTGGTGAATAAATTCACAATTTAACATCAGTTGTTTGTAATGACTGGTCATGGTGATGTAAGTTCACTTAAATCATGTTTCTGGGTCAGTAAATGTATGCCAGTTTTTCGGTTATGTCGAACCTCAAATAACTCAAAGTATTTATATAAGTCCTTTTAACTTCAACACAATGGTGTTTGATCTGTTTGGCATTTTAGAAGTTGATGAAAACTAAACTCACTCACTCTTACAGTGGTGTTTGACTGTAGTTCTAGTCTGGGAGTATCTTATCGAGGCAGGGGTGTGGTGAGAAAGTTTCACAAAACTCGTCCCTTGTAATCAGGGACTTTTATCAGGTGTTGTTGCTGTTGTTTCTATGTTGTTCTGGTTGTACCAGTAGCACTCAATATTGGAACAAACAATGTCAGTAGATCGGTTATGTGATTTAAAATTGTACATGGACATTTGTTTTCTTGAACTGTTGCCCTTTTTCACAGAATCATGCTGTCTATATTATATTCTTTTCATACAAATTTTAAACAAATCACTGTTGCATTCAGGAAACATGTTTTGAAATTTATTTAATTTCCGTAATCATGTACTTTGAATCGTATCATGTTGCACATCAACATGAAGCACAGAATGTGAATGAAGTCATGTGACTGACAAGGGTTTATCATGACAAATTGTGTCCGGGTTAGAATTGATCTTCAGTAACCCATGGTTGTCATAAGAGGCGACAAAGGGATCTTGTGGTCAGGCTTCGCTGGCTTGGTTGTGACATGTCATCGTATCCCAATTGCTTAGATCGACGCTCATGATGTTGATCAGTGGATTGTCTGGTCAGGCTTGATTATTTACCGACAGCCGCCATATAGCTGGAATATTGCTGAGTGTGGCGTTAAACAACCAAACCAACCAAAACTCGGTACGTAACCATAGTGACAGTTTGTCACAGAATTGCTGTGATTATTATCAATGTACAATAGCTTATCGCCATTTTATTTTCTTGTGGCCTGGGAGTTTTGTTTTTGAATGAAAAAAAGAAATATTTTTCACAACCTGTCACATGTTAACTGAACAGTATCAGCATCGTTTCATCTTTTACATCCAAACTTTAAGAATGTCTCAAACTGAACTTGTTTTGCATCAGCATAATTATTATATTTTCTTGTCTGGACAAGTTGTTTTTCTGAGATCATTATCACATATACCACTAACACAGTTACCCATTTAAGCTTCATTGAAAACAGCAGAATCTGTCTGTTGACAGCTGTAATTTTTGTGGTTAACAATATGGAAGACCCACACATAAACTGGAGTACAGAGGGCTTGAATATTTCATAGAGGGAGACTGCAAGCTATAAGGTTCTTGAAATAGCAATAATATGGAAACTTTCATAATTTGTGCAGTACATGTATATGGATACAGTTAGGGCTGCAACGATTTGGTTAGATTCATCGAAAATCGAATCTGACATCTTAGTTTCAATTTTCAATAAAAATTATCACTATTTTGATTCGATATTTGAATACCTATTGAAATTATTTCCACACAGCCAGAATGTAAGTTTGACTCCAACTCGAGCAGTTTCGAGCGCTGAAATAAGACGAAATGTGATTGGTTGACACCAGGCTAATTATCCAATGAGAATTGTTGTTAGTAGACATCGCCAAGTTGATGATGGATTTTCTAAAAAAGCCGATTCTGAGAGTTAAATGAAATCTCATGATTTTACTTGTATGAAGAATCTAATCGAAAATGATCAAATTGTGTGTCCAATATCAAAAATCGAATCGAATCGAGGTCTGGGTGAATTGCTGCAGCCCTAGATACAATTATTGAACATATAAAGAGAACATATAAAGAGAAGCTTTTTGTAATCAAGGTACAATTTCAGGGGTGGCTTTAAAAATATTAGCTCTTTTCTCATAGGCCCAGTCATCTAAAGGCAGAGTAAAACAGAGTTGCTTCCCTTTGGGAGGTTGGAAATTTGTAATACTGAGTTTGAATCCCGCTTTGCCCTGATTATGTCTGTATGTTTGTCAACATCTTACCGATACTTGTGGGCTTCGCTAAAGTGGTAAATGTCGAAAACCTGCATCCATTTGTAATATCTTTTCACATAAATCAGCTACCCTTTTGTTGGACTGAAATATTGTTTAAGGCGCCATTAAACCAAACACTCCTGATCAGTATATTGTGGTTATTGTCGGAGCACTCAGTCAGAGAGGTCAACTGACCCCTCAAAACTGAGGCTTCAACTTTGACCATTTTGAGAGCTGGTTGTCCAGTTATGTTTGCCCTCTGATAGATCGACTGGCTTCTGAATCACACACCCTCAAAACTGAGGGTTCAACTTTCACAAAGTTGAGAGCTGGTTCTCCAGTAATAGGTTTGCCCTTTGATAGATCAACTGGCTTCTGAATCAGACACCCCTCAAAATTGAGGCTTCAACTTTCATAAAGTTGAGAGCTGGTCGTTAAGTTACATGTTCGACCTCTGACAGATCAACTTGCTTCTGAATCAGAGACCCTCAAAACTGAGGGTTCAACCTACCTCTACCTTGTCATAGTTCAGAGTCAGTTGTATGCCCTGTGATCGATCAACTGGAACCCTTCATATGTGAGGGTACACCCTGCACCTACCTTGTCACAGCAGATTGCTGGTTATTCTGTTGTAAGTTCAAACCCTGCTAGGTCTACTGTCATTTTGTCTGTATTTATTAACCTGCCTTACTTTTATCAAAGTTTATGTATTACATATCTTGCATTATTTGTTAGTGTTGCCATCATCCTCATCACAACACTAATTAATATCGTTAAGACCACCTACTCATTCACAATATTGTTGAATAAAAATATTATGGTCCTTAACTTAGTCAAGAGTGTTTTAGTCAATGTTTCAAATAAAAATAAAAAACATTGACAATGATTTGAAATAAAAGGTAATTTGCGTCACTTTATGAATTTGAAAAAAAAAAATGCCACAGTAATAATGCCTTGTTTTAAGCATCCTTGTGCTTAAGAGAACCAAAAATGGTTTTACTCACCAAATATATATTATTGTTTATGGCTCCCTTGAACATCTGTTGTATATATTTTGTTTTAAAGGCTTGTTTTGTTGTATTTTGTCGAAATAACTTCTGAACAGAATGCAAAGATTATGCAAATTGTGAGTTTGTCTGTAAGACTTTGTGTGCTGATTCATGTTATTATTTTCTAAGTGATTATGGCAGGTGTATAGTTTATATTTATACTGTCATTCTTTAATTGAGGCATCATTTGTAAAAAAAATGGAAGTTGTTATAGATTAAAGGACAACTGAATTTGTGAATGTTTGTTGTTTGTTATGCAAACTTTTTAAAAAAATGCAATTGAATTGGGTTGTTGAAATATTTATATAATAAATTAATGTACATTCTTTAAAACAAATATTTTTCCCAGTGAAAACCAGGTTAGAATTGGATTTCAGCAACCGATGCTTGTCAATAGAGGTGACTAACGGGTCAGTCAGGTGGTCAGGCTTGCTGGATACATCCTCAGTTATTTACACACAGAGCGATTGTTTTAGGGTAAAAGATACGATTTTTATGACTGGTTTCAAACTGAAATTTTGCAATCCTGACTACGGTAAATGTGAAACACGTTAACATGTCTTTCTCTCTCTGTGTATATATATGCATAGTATATATAGTGATACAGGTTAGCTATGAACATAATTTCTTTTCAGTTGCCACGGTAACGAAACAATAAACAGACAACCAAGTAGATAACAATGTATTTTTATTTGCATGATATTAATTATGATACATCAACAACAACCTGATATACGATATAATTGTGCATACCTCCAAAATCTATATGCCATATGAATCACAGTAACAGGGTAGGTACTGAACATTTCTAATAATCTCATATCTGAGCACATTCTACCACGAGTACCACATGTGTTGGTTATATGAAGGTGTCCTTAGACACTTGGTTAATGTAGGTAGATCTACATTGGGACTTCTGTGGGGTTAGGATGCATTAGGTCAAGTGGATGGTGTGAGGGTCACCAGGGTGGGCTGAGGGTCAATGAGATGGGGTGAATGTGGGAGGGTCACCAGGGTGGGCTGAGAGTCAGTGGGATTGGGGTGAATGTGGGTGGGTCACCTGGGTGGGCTGAGGGTCAATGAGATGGGGTGAATGTGGGTGGGTCACCTGGGTGGGCTGAGAGTCAGTGGGATTGGGTGAATGTGGGTGGGTCACCTGGGTGGGCTGAGGGTCAATGAGATGGGGTGAATGTGGGTGGGTCACCAGGGTGGGCTGGAGCTGAGAGTCAGTGGGATTGGGTGAATGTGGGTGGGTCACCTGGGTGGGGCTGGGTGGGTCACCTGGGTGGGCTGAGGGTCCGTGGGATGGGGTACATGTGGGTGGGCTGAGAGTCAGTGGGATGGGGTGAATGTGGGTGGGTGGGTGTGGGTGGGTCACCTGGGTGGGCTGAGTCACCAGGGTGGGCTGAGAGTCAGTGGGATTGGGGTGAATGTGGGTGGTCACCTGGGTGGGCTGAGGGTGAATGGGGTGGGTGGGTCACCTGGGTGGGCTGAGAGTCAGTGGGATTGGGTGATTGTGGGTGGGTCACCAGGGTGGGCTGAGAGTCAGTGGATTGGGTGATTGGGTGTCACCTGGGTGGGCTGAGGTGTGGGTGAATGTGGGGGTCACCAGGGGTGGGCTGAGAGTCAGTGGGATTGGGTGAATGTGGGTGGGTCACCTGGGGTGGGCTGAGAGTCAATGAGATGGGGTGAATGTGGGTGGGTGGGCTGAGGTCAGTGGGATTGGGTGAATGTGGGTGGGTCACCTGGGTGGGCTGAGGGTCAATGAGATGGGGTGAATGTGGGTGGACTGAAGGTCAATGGTTGGTTGTTTTAACGCAGCACTCAGCAATGTTCCAGCTATTATGGCGGTGATCTGTAAATAATCGAGTCTGGAGCAAACAATCAAGTGATCAACAGCATGAGCATCGATCTAAGTCAGCGAGGCTGACCACCTGATCCTGTTAGTCGCCTCTTGCGACAAGCATGGGTTACTGAAGACCAATTCTAACCCTTACTGACACAGAATTTGAAACAAGGTTCACGATGTCTCTTGCCTGATGGTGTGTCCTGTGTTAGGTTATTAGCAATGTGAGATCTCGTAGACCAAATAATGTCTATTCTTTCTTTTGTGCACGGCTTTCAACAAATCACATAAGCCCACACTCGGAGAACACTGGTGTAGCAGTTACTGACACAGGATTTGAAACAAGTGGTGCGAAATCTCTAGCCAGATGGCTTGTCCTGTGTCATGTGATTAGCAATGTGAGATCTTGGACTCAAAAATGTCAGTCCTGGGACCTAGTGTGAATGAGTCCGATGGCATGAAATGGAACCACAACAAGGATAGGGCAACTTGACTTGAGGTAAACAGGTTGTGTGGTGGGTATCGAAAAAGAATATTCATGGTATGGGTTTTAGGTATGGGGCAAGGATATGTGCTTCCCGGCTGGTTCTTTAGGGGAGCGATTGTTGGTTAGACCAGACATGTTTTACATCCAGGTTTACGGATATATTTGAAAATTCAGATAAATAATAGGTATTCCGTTTTCATACCGGTACTTAATTTTTGTTCAAATTTCGGTGGAAGTGATGCAGATGGGAAGGTGGATCTGTAAACTACTTAAGTGATGAAGTAATGTTGTGTTGGTGATGTGACATATACTATTCACACTTTGTTAAGGATCAAATCATGGATTCAACAGAAAACTATGAAGTGGGGTCTAATTTGGTATAAATATCTAAGCTTATTGTAAGCATGGTTCCTAGGTTTCAGTATGTCATTGCATCTTGTGGATCCCATACCTGCTATTGACAGGTGCTGTTTATTTGTCAATGACTCGTGCCATGATATGCAAAATGGTTGATTAGAGCCATGAAAACCGTTTCTATGGTTACTCCTGTACCAAGTGCATAAGGTTAGATTCAAGTGACTGTTTGCCTAAAGAGGGGTTACCATATTATTATTCATCCAGTTTTAAATGGATACAATTTCAAATTATTAATCTGTTTAAAGTTCTGAATTTTTGTGATCCTTATCAAAGTGTGAGTAGTATATATATGGAGTTGTGATGGTGTGAGAGATGGGGATGTGTTGAACAATATATATGTGAGGATGGTGTTGTGAGAACAAATGCAGACATATAAATTTAGAAAAAGTGAGGTAAGGGTTATGTAAGCTTCCTGGGGTTAGATATAAAACGAGGGTGGGGATGGGTACCTGGGGTATAAAACGAGGGTGTTGAGAGGCTGATGTAAGCTTCCTGGGATGGATGTTGCTGTATTGCTCTCACATCATTAAGGCTGATGCAGTGTGCGAAATAGCCACTGGCCCGCTAGCTCGTGGCCCAAAGCCGAACTGCATTACTCAAAAGAAGTTAAGGACACCCCATGTCTTAACAGCTTGACTATAGTAATATTTATGGATAGGACAGATTAAAAATAGTAATATTAAAGAACTGGGCGGTCCATGACAGATTGACTACAGTAATATTAGTGAGTGAGTGAGTTTAGTTTTACGCCACACTCAGCAATATTCCAGCTATATGGCGGCGGTCTGTAAATAATCGAGTCTGGACCAGACAATCCAGTGATAAACAGTATGAGCATCGATCTACGCAACTGGGAACCGATGACATGTGTCAACCAAGTCAGCGAGCCTGACCACTCGATCCTGTTAGTTGCTGGCTTACGACAAGCATGGGTTACTGAAGATCAATATTCTAACCCGGATCTTCACGGGTTACAGTAATATTAAAGAATATCATGTCATAACAGATTGACTACAGTAATATTAAACAATCTGTGCTGTGTCCAATGATATTTAAGAATCAGGGGTCCATGTCTTGACCCATATTAATGAACTGGGTGGTCCTTAACCTTTTTTGAGTAGAATAGCTGATTTGCAAGCCACTCTTGGTGAGTTATTTCGTACGACCGATGAAGGGTCGGGATGGGAATGGAAGGGACACAATGACCATGACAATACACAACAAAATATAGTTCCTCTAAACTGATGCCATTTAAACAGATATTTCACAACTCGACAGTCGTGCAGCACAACACATTCTTTAAATATAAACAAGTACCATATTTGTTATAATAAAAGCACTGGGCACTTAGTTCTGGAGGTGGCAGCAAGGGTGGTCCTTTTGCTCACAATTATGTTTTATTACAAAAAATGTCATTTGGAGAATTTTGCCCAGATGGTTAGGAGGGGCTTTCATTGGATAAATATGGTAAGTGAGCTTAAGCATGAGATGCAGCACTCCACCTGATGATGAGACTGACGACTTCTATTGGTTATGTCATGTACAACTCAACAACAAGGGACACATGTTCTATGTTTGAATGGGAACACAGGGCTTTACACAGTGGGCCACAAATGGATTCCTTAAAGGGGCTCTTTGAGTACTTACAAAACACTGCCAGGGGGAATATGTTCACTTTAAGTCCCTTAGTAAATTTCCTTTATGATTATTTATAGTGAGCGAGTGTAGAATTTTGTGTTTTGCCATTGTCATTCAGCAATATGATATTTCAACAATATTACCTGATTATTTCAGCAATATTATCTAAATATTTCAGCAATATTCAAGAATATCACCATTACATTTCGGGAATATTTGCCACAATATTTCAGCAATATGAGCACAAGATTTCACCAATATCTTTCATGATATTTCAGCAATATTACAGCAATATCCCTGGAATATTTAAGCCATATCTAAACAGCATTACTTCTGTTTCATGATAAGATTTCAGCAACACCATAGGGATATATAAGCAATATTTCAACAATATTAGCAAAATATTTTGGTAATATCCCAGGAATATTTCAGCAATATTACTGCAATATTTCAACACTATCGCTGCAAGCAGAACCCTGTTAGACAAAGCGATCTTAGTTCTACAATTATTGATCGGCTATGTTAAAGTATAGGAGTTGCGATCATAAAAGCCAGCTTTGTCTAACAGGGCCCTGAACCAGAGAAGAGCAACGTGACATCCTATCTTGCTAAGCAAACACTGTTGCCAATTAAACAATTCATCTGATCCACATTTAGTTTCCTTCAACAATTCATCTGATCCACATTTAGTTACCTATAAGAATTCATCTAATCCACATCAAGTTACCTTTAACAATTCATCTGATCATCAAGTATTTGCCTCTACTCACCCAGATACAGGTAAAATAGGATACAATATATACAACGGGAGATATAAATATGTATATATACAGACATACAACCATCTCAAAGTGCCCCTTTAATCCTTGTTTGCAGTGTATACAATTAGGCCTGAAAGAACTGGGTTCCTTCTCACCCTTTTGTTGAAACATCAGGGCAGCTATATCAAGTACCCCAGGACCATCCCTAATTTGGAGTGAGTGAGTGAGTGAGTGTATTTTTAAGCTGCTTTCAGCAATATTTCCAGCAATCTGATGACAGGGGATACCAGAAATGGGCTTCACACATTGTACCCAGGTGAGGAATCGAACTCGGGTCTTCAGTGTGACAAGCGAACACTTTAACCACTAGGCTACCCCACCAACTCCCCTAATTTGGAACACTGATTGTGTGAGTGAGTGCATTTAATGCTACTTTGGAAAGGGGTCCAGCTATGTCACAGTTTTTCAGCAACATGGGAACGCCTGAAGTGGTGCTTCACGAGCTTAGGCACAGTATTGACAAGCCAAAACATTTAATGTGGTGAACTGGAATTCAGAACCATGATCATAGGTTCCTTGCATGCACAGGGGACACAACTCTGCACAGTCAATTTTGGCACCTAACATTACTAGGCAACTCTTGGCCCCTCCCTGTGTGCAGGGAGCTGATAATATGTGTATTTCCTCTATTAAATACCAAAAAATGTCTTTAGATAATACTCTAAGGGTTGGAAAATTATGTACAAGCTCACCAGTGTGGCTTAACAATTACTGAACATTTCTTTTCAATTTCACCACAAAACTTTCTGGTGTTATTAAATATCTAGCATGAGTTAGAGACCAAGCATTACACTAACATTTACAAGAGGAAATACTGTATACCACAAACAGGCTAGCTACATGCATAGTGTGAGGTTCTAAGTTGTATACTATTGCATAGGCTGACCAGCTATTGGTCAACACACAACACTGGCAGGCTAGTGTTCACAACACAGCACTGACAGGCTTGTGGTCACTACACTTCACTGACCAACTTGTGGATTCTACAGCTGGACAGTCGGCTAATGGGTGGTATATGTGAACAACCTTTTCTGTGCTAACTATAAAACAGTTCCATAAAACACCTACATGTGTCCGTCAAGTAACATATACCTTATGGCTAAACATAATGCCATGCTAATAGGTTCTGTAGCTCACCTGTCTCAATGTGACCAAGCTAAATGAAATTTGGAACAATCTGTCATAAAGTACAGGAACGATTTTTTTTTATGGATAGACAATTTCTTAATTGCAATGGATGTGACGTTTCAGTGTTATCAAGCGAGATAACAGGGTTAGCATCTACACCGAAACATTGCATCCATTGCAATACAGAAGTTGTCTATCCATAAAAAAATCGTTCCTGTACATCATCCCAGCTTCCAAACGCCACTCAAAGAAATCAGTCATAAAAACTGAACAAGCTGACAGTCCTTACCTATTTAGTCTAATTATTTAGCTACCGGTAATTTTAATGTTGGATTGGAAAATAATGAAGTTTACAATCAACAGTATTGGTTGATATAACCTGGAAAATGTGAACCCCTGGTTCAGGTAAACTATAATGAACATTTTCAATTCAAGCAAACTTCAGTGAGTGAGTGAGTTTAGTTTCATGCCGCTTTTAGCAATATTCTAGCAATATTCTAGCAATATTCCAGCAATATCACGGCAGGGGACACCAGAAATGGGCTTCAAATGTTGTACCCATGTAGAATCGAACCCGCATCTTCAGCATGACAAGCTAACGCTTTAACTGCTAGGCTACCCCACAGCCCGTCAAGCAAACTAAAGCCATCCAAACAATTCACCAAGAGGCAGCCATTTTCAATGTGCCATACTTGCATTTTGATTCGGTCTTGATTCCCAAAATATATTGACAATTCACCAAGAGGTAGCCATTTTGAATGTGCCATAGGTACTTGCATTTTGATTCAGTCTTGATTCCCAAAATATATCGACAATTCACCATGATGCAGCCATTTTGAATGTGCCATACTTGCATTTGATTCGGCCTTGATTTCCCAAAATATATCGACAATTCATTTTGAAAGATATATTGACAATTTACCAAGAGGCAGCCATTTTGAATGATATATATCGACAATTCACCCAAGAGGAGCCATTTTGAATGATATATCACCACGAGGCAGTCATTTTCAATGTGCCATACTTGATTGATTGGGTTTTGATTTCAAACCAATGAGGAAGCAGATTCTTAGCTAAGTAAGTGATACAAGAGAATGAGAAAATCTCACTTCCAAGTCAAAGTTTCTGTGGTAGATCAGTTCAAAGTATCTATTCACACAGCAAACTAAAGTTTGACAACACATGTTGTTAAAACTTTAAAAGGTGTCAAACTCACGTGTTCAAACGTCAAACGAAAGTGGTCATTCTTTCATGTCATTTGTGCGCCATGTCACATCACATGACAATTTCTTTGACTGCGATTGGTTGTTTCTGAACAACACGAGTTTGACAACTCTTCACATGTCAAACTCGAGTTGGACAACACCGAAAGTTGGATGGAAAAGTTGGTGAGAATAGAGACCGATCCTGTTTCTCCACAACTGTTTGACAACTCTGAAATTGGTGTTGGTGGCGAGTTGTTGGAATGTGCACACTCTCAAACTTTGTTTGATGTGTGAAGGATGCTTGAGAAAGATGATATGATACACTGGGTGATGAAAGATCTATCTTAAACAGGCACTTATTTTAAAAGATCCTGAATGGTACCAATGATATTTATCAACTACCCTTTGCTTTTGCCTCTAGTTCATCTTGGCACAATGCCAAACATAATCACATCAATTAGATGCTCTCTACATCCAGGTCTGACACCCCTCCATCACATAAAGCTATCAGCATCTCCTGAATCGATCAAACTCTAAATGGTGTGTGAGAAATACACATTATGTCAGACAGAACATATACGATCCCCAAACCACCTCATCATCATCATCATCATCATCATCATCAGCTTCTGAACTTCAGTACAAGAAATTACAGCATTTGAGGCACTACTTCTAATTTCCACATCACTAAAGTAAAAGGTACTCCCAAATACAACCAACAAATTGAAAAATATGAAACCAATCAATAATGTTTCTCTTAAAAATGTTTACTATCACAGGGGCATTTTTGTGGGTTTTCATTTGATTGATCAAAATATATAAAACTGGGTCACAAGCTCTGCATGTCAAAGGACCATGTTGTCAAATAGAAAAACTGCTCTAGAAAGTTGATATCAGACTGGATCAACAAGTTTTATTGAATTGGGAAATTTACTCATTGTTCACAACTTTCGTCTCACTTTGTGAGGAAGGCATAAAGTCATTGAGAGAGTGAGAGTACTTTTAAACCACTTTTAGCAATACTCCAGCAATAACATGGAATTGGACACCAGAAATGGGCTTCACACACTGTACCCTGTATGGAATTTAACCCAGTCTTCAGCGTGACGAGTGAACGCATTAACCACCACTTTTACCTCACCAAGCTGATAAAGGTACCAAAATAGAACAAGCAAAAGAAATGATTTTTTTTAAATAAAAAACTTAGAATAGGCATAATAAACCCTGTGCTATGTGGATGATATCATATTTTCTTATGCCAAAAGTATTGAGTCATTTTAACCATATGACAAGTACGAATTATACGAAACGAGTGTCCTTCCTATGGTATCTGACCAAGCGAAAGAGAGGTCAGAAACTATAGGAAGGTCATGAGTTTCGTATAATTCATATGTCATGAGACTGAGTGTGGTATTTTATTTATTACCCACGTCTTACATGCACTGAAATGACAAAATAGCGTATTTTTGTTATTGATATGGTTTCAAACCGAAACCGGTTTCATAAAGAGGTTGCAGAAGAATTTTGTTCTGTAGTACACTTTTGCATGACATCACACTGTATTGACGTCACTACACCATTCTCGTCTGTCCCCTTGGTAACCGACGTCACGATGCATGTCAGTTGTCATTGCCTCTCGTACAGCCTCCTACAGTAAACTACTCCGTAGCACCCCGTTTCTTGGTTTGCAACTGCTTCACCCGGCTAACATCACTGGTGGAAACATTGCGTTTATGTTTTTCGACGGATATAATGTCTCAGTTCAACTCACAATTAAACAGCGACACGGCAACGTTCGCAATGTTTACATTCCCACAATGCATCTAAGTTGTAGAATGAATGAATTCAAGTGTTTGTTATGAATGAACAAGTAGTTCCGTCACAACATGACCTAACTGAGAGGTCATCGGTTATCCAATCAAATCGTTAGAATCTCAGGTCAAGTCGTTACGACACATGTCAACGCAATACGACACTCGTGTGACGTACGAGATTAGTATGCAACTACCCATACGTTGACCACGTGGGTAATAAAGAAGAAATAATAAACCAATGAGGAATGGTCGTGGCGGTATTGAACTAAATTTGCCTATGTTGAATTCAAATGAATCCCTGAAACTGAACAAACGAAACCATTTATCTTCTAAATGTGTGCAATGAATGCTAATTGTAATTTATCAGAGAGTGATGCATGGTAATCTTAATCCCTGAACGTAAAACATACCCCAGTAGGACAAGAACTGGTACATCATCATGTCTTGTGCTGTTAAATTCAAATTTCATATTTTTCATTGATTTTGTTACTTTATGTTCATTCACATAGAGCATCGCCAGTTGAAGTTTATGACTGTGCAAAATAAATGAAATGACAAGTCTGAGGTGTGCACTAAACACAAGAAGATGATGTCTCATGTATTGCTACATATAGGGTAACAAATAAAGACATGGAATGATTGCAAAACAGAAATCAACACATAGCTTCAAAAGCCAAGCTGGCTTGTCGTCTGAAACATTTTATCCTGATAAACTTAAAATGCATGTATATTTTGGTTTTGTTTAAAAATGATTTCTTGATCTGTTAATTGTATACCACTTCTGACTTGCCCAATAGAAATATTAATAGACACAGTCTAGTGGGCTAGTATTTTGATTAGTTAATAATGCAATATAAATCAAGCAGGATACACAAAGGTTAAATACATAATCTCAGTAGTTGGGTGCAATATGCATAACACTAACGGAGGTAAATAACTATAATCACAATAACAATCAGTGAAAAGAATGATGAATAAAACAGAATTCATCCATAACCAAGCAACATGTAAGCAGCACATGATGCTGAACAAATATTCACCCATGGACCATAAGTACTCACACAAAATGGCTGCAGACTGTGTTCCACCTGTTCCATTACTCTGGACTTGAAATTTGTAATTATTATATTTTAAAACGAATGTTTTTGCAGCACTGGTGGAGGTAATATCAGTGATTATTACTTTTTATAAAGGAGTACTTTTGTGATTTATAGAAACACTCAAAATGTGATACAGGAAGTTCACAAAGTTATCTCCCTTTCTCTTGTGACGTCTGCTATCCACAATCAGAGACCATATAATAGATCTATTAATCTATTATATGGTCTCTGCCACAATGGATGGATCTTGACACATAATCAACATAGTGATCTTCAAAGAACATCTAAATGAACAAAGGTGAGATCTTTGTAAGAACAAGAGCATTCATGCAAATCTTTGGTGTCCCAATTAGTCCAGATCTAAAGCTATATTCCATCCCTCTGTTGAGCTGAAAGACATGTCCTTACACTGCGGCCATTTTGTGGAATCCTGATGGTCCTAGACTTTATAAATGAAATAAGATAAACATTGTTCACATCTCAAATGGCTATTTGTCAACTTCAACAAAAACAAAAATAAACAAAAAGATCAGAGTATGTGTCATTCCATCAGCTCTAACAACATTTTCATGTCAGTAAGTTACAAACATAAGTTAATCACTGCAGAGTATATCTGAAGCACAACATACATGAGGCCTTAGTATGCTACTTATTTCTAATTAAATAATAAATTAAAACATCTTACAATGTAATACCAACAAAGAAATGTTTTAATTTTTGTTCTATTATGAAGTCATTTCTACTCCCAGCTTCAAATGATCAATGAAAAATAACATCAAAATCAGATACTAGTGCATGCTACGAACACTAAGCTGTGATTTTAATCAAAAGTCAAATAAAAGATAGATCATTCAAAAGTCTGTGGTTATCTTTGCAACAAGGATGTGCTTATGATCAGTATTCATATAACTTAATTGAAATAAAAATGTAATGAAAGAGCATCTCCAGAAATAATTAAAGGTGATTCATGCAATTTTTAAGAGACACAAAAATGTCAAAAGAACTATTATCTTCCTGCTGTATGCAGCTGACTATGTTCAGAGACTGCAGTGCTAACAAGTTTGGATTACTGAATACTTCACACAGAAGAATGTTACTGACATGTTACTACAGATGGTATTGAGTGACTGAGTTTGGTTTTACGCCGCTTTTAGCAATATTCCAGCAACATCACGGCAGGGGACACCAGAAATGGGCTTCACACATTGTGCCCATGTGGGGATTCAAACCCGGGTCTTCGACGTGACGGGCCAACGCTTTAACCATTAGGCTACCCCACCGCCCCATAGATGGTATTGAGTTTAGGGGTGACTATTGAGGAGGAAACAACTATTGCGATATCAATAGTCTATTGCAACATACTATTGCGATATCGATAATCTATTGAGACCAACTATTGCAATAGTTTTTCTCTCCTTGAATTGTCTCATTTGAAGTTATTGCCCAAATGAATGTATAGTTTATATGCGATAAAAACAAGTTGAAGTAGTTTCAGTCTCTTTTAATAACTTACAAGAAACTTGAAACCCAGATCAAGTAAACAGTTAAAACATAAACTCAATGAAGCTGCAAGTCTGCACCCAAACATACTGTATTTTGCGCTGTGAATTTATCAACGAAAGTCCATGTACTAAACTATCGACAGTCACACATACTATCGATGCATCAATAGTTTTTGTTTCTACCATCGATTAATTGCTATCGGGGACTCAACAATTGCAATCCATCGATAGTTCAATGCATCGTTACAGCGCTAATTGAGTTGTTATTAAGGTCTTTTAACAAATACCAGTAACACAAGCAACACAAAAGTGGCGATTCTTGAATCTCAGACATAATAGTGGCTAGAGTCAGACAATGAGCAGATAAAACAACCTCTGAAGATTTGATTTTAAGTACTAATATTAGTACTGACAGAATGTATAGCTGTCGAGTTTTAAAAAACACAAATGCCATTTCAACTCACTGGGGAGCATACAACCAATGGATAATAACTCAAATTTCAGACTTCAGAGTGAGTATGCTTTTACGTTGCTTTTAGCAATATTCCAACAATCGCACAGCAGGGGACACCAGAAATGGGCTTCACACATTATACCCATGTGGGGAATCGAACCCTGGTTATCGGTGTGACAAGCGAACGCTCTAACCACAAGGCTACCCACAGCCCCCGCCAAAAGTTTCAAACTTGTTTGGACAACGCCATACATACATTTGTTGTTTTTAAACAACAAATGAATTTGAGACATAAAAATTTCACATTCAATCTGACCATCTGAGGTAAAATAATGTCCAAAGTTGAAGAAATGACCAGAAAACACAGTCTGAAACAACTGATGCAGCTATGTGTTAAACACAACTCAATGATTCTGTCATCAATAAAACAAAAAACCATAAAACAATCAATGCCCCAAGTAAAATAAACATGTATAAACAAAATGGAAGGAATGGAATGACTATGTTATATTGTTTTGGAAAATCTTTCACTGACAGAAGTTGGTTAGTTTGTTGTTTAACACCGCCCTCAGCAATATTCCAGCAATAAGACGTCAGTCTGTACATAATCGAGTCTGGACCAGACAATCCAGTGATCAACAATATGAGTATCATACTACACAATTGGAATACGATGACAAGTGTCAACCAAGTCAGCAAGCCTGACCACCTGATCCCGTTAGTCGTCTCTTACAACAAGTATGTGTTACTGAAGACCAATTCTAACCCAGACCTTCACGGGTTTCACTAACAGTAAAATCAGCAGGTGAAGGAATAGCAATTGTTGGGTTTGTAGACATGAGTCAATCTCATTGACAAGTGCATGTTCCCCATACTGAAAAGCCAGAAATGCACACAGACCTTGCTAGGTTAAGTCCATGGGCATATAAATGGAATGACGATCAAATGTTTCTAAGCCCATGGGCTTATATTTAACAAAACACTTGTTTGGGAAGGTATGTTCAGTGACAAATAATAGCACTTACATGCATGGCACAATTTAACCTCGTTTCACACTACAAGTTTTGTCAAAAAACAGTCTGTGGTTTTCGATGCTTACAAGACACTCTGGACATGTCAGTGATATGATGTAGATTTGCTGCGATAATTTCAGCTTTTATTATAGCAGAGCCCCATCTAACAGGGCATGGTGTGGAAGCACTTTTTTCTGCCTAGAGTGAGTGAGTGAGCATAGTTTTAAGCCACTTTTATCAATATCACGGTGGGGGACACCAGAATTGTGCCCCTCCTTCCTGGAGGTGCTATCTCAAAAATTCATGAATTTTTCAATGTCAAATTCAGTGTCGTGTTAACACTCTTGTATTTTTGTGCTTTTTAATAGAACTCAGTAAGAATAGGTAAAACTATAAGTAAACCCAGGGCAAGGAAACACATATTCCTAGTAACTGTCATCCACATATATACAGATATATACAGAGATCTATAGAGATGACAAAACTTGATGGGGGATCATCTTTATTTTCATCCATAAAGTTTTGTCATCTCTATACCACCAACTTCTAGAATACCACTCAAAATAAATCAGTGATTTATGGCTGTTACTGGGGCATGCTAGGAATGACAGCCTTGACCTTCATCTACCAGGACTTGCTAAATATTGAGTGAATCAAAATTCATTGAATAAATGATGATCTAGTTGAAGACATTATGAGTCTTAGCCGAGGATACCTCAATATGTGCCAATACTTTACTAATCGACAATTCTGTGCATAATTTTGTCTTGGACAAGCAAACTCATGTTAAATTTATTCAAACTGGCAATTTTAAACATATATTTATCATTTGAATGTTGGTCACTTCATTTGAAATTAACACAGTGGAAACAAATACTAGAAACAATGTAATCTGCAAAATAAATACAATATTGGAAACAACCATCCATTGGAATTTGACAGAGTTCACATTGACGTAATTGCTATGTTATTCTAAAGGCTGAAATCACCAATCAACAAACCCATGTGGGGCTTGTGGTCACATGGTGGTCACATGGGGGTCACTTGGTGGTCACATGATGGTCACATGGTGATGCTTGTGGACTGAACGTCATCCTCTGTCAGTGTCTGGTATAACCCATGCTGTCTACTTCAGTACTGGCAGGTTGTAAAAACTGAAGCCTGGGCGGCCTTGGACAGCAAAGTATATGTACACCAGGTGATACACTGAAACAGAATCACGTGATACCATGATGATGAGCCATGATACAGAATGATGTAGTGGTGGGCCGGGTGGGAGACTTGATAATTTTGGTGGTGATAGGATGAGATGAAGATGGTGGTGGTGTTGGTGCTGCTGCTGCTGGAGGTGTGATAAAGTTGATAATGGTGATGATGAGATGTGATGGTGATGATGAGATGTGGTGATGGTGATGGTGAGATGAGATGATGGTGATGATGAGGTGATGTGATGATGATGATGGTGATGGTGATGATGATGATGATGATGGTGATGGTGATGGTGATGGTGATGATGATATGTGGTGATGGTGATGATGAGATGTGGTGGATGGTGATGATGGTGATGGTGATGGTGGTGATGGTGATGTGATGATGATGGTGATGATGATGAGATGGATGATGGTGATGATGATGAGATGTGGTGATGGTGATGGTGATGATGATGATGGTGATGGTGATGATGATGATGTGGTGATGGTGATGAGATGTGGTGATGATGATGATGATGATGTGGTGATGATGATGATGATGATGGTGATGATGAGATGATGGTGATGATGATGATGATGATGATGGTGATGATGATGTGATGATGATGATGATGATAGTGATGATGAGATGTGGTGATGGTGATGGTGATGATGATGTGGTGATGATGATGATGTGATGTGATGATGGATGGTGATGATGAGATGTGGTGATGGTGGTGGTGATGATAGAGATGATGGTGGTGATGATGATGATGATGATGGTGATGGTGATGATGAGATGATGATGTGTGATGATGGTGATGTGGTGATGGTGTTGTGATGATGATATGTGATGGTGATGATGATGATGGTGATGGTGATGGTGATGATATGTGGTGATGGTGATGATGATATGTGGTGATGGTGATGAGATGTGGTGATGGTGATGGTGATGATATGTGGTGATGATGAGTGATGATGTGGTGATGGATTGTGATGAGATGTGGTGATGGTGATGATGTGGTGATGGTGATGGTGATGATATGATGGTGATGGTGATGATGATGGTGATGATGATGATGATGATGATGGTGATTGTGATGATATGTGGTGATGGTGATGATGATATGTGGTGATGGTGATGGTGATGATGAGTAGTGATGGTGATGGTGATGATATGTGGTGATGGTGATGGTGATGATATGTGGTGATGGTGCTGAGATGTGGTGATGGTGATGGTGATGATATGTGGTGATGGTGATGAGATGTGGTGATGGTGATGATGAGATGTGGTGATGGTGATGAGATGTGGTGATGATGATGATGAGATGTGGTGATGGTGATGAGATGTGGTGATGATGATGAGATGTGGTGATGGTGATGATGAGATGTGATGGAGATGGTGATGATGAGATGTGGTGATGGTGATGATGAGATGTGGTGCTGATGAGATGTGGTGGTGGTGATGAGATGTGGTGATGGTGATGGTGCTGATGAGATGTGGTGATGGTGATGATGAGTTATCAGATATCAAGTATTCCAGCCATATGTTATTGGTGTATACAGTGATGTCATCTGGTGTGATGATAGTCATGGTGATGCTGAGATAACTGGATCATAAAAACACAACATTACAGTGTTTTGAGATTTTATGCTCATTGTCATATTCCTTACAACATTATTTCACATACTCACCTCCAGGTATAAAACATAGCAGGCCGATGATGAAAAATACCAAACAGTGAAGACCTGTGAATAGAAACCACAACAACCTGAAGAGGAGCAACTAGGTGTGGGCTCGGATTTAGGGGTATCAAATATTAATTAAGGGAGGGAAGTTGTCTGAACCCCGTCTACCAAGTGTATACTACTTTGACCAGTAAATAACTGAACCTAGTCAGACCAGACAAACATATGTGATAACAACACAGGCACGAGTATATACAATCAGATCTACATCTACTAAAGCAATACCAGCTGGTTTAAAGGCACAATGTCACACCAGACTTCTCCCAAAAAATAAGTAATGCATTTCTCTCAATAATACTAACTATCAGCCCTCAGGGAAGCTACCATATAATTTATTCCCAAAATAACTAGTATTTAGATTACAATATTAAACTAAAAAGTTTGAAAGAATTAATGCAATGTTGCATTAAATTGACTCGCTCGACCTCTACCAACTGAAAAATATTTCAAGTGAACCCCATAGAGTTATGTCCCTTGGAGCGCTCTTCACGAATAACTTGTGATTGAGGCCAGTTCGGCAAACTACGACAACACCACGTGCGACAGTTTTCATTTATGGCAAGTGTTCTGTGTTTGGAAGCTGTTTGCCTCGAAGTTCCCATTATCAATTTTAGGCAAGTCGTAAGGGATAATAAGTCTTTTATTGCATATATAGGAAGCTAAAGTGAGTGCATATGTCCCAATATATATAATATAGGCCAAAATATTGTCGAAACTGTGTGACATTGTGCCTTAACACCACTTGAAGAGTTTTCAGTCAAAACAAGTCAGCTTATTTTGCGAGGAAAGCCTGAAGGAAACATTTTCATGAAACCCATGAGCAGGTTATGGTGCTGACCAAGAACACCCTCGGGAATAGAATAGAATAGAATAGAATAATCTTTAATGCCTTTTCAGGAACTGACTGACTGAGTTTAGTTTAACCGCATCAGCAGGTTATTGCTGACCAATATCACCCTCGGGGGGAAACCAAGTGAAGATCCAGGTTAGAACTGGTCTCGGCGGACGAAATAACGCAGTAACCAATCCTTTTCAGGAATTTGTGTTACATCAGCAGAGCTACTGACACATTAGAGAGATACCAAACATATTTACATAAATTCTTTGATTTTAGGTATCTTCACATTTGTTTAAAGAGATATGGTACTTGGAATAAAGGATGTCACGGGCTCTCTTAGTTTTCCAATTGGAACTGGCCTGAAGGAGGAGGTTGTATTCAATTTAAGTAGTGAGAAACGGTCAGATATGATTTTGACAGCTTGATTCACGATTTGCATTCATATATTGATGATAAACATTCAAATCTGACTCCAGCGATTTTAACTTGCAGTGTTAACAATTTTGTCTATTTTAGAATTTAAGATGAAGTGAGAGAGACCCGTACCAACAATGG
Organism: Haliotis rubra; assembly: GCF_003918875.1. Taxonomy (NCBI): domain Eukaryota; kingdom Metazoa; phylum Mollusca; class Gastropoda; order Lepetellida; family Haliotidae; genus Haliotis; species Haliotis rubra. The sequence continues at coordinate 112,172 of NW_025767657.1, read as the reverse complement.
AAGGAAAATGTTAAAATACTCTGAATAAATGCTACATACAAAGATGACATCACAGATGGGTTAACATTAAAAGATCTCAGTTTACGCATGAGATGAAGACGTTGTTGACACTTTTTGTGTAGGGCTTTAGTGTTAGAGTTCCAGTTCAGCTTAGAGTCAATGAAGGTTCCCAGATAATTATACTCGACACTGTCTCAACACATTCATTGTTGATTATCACTGGAAGCATTTCTGTGGGTTTACTCCAAAAGTCAATTATCAGTTCCTTTGTTTTGGATCCCGTGAAGATCCAGGTTAGAACTGGTCTTCGGTAACCCATGCTTGTCGTAAGAAGTGACTAACAGGATCGGATGGTCAGACTCCCTGACTTGGTTGAAACTTGGTTGTCATCGTATCCCAAATGCGAGAACATGCTCATGACAATTGGGGCAAAGTAGGATTGGGACAAACAGCTGTCAAGAGAAGCAACTCTGCAAAGCAAGTTGTGGTTGCCTTTGACAACAGCGCCATCTGTGACCCTGGGGTATAGAGACAGGGGTGGAAATAACTTTAAAATTGCTAGTGTACTCCGGTACAGTGTCACATGTAAAATCACTTGCCCTGATAATTTGTCCACAATACTGGCCGATTTTCTTGTTGATTTTTTAAATAAACAACATAATTAACATCGGAAAGTCAACTGGACACCGGTACAGTGTGATATGCAAATTTGCTTGCCCGACAGAAAAAAACACCTGACTGGGGCATCGGGCAATCGGTTATTTCCACCCCTGAGAGACAGATAAAACACCGCATTACTCACCTCTTTGTGGTGATGCTAAAATTCCAATGCCAACAAAAAACAATACTGAAAAAAAGGGATAAGTTCATTAGATCACAATACATTCCATTGTCATCCATCTTTATATTCAAACAACATAAATGGCTTAACTAGTGTAGCTGCTGCAAGTTAAATATGTGTGTTCCAGGTGGCTATGTGCAGAGAAATTTGATCAATTCTTTTCCAATAAACCACTTAAAGATATGATACATATAAGCTGAGCATTTATGCATTACAAATTAATTTAAACAGTTATTTTGAGTATTATCTGGGGTGTCCATATACCAATCACAGATGCACAGCTAGTGACACCCTCTGTTGAATGGATATGACAACAGCAATAGCACTCAGAACACTGACAGCATGAAGAACTGAAAGACTGACTGACTGACTGAGTTTGGTTTTACGCCGCTTTTAGCAATATTCCAGCAACATCACGGCGGGGGACACCAGAAATGGGCTTCACACATTGTGCCCATGTGGGGATTCGAACCCGGGTCTTCGGCGTGACGAGCCAACGCTTTAACCATTAGGCTACCCCATCGCCCCAGAACTGAAAGACACGAGTGAAGATGAAGAATCATAGGACATGGAAATTGTCCCATGTGATATTGCATTGTGGATGAGAAAGCCACAATAACTCGGTGCGCCTAGTGGCTGCAAGAGTTGTATACTCCCCAGGGAGTTGAGATTGATAATACGATGTGCCGTTGAGATTGACATCCAATGATAGAGGGGAAAATACCAGCACCTTGAGCATGCACTAGTTGCCTGGATATGTGCGCTATATAAATATCCTATCCTATGATAATAATAATTCTTTATTCTTTGTTTAAGCAAGACTCAACAATAACATACAAATCCTCACCTAAACCAATTGTAGTAAGAACGAATGAACCCAATACCACTCTCCAATTCTCTCGGACTTTTGGGTGCCTCAGCCAACTGAAAGAGAGCAATACCCCTTCAAGCACAAAAATATAATCAATGTAGGTTACCATGGTTACATTGTCTGCTGAAAGTATATCATACATAGAAGCCATTATGAACGCATAATCTCCATGTTGGACAGTTCTTTGAAAAGTCATAGGGCCCACCAATCCCTCAGTTGGAACCTACAATCAACAAATCCAGACACACCAAAGGGAAGTAACTCTGTAATTTTTCTTAACTTTAATGCCTCACTCAGCAATGTTCCAGCTATATGGCAGCGGTCTGTTGATAATCGAGTCTGGGCCAAACAATCAAATGATTGACATCGACCAAGTCAGCGAGCCTGACCACCCGATCCCATTAGTAGCTTCTTATGACAAGCATGGGTTGCTGAAGACTAATTCTATTCCAGGGCCTAGATTTTCGAAGCTCTCTTAGCGCTAAGATAGTCGTAAGTTAATGTTATTGTATGGCACTTACGACTATCTTAGCGTTAAGAGAGCTTCGAAAATCTAGGCCCAGATCTTCACGGGGGAAAGCAGGGTATGAAACTCCAAAAACTTTCAGCCAGACCACAGGGCTGGTTAGATGTAAAACTTGCCAGCCCTGACCAAAACTTACCTGCCCACAAAATATCTTCATATACATGTCTAAATTTCAACCAAACCATCGGGCAGGTGAATTTGAGAAACTGGCAGTCCGTGTTGAAAATAACCCATCCCGGGCGGTCAGGCAGACAGGTATTTCGAATGTTGGTCAAAGATTATTAGTAAGTCTTTCTGAAGACAATGATTGTGTTTTGTTACTAGCTGTTTTGGACAGAATTTCAGTTGTAAAATAATATGTCACCTTAACGTGTGAGGATGTCATATGGATGGAATACTGATGAGCGCAGCATTAAAAAACAAATAAAACAAACAAACAAAAATAATGCAAGAGGACAGCAGAAATTAATACTGGAATTATTGCCATTTTGCCAAGACCCAGAAAAATTAGTAGAATTCTAGAATTATAACCAGGTTGGAATCCAAATCAACAGATCCCTACAAAAGGGAGACAACTCTACATAACAAACAACATTTAAACAAATAGATTGCCTCTATGATTGTTGTTTGTTTGTTGTTAACACTCAGCAATATTCCAGCTATATAGCAGCGGTATGTAAATATATATAAAAATATTGGACCAGACAATCCAGTGATCAATAGGGCTGCAACGAATACACTTTGTGGTGAATATGATATGTATCATGAATATTGGGTAACGAATACGAATAATTATTCACGAATACAGTATTGTAGTTAAGTGATTGATTTACAATATGAACGACCATGTTGACAGTTTTGATTTGTCACAGCAATAACCAGTGATCTCATGACACTCAAATTTGGTATGTAATAGTTATAGTCGACAGTACCATGTGTGGCCTTGGCAAACTAACATGATTTGCGCTACTGCATTGCTAGTACATATTCAATCCTTGCATATCTCACTTTCCAAAAGTACACAAGGGTTCAAGTAAAACATGCTTCCTTAAAAAAATCGTAAATATTCAGTAATATTCGGTTCTGGTGACCACGAATAACGAATTGAATTCATGAAGGGCTTCGGTTCGATTCACCGAATATGCGAGTGAATCGTTACAGCCTTAGTGATCAACATCATGAACATCGATCTACACAACTGGGATACAATGACATGTGTCAACCTCGTCCTCCACTGCTTCAATAATAAGTTCTTCCCTGGAACCAGCATAGGGTGTTTGTTAGTCCCAGTAACCATGGTAACATAACAGTACCTGTCACTGTCTGAGAATGACCGAGTGGACACAATGGTTTCACTTGACCACGTGGAAAGAGAATGGGTGGACACACCCCTGGCAAGAGTTCTCCTGGTCTGAAATGTACAACATGTAATAGATTACTCACAGTAATGCTGTGACCATGACGATAAAAAAGAACATGTGAAACTATCACTGAAATGACAGTGATCACATATATTTAGTAAATTTCCAAGAGTGTTGAACATTTTTCTGCCTTTCTTAGAGTGAGTGAGTGAGTTTAGCTTTACCCTCCGCTCAGCAATATTCCAGCTATATAGGGGCGGTCTGTAAATAATCAAGACAATCCAGTGATCAACAGCATGAGCATCAATCTGCGCAATTGGGAACCGATGACATGTTTCAACCAAGTCAGCGAGCCTGGCCTTTCTTAGATATATAGTTTGACCAGAAATTATTGAGAATTTTAGGAATATGTTTAATTGGATTTCTAGTGTAAACAACCTTGACCAGCTATCAAGTGCTTGGTTTCATTCAAGAGAGACAACTCTGTTAATCCTTTTTCATTAGTTTGTGAAGAGTTATCCCCCTTTGTTTACTTGCTAGCAGACGACATTTTCAGTGATCCTCAGTATGGATGATTTAGAGAAAAGGAAGTTGAGTTTAGAGTATTATAACAAGGACATCAGATCAGCTAAAGTGATTTCAAGTAGAATTGGCATCCCTTTGTCCACTGTTTATCGTGTTTTGAAAAATATTGCAAATGGATATGGCATTGACTCATTGAGCACCAGGGAGGCACAGGTAGGCCCAGAAAATTGACTGTCAGTGACAGGAGGCGGCTTGGTATTCTTGTTTCTAAAAACAAACGAAGGAGTTTAGAAAACTTAAGGCTGGATATGATTGATGGAGGAACTGTGGCTGTCTGTAAGGAGACAATTAGAACTGAGCTGCATGCAATGGGTTGGCAGAAAAGTCGAGGAATTCCATCACCGATCATGAAACCTGAACAAAAGGAGTGAAGGTTGAACTGGTGCTTACAGCATAGAAATTTTAACTGGGACAATGTGATTTTATCAGATGAAAGTTCTGTGTGGCTGTTTCCTAATACACTGAAATTCTGGGCCAAACAAACTGATAAACCTTTGTATCAGCGCCCAAAGTACAGTCCGAAATTTAACCTTTGGGGTGGAATATCTGTGTTAGGGGCAACGCCCCTCTGTGTATTGGAAGGGAATATGAACAGTGAGTGGTACACAGATATTCTCGAGGGACATTTACTTCCATCTGCTGACATGTTCTATGTAAATTTTTGGATTTTCCAGCAGGACAACGACCCAAAACATCGTTCAAAGCATTCACAGGCCTGGTTTCGGACCCAAAATATGACATTAGATTGGCCAAGCTATAGCCCTGACCTAAATCCAATAGAAAATGTTTGGGGACTTATGAAGGAAAGTGTCAATAAGAAAAATCTGACAAATATTGCTGAAATGAAAGAAGAGGTGGTCCAATATTGGGACAGCATTGACCACGACTTTCTAACTTCTTTGATCAGTAGTATGCCCCGCCCCATTGAAGCCTGCATTGCTGCCCATGGTGACTTGACAAAATACTAACTGTTCACCTGTCTTTGAATCTGGAGTTAAGTTCTGCTAATATTCACATTTAATATGTGAGTAATGAGTGAAAGAATATATATAAAATTACAATCTTTAAATTCTCAATAATTTCTGGTTGTACTGTATCACCAGCATGTTTTGAGATTTACTGTACACTGGTATAGTCAATAAAAAATATGTTATAGTTTTTGTCAGTATTTGTATAAGATAATGTCAAATCCACACAGAAATTAAGTCCAAAATGTTGTTTCCCTTCAAAACTGATTGACAATTTCGAACCAAGTGATTTTTTTCTGTCACATTGTTACCTCCCCTGTATCCATGACTACAAAATGGTGGCGACTGACCATGGTGACTTTGACATTGTAATAGGGCCTGTAAGTTTTGTGAGGCGCTACTTGTACTTGTACTTGTGTACAACCATGCTGGGCTGTCACAGCTGTTGACAGTCGTAATAATAGTCTAATTTGGGGATGGTTAGATCGGAAATTCGTTATTCCTGCAAAGATTATCGGTTCCTTAAACTAACCACCATGAGACCATTCAAAAAGGTATGAAACGTTGTTGTCACCGGAAGTACTAAGGTCTCGCGAAGTGCCGTGACCTACTTACAGACCCTCTATATACTTCAGCATGTAGATAATTGGATCTACAGGCACTGTCAGAATCACTCACTGTCAAACACTTTGCATTAATGACATCGCAAAACATATCTGGCTGCATCAGGCTGTACTTCACCATATTGCAGTTAAATTAGGGCTGGCTAAAAAGATAGAAAATCAAAAATATTGTTGATGGAAATTTTAATGTTTTACAGTATGAAAATGGTGGCATTGATAATATCGTACATAAAATTTTTGTGATGAAAAAATTGTACTTTTCTCACATGATATACAAAGGTACAGGGGTAGGTCTTTATTCATGTCTACTTCTAAATGATGTTCAGGACAATGTGTGTTGTTCATTGATAAACATGTCACCTCTCACCACTGATGTGAAATATGTTTATTTCTTTAAGACTTTTTTGTTTGACATTTTTGCTCAGAGTTATTTATCTGATATCTATTGAGATATGTAGAGATTATCATCCTCCCTTTTCCATATCTGGCCCCGTATCATCCCGAGATGCCCATATCTGACTGAGGCCATTGTCAGATATAGGAATCTCGGGATGATACAGGCAAGTTATGGGAAAGGGAGGGTCATAATGTTTTTATCATTTAATACTTACCAAGCAAGAATCTATCATGTTTAAAAACCTTTTATACTCTACAAAAATATTTCACTCAAACACTCAAAAAATGCCTCAACCAAATTTTATTCAACATTAACTCAACACCTGAAGAATGTCATTTGGACATGTTCATTCATTGTCGGTGTCGCTGTCGATTACCGGACGTCGGACACCTTTGTATCGTTTACCTTTGCCGTTTATAGCATTAACAAGAACATGCGCGTGAAAGTTTGCTCCCGTGAAAAAAAGTTTTGCTCTTGTGGCAAAAAATGACTGACTGACTGAGTTTGGTTGTGGCAGCAATATTCAGCAACAAACCTTGGATTGAACTTAATTGAAATCCAAACCTTTATCATCAACCCTGATAGGGAAACCAATAACTGATGACACAGTTTGCATGTTAGTTTCTAAAACACTTGTCAGTTCACACTCTGCAAAGTTATTATTTCCTCCCACTTTACTAATTCATCTAGTTCCATCTATCTGTTGGAAAGCAATGCTAGCCTCCGATCACCTGCCATTTTCATCAAAGGTTGCTGCACACTAAATCTGACGTCATTTTCACGATGTCATGGAACACATGACATTATTTTATTGTGTTACGTTCCACGACGTCACACACAAAATGAAGGGGTCAGATATCGGTTATCTCCCCTGCTCTGAGCAGAGAAGGTATGGCTTATCTTGCCGGGGCCAGATATGGATCCAACGATTTCGCCAATACTGGGGTAGCAAAAAATGCATATACGGGGAAATTATTACTGTATTAAGTGATGAATATTGATATTTAGTAAACAATTATTGATCTCTATGATCTATATCAATAGCTATCGCTAAATTCAATTCGCTTGCAAATAAACAGCCCTATGAAGAAGACTGACTGACTGAGTTTTGGTTTTACGCCGCTTTTAGCAATATTCCAGCAACATCACACATCACAGGGCGGGGGACACCAGAAATGGGCTTCACACCCCTATGAAGAAGAAGCTGTACATATGATTGCCGGTACACGGTGACATAGTGTACATTATAAGTTGTTTACTGGTCTCCATGTGTCTTCTATGTTTGTTTATACACAGGAAACATAAACAAACATAGAGGGTACATCATCCCATGGGAACCGAGGGACCAGTGAACAGCCTATTTATCTTACCAAACACTTCAATGTTAATTTTGAAATATATTACATCATAATAAGGAGTATCAGAGTTAGGCAATCTAGCAGTCGACACGAAAAACAAATTTAGAGTTATCTCCCTTTCATCACTTTACATTTGCAAAATGTTGGTAAATTCTGTACATCATACGTGACTCAATTATTTGAGATAAAGAATTACTAACACAAAGTACCAAATGAATTCCCACAGTTCGGCATTCCCAGCAGGTAACATAGAAAATGTTACTCCTTTGTAAACGGGGTACATTGAAAATAGTAGAACAGCGCTCAGCCAATCAGAAAACAACATTTATGTGTGAGGTAAGATAAAGGGTGTGGCATATGGTGAGTGTGAGTGAGTGAGTTTAGTTTTACGCCACACTCGGCAATATTCAATCTATATGGCAGCAGTCTGTAAATAATGAAGTCTGGACCAGACAATCCAGTGCTCCACAGCATGAGCATCGATCTACACAATTGGGATACTATAACATGTGTCAACCAAGTCAGTGAGTCTGACCTCTCAGTCCTGTTAAGAGCCTCTTACGACAAGCACTGCATGGCATATGGGTTAAACCAAATGTTCAAATGGTTGTACAGGGATTTTACTGAAGACAATCTGCATTTAAACATTTATGTAATTTTCATCAACATTTGATGGCACATTCTTTTATGTTAGGAGCAATTATTAACTTTTGGGGACTTTGGTTTCATAAAAATCATTTCCAGAAAACTGACGGCATTAGAATTTATGTCGAAATGTCACCTTTCACAGAATAAAAGAAGTTGTACATCCATAAAAATTGTCATCATTTTTCTAAACTCAACTTCTAAAATGCCCATCAAAGAAGACAAGTCAGCCAGTAAAAATTCAGATGTCAATTTTCTTTTGGATGACTACTTTTGTCATTAGCTAAATGGCGGCTGTAACTGATGCTTTTCCATAGGTGAAATTAACAAGTAATTTCTAAATATGGTCAGGTTGATGTGAACATGATTTACCTGAAAGACTTTTTCTCGGTACTTCTTATAAGTGGATTTTGTTGTGAACGAAACTGAAAAGAAAAGTTTTATGTTAGCATTAATTAATTAGTTATGTCTGTATACATGGTATTGTGAGTGAGTGAGTGTGTGAGTTGGGTTTAATTACACCTTCAACAGCATTTCAGTTAATTACGTACAGGTTGAAGATATCTACAACATACAAAAGACTCTCAAAGCAAAGGTATGGTGTAGAGTGATTAAGTGAGTCAGTTGGGTTTAATGCCGCTTTTAGCAATATTCCAGCAATATCACGGCGGGGGACACCAGAAATGGGCTTCACACATTGTACCCATGTGGGGAATTGAACCCGGCCCTTTGGTGTGACAAGCAGATGCTTTAACCACTAGGCTACCCCACCGCCCCCCTACGGTGTAGAGGCAGAACCAGAACTCGATAAGAACACTCTCAATTATGAGGTGCAGTTAAATCATGAGGGGTTTAACATCGCTTCCAAGATTATTGCACTTTCAAAGCAGCCTGCATGCATGGCTGTGTGTGGGTCTGGGTGTGGCTGCCTGTTCTAGACCAATGCTGGTGTTTAGTACTACCACAGTTTAAAATGAAACCCGAATCAGACACATAATAATCACTCCACACAGACTGGCAAAAGTATGCAGAAACTTTCCATTTTGAGACTCTCATACAGATTATGGTGAGTATAATCATGATAATGCTGCTGAAACTGAACTTCACATGTACATACACTGTTAGCTGTATTCCTGACAAGATATGATATAGAATCTTTTCACTGCAATGTTATGATAATCAATGTCAGTCATGTTTAAATTATACTAAAGTACCGTCGTAAATGCTAGAAAAATGCTTTTTGACTTACATGTATATTTAAAATTCAGAGGTATTACAGTTACATAAATAACAAATATCACTTTAAAAAAAACATCTACCTAATGTAGACCGAGGGAATAAATTTTGAGACATGCCCTAAAATGTGTTTTTACTGATGAAAATACCAAAAACTTAGAAAAATAACGGGTAGTGGGACGTTATTTGATACAAACATTAACTGCCTGTGCTACGTCATCAGCATGCACGGTATCGACAGGTGAAATTGACACCTGAGCACACACCGGGAAGGGATCATCTCAATAGATGTTTTCTTCAAAATGTTGAATATGTGTACGTATAGTATACGTATTGGTTATGTAAGGGATCATTTGTGTATGTGTGTATGTGTGTTTGTTTTGAAATAAACATACGAATTACTGTACATTGGAAAGATTCCTATCACTTGTGTTATCTTATCGATTGATTGTAGAAAATAATGTGCAACGTTTTAATAAATGTTTTGCATGTCAACAGTATATTTCATCGCAAAAATATGGATGTAATTCGGTCACTTTATTCTAGTTGTGAACATTGGCCAAAGATTTAACGAAGTCACTGGTGTAGCTTCTTTAGAATATATATATTATTCTTCTCATAAAGTTTGTAGACCGCCCGTCTAAGTACTCCCTTGTCAAAGTTGTCAAGGATGGTTTTACGTTCTGGTTTTGCTTTTGAGACGGTCTCTGTCTTGTCTGATTTGTGTACAATATTGTAAACTTGTTGGTAAGACATACCAACAGCTCTACAAGTTCTGTAATAAACCCTTTCTAAACTAATGAAAGGTTTACCTTTGTCTTTTTCAAGCACAAAAACTTATAAACCTTTGCAACAATTGACTGCAAATAGTTGGCCATAGTGGACGCTGTGATAAAGATGTGCATGCATGACGGGAAACTTTTTTATCAAGACTTAACATTTATATTAATATTTCTTCAATAAAGAAACGATAATTAAGTAAAGCAACACAAACATTCAACATTTATTTGTTAAAGAAAAACGTTAATTCATATTTTTACACCACCTGTATTATTAGCATAAATGTAAAGACTATTTCAGATTTCTGTTGTTGAACTCTGAAAAAATCTTAAGTTGTTGTTTTGGTACCATATTTTCTCCTGTAAACTGCCCTTTAAATACATGGGAATGTTAAATCGATTGAAATAAAAATTAGGTACACTATAGGCGAGTTGATATATTGACAACATAGTACATTTATCACCTTTATCAAAGTATTAAGGCTAAAAAGCATTTTTCTAGCATTTCCAACAGTACTTTAGTATGAAAATTACAGTTTAACTTTATTGTAAGGAGGATCATAAAAGTGAATCAGTATGATTTTACTATTCTTTTATATCATGGGGTGGGGTGGGGGTGGGCTTGGGAGAGATAAATGACAGGTGTTGGCTTTCATCCCAAGTCTCACCAACCGTCCCTGATCTTAAAGGACAGGTGAGTGAAGCATTCAGGGATTTACATGGAGTCCTGTATTTGAGGGTCCCTGGGACTCATACTCTTAATTTCCAGCGGTCCTGTACAAAATGGGGGTCCCAGACACTTCAATATTATTACTAATACTGTTATTGTATTGTGTATCATGATCATCACATTGTTACAGTAATTAAATTGCAAATAATACCATAACCCAGATAGTAGCAAACTCGGTGATACTTGACTGGAAATTTTACAAAAAGTATTTAGACTCTTTCTGAGTTCCTGTGGACGTGCTAATAAATTTTGTTGCGTCCATTGTCAATATTTATGTGTATAGTACACAGGAATCCGTGTCCCGTAAATCCCTGGCATTAACTTAGCCTGCTGGAGACCCTTAACACTACAGCACGTCAGCACTAGGGCAGTAAGTATGGTTGTGACCATTCACACAAACTTCATCTTTTGAATTTTTATTTTGGTATAAATATTAATTTACACCAGACCTTAAATAACGACATTGGTACCATTTCACAAAACCGTGATAATCAACCGAAGATAAGCTCGGTTTGACCAGCTGTTGACTGTGGAACACTATCGGGACTCCGTTGAGCTGTTGAAGTATGGGACTAATTCTGATAATTACGGTATAACAATATTACTATACTAAATATCAAAACGGTTTTTTATAGAAACTGAATTTAAAAATTATATTTCCATTTTCAACGAATTCTTGTTGTGTGTAAGAATACTAGGTCCATTTTGAGGTGTGAGGTACCTGAAAATGTTGTAATGGAATTTCTGTGCCTTCTTCCTCTTTATTTTCTTCGTCCAAGTCTCGAATTTTGGCTCCTTGTAAAGGAGCTGAAACTCTCGTTGCGCCATAAACCCTGACCTTATCCTCATCGTCCGAGTCGGCGGCCTCGCCTACATTCAACTTATCGTAGGGACTGCTAGCTGTCATTTTCTGCCATCATTCTTCCATCTTGTCAAAACTAACTAAGGGAGATAACCCCCACACCCGTTTGCTTTAAGATTAATCGCTAGAAAAAATAACATTTGCCATTGAACTGCCAAGAAACGACAAATTACTTTAACATTTGTATTTAAATGGAACATGTTGTAAATGTATTTGAAAATATCGGTTTAAATCACGTGTCAGGTTGGTAACTGAATAAATCCAGCAATCATGATTCATCAAAAAGTCCGTGCACTCGAACCCCACCATCGCCGAACATCAGCAAGAATTACATGTCAATTTACTTAGAACTTATGTTATTACGTAAACTAATTAAGATAGTGTCAAGGCCATAACGCACTAACGGGCTAACGGTATGTGTTTGTGGTGTTGTGTTTCTTAAGGTTTTTTCCTTGTTTGGTTGTTTGTTTGGGGATTTTTTTTATCTTTGTTGTTGTTTTTTAGGTGTTATTTTGGTTTTTGTCAGTTGCTTTTTGTTTGTTAGTTTGTTTTTGTTGTCGTGTTTTTTCTTGCTTTTTTTTGTTTTGTTTTTTGTTGTTGTTGGTTTTGTTTTTTTTGTTTGTTGGGTTTTGTTGTTGTTGTTTTTTTGTTTGTTTTTGTTTGGGGTTGTTTTTGTTTGGTTGTTTTGTTTGTTGTTGTTGTTGTTGTTGTTGTTTTTGGGGGTGTTGACTGGGTTTTGTTGTTGTTGTTTTTTGGGGGGTGGGGGGAAAGGTGCCGCTTATGTTTCTTTATTCATTCAGATCACTTCCGTTATTTCATCTAGTACACATTACCAGTTAATAATTTACATCAGTGATTGTCTGATTTAGTCCTGCGGTGCCTACTAATGTATGAAAATAGTTAAAGTAAGAGCACCTTCTCAAATATCACCCACGAAAACAGGAAACCGGTACTGCTGTTCCAACTAAAACGGAACTGGACGGGGACAATATGATCTTCGTAGAAGGCGACAAGACCGCTCGCACCAACCACTGCCACAACTGTCTCAGGAAATGGGGATGGTCATACAATCCTCAACAAGTTAGTTATTTAGTGTTTATGCACGCAAAGTGCTATTACTTGCATTGTAGTAATGCAATATCCCGTTTTGAACATAAGGAAACTGCCCCAGGTCACGGAGTAGATACGATAATTTACAGCTTCTATCTTACAAATATTCCTAACCAACTTAAAAAATGTTTAAATGAGGGGCGAAAGAAAATATAATGACTTAATTTCTTGTGTAACTGAAAACCTTTGATGATGTGAATTTTACCATCACCCATTCCTGCAAGATTTTGTGAATCTAAAACTGGATGGGTAATTTTGTGTGCAAAGTTAAGACTGGGATAAGAAATGAATCCGAAACTGACCCCTGCCATGTATTTCTTTTGCGTCGACAAAATAAGCATTTCGATTTAATAAATCAAACATAAGATCTCTAAGATACCTACCAGCAGCTGTGTATTAAGGTCCTTTACCCCATATTGTAAGGTTAAAATCAAAAGTTGTTTAGAAATAAAGAAGTGGAAGGAGTTTTGAGTGCTGAAATTAAGCGTTAGCACAGTTAATTGTTTGGATCGAATATTGCTATGTCAATATACGTTCAATTGAGAATTGACCCGTGAATGTCCGGGCATATTGCTGGAATATTGTTAAAAGCGGCGTAAAGCTAAATTCACTCACTCACTCACTAATTCTTAAGTGTAAGCTAAATGCTTCGCGGATGTTTTAAGCAGGAAATAAACGTCTATAGGTTATTTTTGAACTGTTAACAAACATTTCGTAAATCCGTTACTTAAGACAGGAAATACATTTTTTTAAAAATGAACATAAAATCAAGTTTGTTAAAATATCTATAAGTTACTGGACATGTGCTTTAGATGTTGAGACCCGTGAAGGTCCGGGTTGGAATATTGATCTTCAGCAAGTCATGTTTGTCGTGAGAGGCAACTAACGGGATCGGGTGATCAGGCTCGCTGACTTGGTTGACACATGTTATCGTATCCCAACTGAGTAGATCGATCATGATCACCGGATTGTCTGGTCCAGACTCACTTATTTACAGACCGCCGATATATCGCAGGAACCTTGTTGAGTGCGGCGTTAAACAATAAACGAACATTTGATATTCAAATAATAATTCAATGTCACAACAGGGCTGCCAGTTAACGAGAGTAAATGATAAAGGTGGTGAGGTTTCTCTGTGGTTAAAGGGGCGGTGGGGTAGCCTAGTGGTTAAAGCGTTCGCTCGTCACGCCGAAGACCCGGGTTCGATTCCCCACATGGGTACAATGTGTTAAGCCCATTTCTGGTGTCTCTCTCTCTCTCCCCCCTCCCCCCCCCGTGATATTGCTGGAATATTGCTAAAAGCGGCGTAAAACTAAACTCACTCACTTACTCACTCTCTGTGGGTAAAGCGTTCGGATCGTCACGCTTTCGAGTTCGATTCCCCGCAATGTGTGAGGCGCATATGGTAAATTACGGGACACCAGATATGGACACGCATCACAATGCCTATTTTGGGTATCGAACTCGGGTGTTCTGCGTGTCGAGCGAACGCTTGTGTCCGTTGGACACCCCACCGCCCTAACTAGAGTGAGTGAGTGAGCATGGTGATAGACTTCTGTCAGCAACATTCCAGCAACATCACCGCGGGGAGTCCAGAAATGGGCTTCCCATACTGTACCCAAATGGAGAATCAAACCCGGGCCTTCGGCGTGACAAGCGAACGCTTTAACCACTGGGCTACCCACTGCCCCTTACTGGATAGAGAACAAACACGGATATTCAATATTGGAATTGAGCAGGATATGTTATTAGGGAAGTGTAAAGCGCATAGCAGGAATGACGTCAATATGACAACGCCATCACCTTCGGAACGTAGATAACGATATTAACGTCTTCTATATCCGCATAATATGGTGGTGAAGTCCAGGTCACAAATCAGTTGAAGCTAAGTAGCGCTGGTCACGGAGAGTCCTGGATGGGTGACCTGTTTGGCAGCTTGACACCTGAGGGTTTCTTTGACTTCAGTCTTGCTCCACAACGAACATCCTCGATAATCTCCAGGGTATACGTTCCGATCACTCTCCACTAAACCCTGGGTGCATCCACGGCTTCGGGCGATGAATTTATTACCTCCCTTGGCTGGCTTTTTATCCAATCAGGTGCCTACGCTGGGGAGTTGAGCGTGCCAAGCACAACTCACTTTCGCTTCTTAAATTATCTAACCGTTTAAACTTAGCAACACAATTGATGCAGAGGTACTCTGAAAGAAGCAGAAGGAGTTCTTTCATATATATTTTTAAAGTTTCAGATCTGTCAATTTGTCTTTATTATTTCCCCCAGAATCTGAGTGGCACTGCGAACAAACCATCGCGAATGCGACCGCTATCTTTGTTGACACTGGCAAGCTCGGTTGTAACGGCGGCTTAGCTGATCGGCTACTGTGAGAATGCGGAGCCAGCCAAGGGAGGTAATAAAATCATCGGGCCAAGCCATGGATGCAGCCAGGGTATAGTGGAGAGTGATCGGAACGTGTACCCTGGAGATTATCGAGGATGCACAATGAAGCACACGTGACATATGTGGTCTTACCTTAGACAAATGACTTTGTTTCAAATTGCTTCTGTTCACCCAGTAGTGAATGGATACCCGGTGGGATAGGTCATATGACAACCTTCTACCGCCTCGCAGCTTGTGCTGTCCGGGTAATAGTGTCCATTATGCTGTATGCGCTTAGAAAACGCCCACGCGGCGTGGAGTTCAACACTATACAAGTGGCCTTATTATTTTTATAAAATGATAAAAAATATGTATATCATTGTTTTCTTGACATAAGATCAACAACAGACATCGAGCAACAATCGGTGTGAAATCGGTTTTATTTCCAGTGATGTACCAAGTGTAGGTGAGCAAATTTTGTTCAACGCCACGGTCAGCAATATTCTTGTTATCATATTCATGTACCTGATCGAGTCTGGACGGTACAAACCATCGGACACATCGACTACACGCAGTGTGGAGAGTAGGGATTGAAGTGAGTAGAGTGTCGCGACGGGGGACACCAGAAATGGGCTACACACAATATACCCATGTGGGAATCGAACCCGGGTCTTCGGCTTAACGAGCGAAGGCTTTAACCACTAGGCTACCCTACCGCTCCTAAATATTTGAGTCTGGGCCAGGCATTTCAGTGGTTGGTATTTGAGCAATGACGTGCGTGGTCACGTCAGACTCAACTTGACCACTTATTTTAGTTCGTTATGACCATAGTTCGTTATAACCATAGTTCGTTATAACCATTGTTCGTTATATGAATTTCGATAAAAATATTCAGCAAAAGGTCCGGACTAAAAGCACAACAACAAAAATCGTTATATCTGCCAGCTCGTTATATGCTTGTTCGGTATAAACGTAGTTTACTTATTAACTGATGTTTACTCCTTCAGTATAGGTACAGGCCGTTTGTTTACTCCTTCAGTATAGGTACAGGCCGTTTGTTTACTCCTTCAGTATAGGTACAGGTCGTTTGTTTACTCCTTCAGTATAGGTACAGACCGTTTGTTTACTCCTTCAGTATAGGTACAGGTCGTTTGTTTACTCCTTCAGTATAGGTACAGGTCGTTTGTTTACTCCTTCAGTATAGTTACAGGCCGTTTGTTTACTCCTTCAGTATAGGTACAGGCCGTTTGTTTACTCCTTCAGTATAGTTACAGGCCGTTTGTTTACTCCTTCAGTATAGTTACAGACCGTTTGTTTACTCCTTCAGTATAGGTACAGGTCGTTTGTTTACTCCTTCAGTATAGTTACAGACCGTTTGTTTACTCCTTCAGTATAGGTACAGGTCGTTTGTTTACTCCTTCAGTATAGTTACAGGTCGTTTGTTTACTCCTTCAGTATAGGTACAGGCCGTTTGTTTACTCCTCTTCAGTATAGGTACAGGCCGTTTGTTTACTCCTTCAGTATAGGTACAGGTCGTTTGTTTACTCCTTCAGTACAGGTACAGGTCGTTTGTTTACTCCTTCAGTATAGTTACAGGCCGTTTGTTTACTCCTTCAGTATAGGTACAGGTCGTTTGTTTACTCCTTCAGTATAGTTACAGGTCGTTTGTTTACTCCTTCAGTATAGGTACAGGCCGTTTGTTTACTCCTTCAGTATAGGTACAGGCCGTTTGTTTTCCTTCAGTATAGGTACAGGTCGTTTGTTTACTCCTTCAGTATAGGTACAGGCCGTTTGTTTACTCCTTCAGTATAGGTACAGGCCGTTTGTTTACTCCTTCAGTATAGGTACAGGTCGTTTGTTTACTCCTTCAGTATAGGTACAGGTCGTTTGTTTACTCCTTCAGTATAGTTACAGGCCGTTTGTTTACTCCTTCAGTATAGGTACAGGTCGTTTGTTTACTCCTTCAGTATAGGTACAGGCCGTTTGTTTACTCCTTCAGTATAGTTACAGGCCGTTTGTCCTTCAGTATAGGTACAGGCCGTTTGTTTACTCCTTCAGTATAGGTACAGAACGTTTGTTTACTCCTTCAGTATAGGTACAGGTCGTTTGTTTACTCCTTCAGTATAGGTACAGGCCGTTTGTTTACTCTCTTTCAGTATAGGTACAGGCCGTTTGTTTACTCCTTCAGTATAGGTACAGGTCGTTTGTTTACTCCTTCAGTATAGGTACAGGCCGTTTGTTTACTCCTTCAGTATAGGTACAGGCCGTTTGTTTACTCCTTCAGTATAGGTACAGGTCGTTTGTTTACTCCTTCAGTATAGGTACAGGCCGTTTGTACAGGCCGTTTGTTTACTCCTTCAGTATAGGTCAGGAACGTTTGTTTACTCCTTCAGTATAGGTACAGGCCGTTTGTTTACTCCTTCAGTATAGGTACAGGTCGTTTGTTTACTCCTTCAGTATAGGTACAGGTCGTTTGTTTACTCCTTCAGTATAGTTACAGGTCGTTTGTTTACTCCCTTCAGTATAGTACATCGTTTGTTTACCTTCAGTATAGTACAGTAGAGGTACAGACCGTTTGTTTACTCCTTCAGTATAGGTACAGGTCGTTTGTTTACTCCTTCAGTATAGGTACAGGTCGTTTGTTTACTCCCCTTCAGTATAGTTACAGGCCGTTTGTTTACTCCCTTCAGTATAGGTACAGGCCGTTTGTTTACTTCCTTCAGTATAGGTACAGGTCGTTTGTTTACTCCTTCAGTATAGGTACAGACCGTTTGTTTACTCCTTTCAGTATAGGTACAGGTCGTTTGTTTACTCCTTCAGTATAGGTACGGGTCGTTTGTTTACTCCTTCAGTATAGTTACAGGCCGTTTGTTTACTCCTTCAGTATAGTTACAGGCCGTTTGTTTACTCCTTCAGTATAGGTACAGGACGTTTGTTTACTCCTTCAGTATAGTTACAGGCCGTTTGTTTACTCCTTCAGTATAGTTACAGACCGTTTGTTTACTCCTACTCCTTCAGTATAGGTACAGGTCGTTTGTTTACTCCTTCAGTATAGGTACAGGTCGTTTGTTTACTCCTTCAGTATAGGTACAGGCCGTTTGTTTACTCCTTCAGTATAGGTACAGGCCGTTTGTTTACTCCTTCAGTATAGGTACAGGTCGTTTGTTTACTCCTTCAGTATAGGTACAGGCGTTTGTTTGACCCTTGTTTACACGTTTGTTTCTCCTTCAGTATAGGTACAGGCCGTTTGTTTACTCCTTCAGTATAGGTACAGGTCGTTTGTTTACTCCTTCAGTAGGTAGTTTACAGGTCGTTTGTTTACTCCTTCAGTATAGTTACAGGCCGTTTGTTTACTCCTTCAGTATAGGTACAGGTCGTTTGTTTACTCCTTCAGTATAGGTACAGGTCGTTTGTTTACTCCTTCAGTATAGTTACAGGTCGTTTGTTTACTCCTTCAGTATAGGTACAGACCGTTTGTTTACTCCTTCAGTATAGGTACAGGCCGTTTGTTTACTCCTTCAGTATAGGTACAGAACGTTTGTTTACTCCTTCAGTATAGGTACAGGTCGTTTGTTTACTCCTTCAGTATAGGTACAGGCCGTTTGTTTACTCCTTCAGTATAGGTACAGGCGGTTTGTTTACTCCTTCAGTATAGGTACAGGTCGTTTGTTTACTCCTTCAGTATAGGTACAGGCCGTTTGTTTACTCCTTCAGTATAGGTACAGGCCGTTTGTTTACTCCTTCAGTATAGGTACAGGTCGTTTGTTTACTCCTTCAGTATAGGTACAGGCCGTTTGTTTACTCCTTCAGTATAGGTACAGAACGTTTGTTTACTCCTTCAGTATAGTTACAGGCCGTTTGTTTACTCCTTCAGTATATAGGTACAGGTCGTTTGTTTACTCCTTCAGTGTAGGTACAGGTCGTTTGTTTACTCCTTCTTCAGTATAGTTACAGGTCGTTTGTTTACTCCTTCAGTATAGGTACAGACCGTTTGTTTACTCCTTCAGTATAGGTACAGGTCGTTTGTTTACTCCTTCAGTATAGTTACAGACCGTTTGTTTACTCCTTCAGTATAGGTACAGACCGTTTGTTTACTCCTTCAGTATAGGTACAGGCCGTTTGTTTACTCCTTCAGTATAGGTACAGGCCGTTTGTTTACTCCTTCAGTATAGGTACAGGTCGTTTGTTTACTCCTTCAGTATAGGTACAGGTCGTTTGTTTACTCCTTCAGTATAGGTACAGGTCGTTTGTTTACTCCTTCAGTATAGGTACAGGTCGTTTGTTTACTCCTTCAGTATAGGTACAGACCGTTTGTTTACTCCTTCAGTATAGGTACAGGCCGTTTGTTTACTCCTTCAGTATAGGTACAGGTCGTTTGTTTACTCCTTCAGTATAGGTACAGACCGTTTGTTTACTCCTTCAGTATAGGTACAGGCCGTTTGTTTACTCCCCTTCAGTATAGGTACAGGTCGTTTGTTTACTCCTTCAGTATAGGTACAGGTCGTTTGTTTACTCCTTCAGTATAGTTACAGGCCGTTTGTTTACTCCTTCAGTATAGGTACAGGACGTTTGTTTACTCCTTCAGTATAGTTACAGGCCGTTTGTTTACTCCTTCTGTATAGTTACAGACCGTTTGTTTACTCCTTCAGTATAGGTACAGGTCGTTTGTTTACTCCTTCAGTATAGTTACAGACCGTTTGTTCACTCCTTCAGTATAGGTACAGGTCGTTTGTTTACTCATTCAGTATAGTTACAGGTCGTTTGTTTACTCCTTCAGTATAGGTACAGGCCGTTTGTTTACTCCTTCAGTATAGGTACAGGCCGTTTGTTTACTCCTTCAGTATAGGTACAGGTCGTTTGTTTACTCCTTCAGTACAGGTACAGGTCGTTTGTTTACTCCTTCAGTATAGTTACAGGCCGTTTGTTTACTCCTTCAGTATAGGTACAGGTCGTTTGTTTACTCCTTCAGTATAGGTACAGGTCGTTTGTTTACTCCTTCAGTATAGGTACAGGCCGTTTGTTTACTCCTTCAGTATAGGTACAGGTCGTTTGTTTACTCCTTCAGTATAGGTACAGGTCGTTTGTTTACTCCTTCAGTATAGGTACAGGCCGTTTGTTTACTCCTTCAGTATAGGTACAGGCCGTTTGTTTACTCCTTCAGTATAGGTACAGGTCGTTTGTTTACTCCTTCAGTATAGGTACAGGTCGTTTGTTTACTCCTTCAGTATAGTTACAGGCCGTTTGTTTACTCCTTCAGTATAGGTACAGGTCGTTTGTTTACTCCTTCAGTATAGGTACAGGTCGTTTGTTTACTCCTTCAGTATAGGTACAGGCCGTTTGTTTACTCCTTCAGTATAGGTACCAGTCGTTTGTTACTCTCCTTCAGTATAGGTACAGGCCGTTTGTTTACTCCTTCAGTATAGGTACAGGTCGTTTGTTTACTCCTTCAGTATAGGTACAGGCCGTTTGTTTACTCCTTCAGTATAGGTACAGGCCGTTTGTTTACTCCTTCAGTATAGGTACAGGTCGTTTGTTTACTCCTTCAGTATAGGTACAGGCCGTTTGTTTACTCCTTCAGTATAGGTACAGGCCGTTTGTTTACTCCTTCAGTATAGGTACAGGTCGTTTGTTTACTCCTTCAGTATAGGTACAGGCCGTTTGTTTACTCCTTCAGTATAGGTCGGAACGTTTGTTTACTCCTTCAGTATAGTTACAGGCCGTTTGTTTACTCCTTCAGTATAGGTACAGGTCGTTTGTTTACTCCTTCAGTGTAGGTACAGGTCGTTTGTTTACTCCTTCAGTATAGTTACAGGTCGTTTGTTTACTCCCTCAGTATAGGTACAGACCGTTTGTTTACTCCTTCAGTATAGGTACAGGTCGTTTGTTTACTCCTTCAGTATAGTTACAGGTCGTTTGTTTACTCCTTCAGTATAGGTACAGACCGTTTGTTTACTCCTTCAGTATAGGTACAGGCCGTTTGTTTACTCCTTCAGTATAGGTACAGGCCGTTTGATTTCATTTGCTGTTCTACCAGTAATTAAGTGGTCCCCCTCGTAAAAATAGCGAAAAGTGACAACAATATAATGATCGTTTGTTAAACAACTTTTTTATTTATTAAAATTATGAGACAGATCATCAGAGTTGGTCTGTTGATTTCATGTGACTGTGCAAATGTTGATTTTGTTGCATTTATTAGATTTTGTGCTAGTGAGCTGGGTTTACGTTCCAGTAGGGGAATCCCCTTTTCTTGAGAAAGAGGCGGAGCGCGGAATGTGACTGGGTAATCTCCGAATCTGCGATACATACGGTGTCTTAGACATGTCGAGTACACATAAAAATACAATTTGTTCATTGTATAGACTTGGCGGGACAGACTTGTGTAGCGGGGAAGTAAACCGGATCTAGGCGCACTCAGGCGTTGAGAATGTACTTCCGGTGATATACTTAGCAATGTTATATAGCATGGAAACAATGTTTTATCAGAAAATGTGTGAGTGTTGTAGTGAAGATTATCCTGCTTGTCTTCGGTCGCCGTCGTCGTCATCATCATCATCATCATCATCATCATCATCATCATCATCATCATCATCGCGATTCTGTCACCACCATCAACACCACCATCGCTGTCATTGTCGCCTCCATCACTTTCACCACCATCATCACCATCAAGGTCAACATCGTCTTCATCATTTCACCACCATCAACACCACCATCGCTGTAATTATCGTCTCATCGCCACGCCATTTCATCCTGATCACTGCTACCAAGCACCATCCCTACATCGTCGTCTCTGTTAACACAGGGGCGTAGTGGTTAAAGTGTCTGCTCGTCGCACCGAAGACCTGGGTCCGATTCCCTACATGGGTGCAAAGTATGAAGCCTATTTCTGAGATCCCCAGCATTGATGTAGCTGGAACATTGCTAAAAGCAGCGTAAAACCATATCCATTCACTTACTCTATTAACACAAACACACCATCACCATCATTATTCAGTCTGTTACTCAAAAATACCATTTACTCAACAACATTGTCCGGTGTGTCAGACTGACACATCTCTCTCCCCCCCCACTACGCTCCCCCTCCCCACGCTCCCCTCCATCCCGCACCGCTCCGCTCCACTCCACCTAACCCCGCTCCGCACCACACCGCTCCACCCCATTCCGCCCCGCACCACTCCGCTCCGCTCCACTTCACTCAACCCCACTCCGCTCCTCTCCGCACCACTCCGCTCTACCCCATTCCGCCCCGCACCGCTCCGCTCCGCTCCATTCCACTTCACTCCGCTCCAATCCACTCCACTCCGGCATGTAAGTAAGTCTGTGTTTACCGGTAATGAGCGTTATTTCAACAGGATACGGCGTGTCCCTTTTCTGCATGTTTTCTGATACATGTATATCCTTTTGATAACTTTGAAAAGTCAACTATCGTTTCATGTGTACTTCCGGCGAAGTCTTGACCTCGAGAATTCGATGTCGCGACTAAAATTCAAGAAGTCCAGAATCAACCACTCAAACAGTAAATCATATCGAGACTTTTAAAACCAAAGTGTGCACAAATAACAAAATAATTGTAAATTTTATGAAGAGGTGGTGAAATCTAAATGCTATTTTGTTCATTAGGCCATCCCCTTGTCAAAGTGTAATCCCAAATATAACATATGTTATATTTTGTTCTAACTGGCCTTATTTCTAATTCCTTTTCAGTGTGTTTTCTTAAATTATTATTGATGCATGAATTTCAGATCGACATTCAACGTGGAAGTTTGATTGTATAAATAAAAATAAATGAAATAAAATAAACTTCTTTTGTCTTACACTTTTCAAATGAAAAAAAAAGTATCTAGTTGTTTCATATCCAAAATATTAGATAGCAGATATTTTATTTATCTTTTGCAGTATGTGGATTCTGTTGGCACATTTACCGAGAGTTCTATTCGCAACCTAAACACACCATGGGGCCACAATGACTTATGCTCCTTGCAAACTGACGTCACTGGTGCCATCAGACGTCATTAGACCTTCCTAGAGCCATTTCAAGTGGTGTATAGGTACAGGTATGTAGTTCCTGTGTTTCGATGCGAAGCCTACTGTTGTGTAGAACTACTGAGATGCACTTTATTGGGTTACATAAGAAACGAGTGAGTGAGTGAGTATAGGTTTTTTTCGCCGCTTTTAGCAATATTCCACCAATGACACGGCGGGGGACACCAGGAATTGGCTTCACATATTGTACCTACGTGGGGAATCGAACCCGGGCCATCGGCGTGTCGACATAAGAAACGAACATACACAGGGACGAATATTTCGTAAAACACAATATCACTCGTAATCAGGGTTACATACCTAGATATCTATATAGTTTACTTAATGTCTCTAATTCTTAATGTTCTCAAAGATTTAGAAAGTGGTACGCATCTCAACTGCATTTAAATTATCTATAGTTTTCTGTACATCTTCATTTTTTAATTAATACGCCATGTGAAGAACTTCGAAAACATGCTGAGCTTACCCAAACTTTCTTCATACCTATGGTGGCTGAAAGGGCCATCGCTTTCTCGCGGCCGAATTTAAAGGCGAAAAAACGACGGTGCTTATCAGCTACCATACATACCCTCTCAGCTGATAGAACCCCGGACACGTATAACTTGTAAACATTGCTAAATGTGTAAAATGTTTATAAAATTCAACTAGGCACTATACATTTTTTACCGTACATAAACATCTCTAGCCTTAATCACTAACTCTTTCACATTTGTTGCCCAGTTTCATTGTCCAATTTTTATGAAGTAACGCCATTTTATTATAGTTTTTCGGTAACCGTTATGAAGGCTTATCTATTAACCTTAACCACTATAAATATATAAAAATAACTGTAATATCTTGTGAAATATATGACGGATATTTCCCTTACTCACCATATATCATGCTTTTTAATTATTAGGTGTACTTGTTTTTACACTGAAAAATGTCTTAGATCTAAATAACTGTACTGTTATATTTTTGAAAATAATATCATTTTCTATCCAATATAACAATATGGGATTATCATAACATCAATTATTCTAAAGAAAGTGGTGGGTTGTGCATCTCCAAGAATATTGATATTTTAAAGGTCACATGCAACGTAAAAACACAACTTTGCAGATTCTGATACCTTTCGGTATGGACTTACCGAAACAAATCGTCAAAAATGCAAATTCAACTTATAAAGTTGAAAATTAACGCGATGAAAAAAAACGCGCGAAATCGGAGTTCAAACGTTTCACTAATTTTCCCCCGACGTTTCTGGGGAAAACGGGTTTCAACAGCTGGGCTGCGCTCATAGCACGTGCGCAGTGAAATAGGTTCGCGCAGCTTGGAAGCGGGTTGTCCGGTGAATACTCGGTGAAGGCTTTGGTGTGAGCTATTTTTCTAATGTTTAGTTGATATCTCACAGGCGCGAGCTTTTTTATATGTTATGACAGTAAATTAACTGTTTATATAATTTCACCACACGTTCTTCTTACCGAGTCACTATCTCAGTTCGATACTTAAAAGCAATGTCATTATTTAGCATTGACAGAATTTCTAACTGTGATATAGATATGTCGTTGTCACAGACAAAACTCAATGTCTTGTTTTATTGACACCTGTGTGTCTGCCTGCCTGTCTGCTAATGACAATATTTAATACACAGCTGCTATCACTGACCACATGCAATTTGAACTTAATCAGGCTATATACACCATAAACAAAATGCATTGATTTATGGCCCGAGTTCGGTCTCTGTCACATTATGTAATTACACAGACAGGCAGGTGTGACATGTTATGATGTCTGTTGGTTGGTATGCCATTATTGTTTTTATATTTTGTACTATAGGCCTGTGGCCTCTTCAGTAATGGAATAAAGAGATGTCTGTTGATTGTAAAATGTTATACACAAAAAAATGAGCATGTATTTACAAAACCCAACATCTCTACATATACACACACACAATGACCCGTGAGGGCATATGCAAATGAACCAGCCGTTACACTTGAGTGCACACCCACCCGCTCTGTCTGGGTTCGGTATCCCGGCTGCTTCGTTTCTTGGGAAGTAAACCGAAGTACACAATTTTGCACTTTTGATTTGCGATTGTACGCTTATAATTTTGTTTATATGTTTTTTCATAACCAGCAATGTATATTATATGTCACGAATAAGTGATAATTGTGTTTTAATTATGTTTGATTTTTTGGTTGCATGTGACCTTTAATATTTCTATCAATACCTTTCGTGCTTAAATCGCTGTATTTTCTGTACGTGATGCTCAAGAAAGGTATTTGTAGAGACTTGTGCAAGTCTAGCATCTGGGCTCTATTTTCTTATATTTTATCACTATAATGAAACGTCTGTTTTTCTGTAAAATATTTTATTTCAGAGACGCGATGTCAGTCTTATCGAGGCTGCGTGGAGTTCCTTATATTATGTATGCCGGTTTCTTGCTGATTGAACGATATCAGACATGCCGGATGTATTGCCGTTGCCCCGAGCTGTGTCTGCGAGCGAGAGAGGGTTGCTCTCAATGGCCCACCTGGCCTCGGTTGTGTGGAAAGTTCACGTAAGACCTATCTTATCTTGACATGTTGCTCCTCTGACGAGGGGTAATTACAAAACATGTCTTTGATGTGAATTCTTCAAATTCTTCATCATTTTGAAGACATCTCGTTAGGTTGTGAAGAAACCACTTGGATGTATTTCGATGGAGTGTATTCATGTCCACCCGTGGACACAAGATTATGGTTAGAATTGGTCTTCAGTAACCCATTCTTGTCGTAAGAGGCGAATAACGGGATCGGGTGGTCAAGCAATCTGACTTGGTTGACACCGGTCATCGTATCCCAGTTGCGTAGATCGATGCTCATGATGTTGATCACTGGATTGTCTGGTCCAGACTCGATTACAGACCATGACCAGCTGGAATATTGCTGAGTGCAGCTTTAAACAACAAACAAACAAAAGCGTCCATAATCATAGGGATTCGAACAGCGAATCGGGTGTATAGGCCCGGTGACTTTGATTGTCAATGTCCATGGAGATGTGCATCCTTGCATATTTTATTATTCACTGGATTGTCTAGTCCAGACTCGATTATTTACAGACCGCTGAGACTGGAGATAAACAAACAAATAAACAAACATTCAGGGTTGAGTGACGGAAGGAAGGAATGGACGGATGAATGTATAGATAAACACTGTTATCAACTTAAAGGGGCACTGATCCAGAGCCATTTCCCGTGACATTTTGTTATGTTTTTCCCCATACGTAGCGAGATGATGTATCAGAATTTTTGACCTCTGCTGGGCCACCCGTAAACGCTATTAAAAGGGCAAATACTCACATTGATAGACAAAGATGATTAATGTGTAGTTGTGAAGGCATAATATTTCAGTTATTTTACAAATTGGAAAAATATTTCCATCTTGTTTGTTATGAAAACATTTTGACTCATCTCACACAATGTGTTTGTACTTTTGGCACCATTAATCTATCTATTAATGTTTTTATGCAGTTTGTAACGTCATAAAACATTTCAGTCGACCTGGGTGTGTTTTTCAAGTGAATTTCTAAAATGGCTGTGTTTTTTTAGCAGAAAACACTCAAGTGAATCTTATTTTACACATACACATTTACAACGAGAAGGCTAGGGAAATGTATGTATTATTGGTTAAACTTTTGACCACAGGACGTTGTTTTACGCAGGCACTTTACGACAGGAAGTGGGACCAGGATGTATTCTGTCTGTGTAAGTAAACCTTCATACGTCAACACTATCTTTTGACAAATCCATTGTGCAAGATAACAGTGAGTGAGTGAGTTTAATTTTACGCCGCTCTCAGCAATATTCCAGCTTTATGGCGGCGGTCTGTAAATAATCGAGTCTGGACCAGACCAGACAGTGGTGAACAGCATGAGCATCGATCTACGCAATTGGGATACAATGACATGTGTCAACCAAGTCAGCGAGCCTGACCACCTGATCCCGTTAGTCGCCTCTTACGACAAGCATGGGTTACTGAAGATCAATATTCTAACCCGGACCTTCACGGGTATCCATGTGTATATTGCATCACATGTAATGCTCTTGCCATATCAGACCTGAATTTATATTGTCGAGTAATTACCCAAATGCTAAATGAGAACCTTTGTCAGGTAGTTCGAGTTAAGTTACCACTAACGTGTTATAAATCCATCAACTGACCATCAAGTGAATGACAAATAAACAGGTATAGCTTTATACCACCAAACAAGGATGAGTGATTATGGTTTAACGCCGCTTTTAGCAATATTCCAGCAACATCACGGTGGGGGCAACCAGAAATGGGCTTCACACAGTGTACCCATGTGGGGAATCGAACCCGGGTCTTCAGCGTAACGATCGGACGCTTTAACCATTAGGCTACCCCACCGCCCATACACATGGAAGACAACAAGGGATCAGTAGTAATCGTTGTATTATATGCAGTGTAGTTGCCTACAAAATAAATGGCTGTTCTAAGGATACGAACGGAACTTCATTGTTTCATAAATTGTGTGTACACGCATTAGACTAACAACTAGTCTCTGAAATGAACATATTCTACAGAATAAAAATTCATAGTAAAAAAGATAAAATATAATGAAAAGGAGCCCTGAGACTTTCTTCATTTTCAGAGACCCTTAAGCTGTGGAAATCTAGACTTGCCACATTTTCTAGACTTGCTCTTTCTTGGATATATTTGCTTCAGCGTCTGTATTATGGACTATGGAGTGAGAGGACAGGGCAGAAGCAGAATGCCTTGGCTTGGAAGTAGTGGGGGAAGCTCCTATGAGTTAATATTAAACACCAGTGACAGCTAGAGATCAACTGATAATTACCAGCGCTGTGCTGGCTTGTGACTTCAGCAGATTTGTACAGATCCTAAAGCTGTGGAAATCTAGACTTGCAACATTTTCTAGACTTGCTCTTTCTTGGATATATTTGCTTCAGGGTCTGTATGACGGACTAGTACACGCATTTGCTGTGTACTAAAGTAAATATTTGTAAATAATATTTACATAAGTGGATTTTATAATGATAGCAATGTCAAAATGAACCATCGGGCATATTTCCAAATAGATGTATCAGATGGGCATCCATAATTCTTTTTGTCTGCTTGTTTAGGTTGAATAAATTAATGTTATGAGCATTGTCTCAAAGATATATCCGCTGACCTTACAGACAGTAGCCCAGTCTGGCGGCAGCTAATGGGTGAATGGGTAAGTGAGTATGGTTTTACGCCGCTTTTCACGACTGGGAACACCAGAAATGGGCCTCACGCAGTGTACCCGAACGTGAAATCGAACCCGGGTCTATAGCGTGACGAGCAGACGCTTTAACCATTTGGCTACTCCACCCCCAGGTAGTTAATGAGACCTAGGTTTTAGTGTCAGACTGGCCTGGGGAAGCCACTGATCAGTACCCCTTTAACGGACGGGGGTCATAATCGGTGCAGGTGGGAGACTTTCACCATGGTTATAGCCAACTATTTGTTATAACGTTCTCAGTTTCAGTGTTCCGGAAACCAACTTATTTTTGTAGTGAACAACTATTCGTTATAACCGACAATGTTACTAACCAACTACATATTATCCCACTGTTCGTTATAACCGACTCCATTATTGCAAACTATTCGTTATAACCGACTATTCGTTATAACCGATGCTGTTATTAACCGTATATAGTCATTATAAACAGTTATTCCCTATAACCGACTCATATTATCCGACTGCTCGTTGCAACCGACCCATATTATCCCCCTGTTCGTTATAACCGACTATTCGTTATAACCGATGCTGTTATTAACCGTATATAGTCATTATAAACAGTTATTCCCTATAACCGAATCATATCCGACTGCTCGTTGCAACCGACTCATATTATCCGATTGCTCTTTATAACAGACTCCATTATGGCAAACTATTCGTTATAACCGACTATTCATTATAACCGACTCCATTGTAACCAACTAGTAATATTCATTATAATCGGCTACTTGTAATAACTGACTCCGTTGTAACGGACCATTCGTTATGCATTAACAAACTCCGTTATAACATATAACTCCTATCTCCATCCCCACTATAAGTAACCCGGATGGCCATTATATTAAATGAAAGCGTGTAAGCTATAAACTTGTCTTACTCCTCCCCTCGCCTCGGGACTACAGCCTTGTGTAAGTAAATACGGCTACCGGTGTTCGCTGGGACTGGGAAACGCGCAGTCGCCAACCAGTCCTCCAATAGAACACACACTTACACCATCAACGAGACAGTGGACGTCACGCACGGCTGCAAGGTTAGATACTTGTGCCAGGTCTGGGTGACATCAGGGTGGTTATTTCTCAGGATGGATGTACGCTTAGTTTTCGGAGTATTTATTACCTTCTTAGGTAAGTTGATTTATTTCAAATCATGCGGTGCGTTGTTGTTTTGTTGACTTATCATGCATTTGTACGCTGAAGTTAAATGTGTTTATGCATGCTTGTATCGACAATAGGTTATGTGATCCAGTGTTCGGCAGATAATGGGACGGCATGCTGTCAAGTTATTTTGTTTTGTATTTCAGATTATAGTGTATACGAACAGAGGCATAAACATTGTACACTGCTCACAAACAGCGTGTATACGTAGACATTGTTGATATGAATGTGGAATATACATGCAAGCGAAATATACACTGATGTGAAATAACGTAAAATATGCACGAATGTTAAATATACAGGAACTGTTTGCACAAACATCTACATTCACTGTTCAAACCCATAAACAACATCAACATTCACACCAATATACAACGTTACCATCTACATTCACTGCTGACACCAATAAACAACATCTACATTCACTGCTCACACCAATAAACAACATCTACATTCACTGCTCACAGCAATAAACAACATCAACATTCACGCAATTCACACCAATATACAACGTTACCATCTACATTCACTGCTCACACCAATAAACAACATCTACATTCACTGCTCACACCAATAAACAACATCTACATTCACTGCTCACACCAATAAACAACATCTACATTCACTGCTCACACCAATAAACAACATCTACATTCACACCAATATACAACGTTACCATCTACATTCACTGCTCACACCAATAAACAACATCAACATTCACACCAATATACAACGTTACCATCTACATTCACTGCTCACACCCAATAAACAACATCAACATTCACACCAATATACAACGTTACCATCTACGTTCACTGCTCACACCAATAAACAAACATTCAACATTCACACCAATATACAACGTTACATCTACATTCACTGCTCACACCAATAAACAACATCTACATTCATCAATATACAACGTTAACATCTACATTCACTGCTCACACCAATAAACAACATCTACATTCACTGCTCACTGCTCACACCAATAAACAACATCTACATTCACTGCTCACACCAATAAACAACATCTACATTCACAATAAACAACATCTACATTCACTGCTCACACCAATAAACAACATCTACATTCACTGCTCACGCAATAAACAACATCTACATTCACTGCTCACACCAATAAACAACATCTACATTCACTGCTCACACCAATAAACAACATCTACACATCACACCAATATACAATACCAACAAACAACATCTACATTCACTGCTCACACCAATAAACAACATCTACATTCACTGCTCACACCAATAAACAACATCTACATTCACTGCAATATACAACGTTAACCATCTACATTCACTGCTCACACCAATAAACATAAACAACATCTACATTCACTGCTCACACTGCTCACACAATAAACAACATCTACATTCACTGCTCACACCAATAAACAACATCAACATTCACTGCTCACACCAATAAACAAATCTAATTCACTGCTCACACCAATAAACAACATCTACATTCACACCAATAAACAAACATCATCTACATTCACTGCTCACACCAATAAACAACAACATCACACATTCACTGCTCTACATTCACATTGCTCACACCAATAAACAACATCTACATTCACTGCTCACACACCAATAAACAACATCTACATTCACTGCTCACACCAATAAACAACATCTACATTCACTAAACAACATCTACACACCAATAAACAACATCTACATTCACTGCTCACACCAATAAACAACATCCATTCACTGCTCACACCAATAAACAACATCTACATTCACTGCTCACACCAATAAACAACATCTACATTCACTGCTCACACCAATAAACAACATCTACATTCACTGCTCACACCAATAAACAACATCAACATTCACTGCTCACACCAATAAACAACATCAACATTCACTGCTCACACCAATAAACAACATCTACATTCACTGCTCACCAATAAACAACATCACACCAATAAACACATCTACATTCACTGCTCACACTGCTCACACCAATAAACAACATCTACATTCACTGCTCACACCAATAAACAACACATAAACATTCACTGCTCACACCAATAAACAACATCAACATTCACTGCTCACACCAATAAACAACATCTAAACAACACATTCACTGCTCACACCAATAAACAACATCTACATTCACTGCTCACACCAATAAACAACATCTACATTCACTGCTCACACCCATAAACACAACATCATTCACAATTCAACATCTACATTCACTGCTCACACCAATAAACAACATCAACATTCACTGCTCACATTCACTGCATTCACACCAATAAACAACATCTACATTCACTGCTCACACCAATAAACAACATCTACATTCACTGCTCACACCAATAAACAACATCAACATTCACTGCTCACACCAATAAACAACATCTACATTCACTGCTCACACCAATAAACAACATCTACATTCACTGCTCACACCAATAAACAACATCTACATTCACTGCTCACACCAATAAACAACATCTACATTCACTGCTCACACCAATAAACAACATCTACATTCACTGCTCACACCAATAAACAACATCAACATTCACTGCTCACACTGCTCACAACAATAAACAACAGCTACATTCACTGCTCACACCAATAAACAACATCAACATTCCTTTATAAGTGTAACATTATGCTTATGTTCATGTTTATGGAATATTTAATTTTAACGCACTGTATCCAAAGCCCCAGGTTTGCATCTATTAGGGAAAGTCCGACAGACAAACAAACAAACAAACAAACAAACAAACAAAAAACAGACAGACAGACAGACAGACAGACTGTTTATTTAGTACTTCAGGCTCAAGGCTCCTTGTACAAATGCAGATAACAAATTTGTACATATTGAAATTTGACGACTGTTTACACATTTCTAACTGCAAACACATTTTCAAATATACAGCAACAGGATGGATCAGATCTAGATTATCAGAGTTTAAAAGATTTATCAATAGCTGGCGGTGTTTAAATCTATCCTGCATCATAGGGAGAAATTTATAAATCAGAATATATTTCAGACATTGACAGGGATAATCTACAGCGTCTTCTATTCTCCCTCATATTAATAACACATGATATTCGTGCTCTATGTCGCTGTCACATCATGTAACACGTACATGGGTTTGGTGCACGCATTGCTCACGTCTCGTTTAAAGTGTAAATAACGTTTTCTGTCTCATGAAATAAGGTCACGTGTACCTGTGTAAGGCCTTATAATAGGCGTCTGCAGGATGGGCATCGCAGCTCGGTCACTCGTGTTGATCTTTCGTCTCTGAAGTAAGACAAGTCCGTGACAAGACAATGTTTACACTTGGAAACCACCCGATTTTTGTATTTACGCAAGTGGTAACGGAGGGTCAGATTGCAAGTCAACATACAGATGGCCTATGGGAACTAAAGTTTTGTCAGACTAATGTATATATACTGGTGTTATAGTGCTAGCCCATTAAGATACCACTCCCTGGGTCAACGTGGACACCTAACTCGGACACTGTATACTGACCTGACTCTGTAAAGATCAGGGTTAGAATTGGTCTTCAGCAACCCGTGCTTGTTGTCAGGAAACCGGTGGCCAGGCTCGCTGGCGTGATTGGTGGATTTCATCGTATTTCAACTGCGTAGATCGATGCTCATGACGTCAAACAAACAAACATATTATGCAACGTCGGAAAGGTTAACTAGGCGTATTCCGAATAACATCTTGCGGGTAATAGGACCGGTTTTGTCAAAGATAACTTCATTTTCTCGCTTCAATGGGACGCACATTTGAACTAAAAACATTTTATAGCTCATTTCATTTCAGCCTTCAGTTAGACATTCTAGAATGTTTTTGATCATTCTGTATCAAAAGTTTGAACCCAGAACATTGTCAAAATATTTTCAGAGGGTAGCCTGGTTCTGAACTTTTCAGTTTCACACAAATGCCGTTTATCTCGAGAAACCTGTTTTCTGATTGGCTAACGTCGATGTCTTATTAGTTATTTCATTGGTCCGTCAAAGTTCAGGTCAGGTCGGTACGGGGTACTGGGATGCCCTCAGATCGTTTATAACGTTTAGAAATAGACTAACAACTAGTCTCTGAAATGACGATATTTTACAGATAAGACAGTTCATAATAAAATAATATATAATGAAAAGGAGCCCTGAGACTTTCTTTATTTTCAGAAACTGTGGAAATCTAGACTTGCAATCTAGTCTTGCATGGGCTTTCGTGGATATATTTGTTTCAGGGTCTGTTTGACAGACAAGTTTAGAAAGTAAGATCTGATTTTGATGAGTTTAGTAACCCGGTAACTCTTTGGCGCGCACCGTTTTTTTTTTGTTTGTTTAATAAACTTTTTATTCATCCCTCAGCATATACATGCACAAACATTGAATATGAATAGACTACACATGGATATATTGTAATAGTTATGCATATTCAAATAGCAATAGTATTAATGTGTGTCAAGTATGTGCACTAAAGCCTCCACTATCTGGAGATACATAAAACTGTTAAAGGTCTGCCATTAACATGTACAGAGGGTGAGGACAGTACACATGAATATCTTGGTAATAGTTGCACATATTCGGATAGCAATGCTAAAGTGTGCCAAGTAAGTGCGCTTAAGGCGTCTTTTTTTCTGTAGAAGCAGTTAAATGTCTGGCATATACATGTATACGTACAGAAAGTGGATATAGTATACATTATTATTTTGGTAATACATGTAGTTAGACATATTCAGATAGTAATAGTACTGATATGAGTCAAGTATGTGCACTAAAGGCCTCCATTTTCAGTGACGCGCACCGTTAATACAGTCTTGAGACGGACGAGAGACGCGTGTGGCATGTGTAAGCGACAATGATATGTTTGCATACTGAAAACTTCAACTGTGAATGTGAGCACTCCGCGTTCACCGTGTATATGTATCACGAGATTTCTTCGAGTGTCCTACCATTGTGTATATCATGAAGAAGAACGTGAGAATGTTTGCAAATTCTTATTTACTCAAGGTCTATTTCTATCTCCAATGTCATCCCTGTGTCAGTATGTCAATCTAAGTATTTCAAACTGGACTGACCCCCAGTCTCTGAAAATATATATATTGCCAGAAGAAAGAAACGACATTTAAACTTGAAAGGAGTCCCTTTGAGACGGGAGATTCAGAACCCGTAGAAAATCTAGTATTGCTTCATCGGTGAAATTTTTATATAATGTGTGTAGCGGTGGAATTTTCTAAAAAATTCATTTCCTCACCGATTTCGTTCAAATTTGAAATATATGTTAATCATAACATATCAATAGAATATACGATTGCAAAAGTCTAGATTTTTATTTAAAAAAATTATCGTCCAAACAGAGATTCGAACCCCTGTGATCTACTCTATATATCATTACAGTAAGGGCTTGGGGGAAGGGACAAAAGTTCAGAGATTGTAAGACAACTTCACACCTCTCAACGTGGGGAGGAGGAAGCAAGCAGCCCTCGTGGACAGTGCCAACAATGAGGGACACCTCCATTCATATTATGCTGAACAACGGAGCCCTCCCCTTCCTTGTCATTTGGCACATGGACATTGGAGTTCACTCTGTAAATACTGTAATACAACGGGGGTTGACTCTAGCAAGGCTGTGTATACAACGGGGGTTGACTCTGTCAAGACTGAGCAAGGCTGTGTATACAACGGGGGTTGACTCTAGCAAGGCTGTGTATACAACGGGGATTGACTCTACCAAGACTGTGTATACAACGGGGGTTGACTCTACCATGACTTTGTATACAACTGGGGTTGACTCTACCAAGACTGTGTATACAACGGGGGTTGACTCTACCAATACTGTGTATATAACGGGGTTGACTCTACCAAAGCTGTGTATACAACGGGGGTTGACTCTGTCAAGACTGTGTATACAACGGGGGTTTACTCTACCAATACTGTGTATATAACGGGGTTGACTCTACCAATACTGTGTATACAACAGGGGTTTTCTCTACCAAGGCTGTATACACAACGGGGGTTTAATCTACCAATACTGTATATATAACAGGGTGGACTCTACCGATGCTGTGTGTATACAACGGGGGGTGACTCTACCAAGACTGTGTATACAACGGGGGTTGACTCTACCAATACTGTGTATATAACGGGGTTGACTCTACCAAGATTCTGTATACAACGGGGGTTGACTCTACCAAGGCTGTGTATACAACGGGGGTTTACTGTGCCAATACTGTGTATACAACGGGGTTGACTCTACCAAGGCTGTGTGTACAACGGGGCTTGACTCCACCAATACTGTGTATATAACGGGGGTTGACTCCACCAATACTGTGTATATAACGGGGGTTGACTCCACCAATACTGTGTATACAAACGGGGGTGGACTATGCCAAGACTGTGTATACAACGGGGGTTGACTCTGTCAAGACTGTGTATACAACGGGGGTTGACTCTTCCAATACTGTGTATATAACGGGGTTGACTCTACCAATACTGTGTATACAAATGGGGGTTGACTCTACCAACTCTACCAACTGTGTATACAACGGGGTTGACTCTACCAATACTGTGTATACAACGGGGGTTGACTCTACCAATACTGTGTGTATACAACGGGGGTTGACTCTACCAATACTGTGTATACAAATGGGGGTTGACTCTACCAATACTGTGTATACAAACGGGGGTTGACTCTACCAATGACTACCAATACTGTGTATACAAATGGGGTTGACTCTACCAATACTGTGTATACAAATGGGGGTTGACTCTACCAATACTGTGTATACAAATGGGGGTTGACTCTACCAATACTGTGTATACAAATGGGGGTTGACTCTACCAATACTGTGTATACAAATGGGGGTTGACTCTACCAATACTGTGTATACAAATGGGGGTTGTCTATACTGTGTATACAAATGGGGGTTGACTCTACCAATACTGTGTATACAAATGGGGGTTGACTCTACCAATACTGTGTATACAAATCGGGGGTTGACTCTACCAATACTGTGT
The DNA here is from genome assembly GCF_003918875.1 of Haliotis rubra. Classification (NCBI taxonomy): domain Eukaryota; kingdom Metazoa; phylum Mollusca; class Gastropoda; order Lepetellida; family Haliotidae; genus Haliotis; species Haliotis rubra. Next base: position 75,395 of record NW_025767657.1, on the reverse strand, counting down.
ATACAACGGGGGTTGACTCTACCAATACTGTGTATACAAAGGGGGTTGACTCTACCAATACTGTGTATACAAACAAATGGGGTTGACTCTACCAATACTGTGTATACAACGGGGGTTGACTCTACCAATACTGTTTATACAAATGGGGTTGACTCTACCAATACTGTGTATACAAATGGGGGTTGACTCTACCAATACTGTGTATACAAATGGGGGTTGACTCTACCAATACTGTTTATACAAATGGGGGTTGACTCTACCAATACTGTGTATACAAATGGGGGTTGACTCTACCAATACTGTGTATGTATACAATACTGGGGGGTTGACTCTACCAATACTGTGTGTATACAACGGGGGTTGACTCTACCAATACTGTGTATACAAATGGGGGTTGACTCTACCAATACTGTGTGTATACAAGGCTGTATACAACGGGGGTTGACTCTACCGGGGTTGACTCTAAATCTATACAACAGGGGTTGACTCTACCAAGGCTGTGTATACAACGGGGTTGACTCTACCAATACTGTGTATACAACGGGGTTGACTCTACCAATACTGTGTATACAAAGGGGGTTGACTCTACCAATACTGTGTATACAAAGGGGGTTGACTCTACCAATACTGTGTATACAAATGGGGGTTGACTCTACCAATACTGTGTATACAAATGGGGGTTGACTCTACCAATACTGTGTGTATACAACTGGGGGTTGACTCTACCAATACTGTGTATACAAATGGGGGTTGACTCTACCAAGGCTGTGTGTATACACTGTGTATGGGGGTTGACTCTACCAATACTGTGTATACAAATGGGGTTGACTCTACCAATACTGTGTATACAAATGGGGGTTGACTCTACCAATACTGTGTATACAAATGGGGTTGACTCTACCAATACTGTGTATACAAATGGGGTTGACTCTACCAATACTGTGTTATACAAATGGGGGTTGACTCTACCAATACTGTGTATACAAATGGGGTTGACTCTACCAATACTGTGTATAAATGGGGGTTGACTCTACCAATACTGTGTATACAAATGGGGTTGACTCTACCAATACTGTGTATACAAACGGGGGTTGACTCTACCAATACTGTGTATACAAACGGGGGTTGACTCTACCAATACTGTGTATACAACGGGGTTGACTCTACCAATACTGTGTATACAACGGGGTTGACTCTACCAATACAACGGGGGTGTGTCTATACTGTGTATACAACGGGGTTGACTCTACCAATACTGTGTATACAACGGGGGTTGACTCTACCAATACTGTGTATACAAATGGGGGTTGACTCTACCAATACTGTGTATACAAATGGGGGTTGACTCTACCAATACTGTGTATACAAATTGGGGTTGACTCTACCAATACTGTTTATACAACGCTGTTGGCAGTACTTCATACGACTTGTTGGCATGTATCCGCTGCGCTGCGTAACTTACTAAAACCATCGGTACAAACACATCAATATGAACGACACTCTGAGAAACATATCGTATCAAAAGAGTGAGTGAGTTGAGTTTTACGCCGCACTCAGCAATATTCCAGCTATATGGTGGCGATCTGTAAATAATCGAGTCTGGACCAGACTATCCAGTGATCAACAGCATGAGCATCGATCATGTGTCAACCAAGTCAGCGAGTCTGACCACCCGATCCCGTTAGTCGCGTCTTACGACAAGCATAGGTTACTGAAGATCAATTCTAACCGGATCTTCACGGTTATCGTATCAAAAGAGTAATTTCGTGTTAATGCTAGCTAATGGGTGTGAGACCAAATGTGTGTCTCTCGCCAAATGTGTTTGAGTTTAAATAAGTTATGTAGCACAGAGTTTGCTGACAATTCATGAGTAAGTGATATGGCTGACAGTTCAATTAAATCCAGCTTGGTTGACACATGTCATGGAATCCAAGTGTGTAGATCGATGCTCACGCTGATGACCACTGGATTATCTGGTCCGGATTTGAACATTTATAGACCGCCGCTAACAGTTGAATTATTGCTGACAGCGGCGTTTAACAACAAACAAACACAAACAATTTACAGAAGGGAGTCTCTGATTCGGGCCATTGACAAATCTGGTGAACCCAGCTCTAATTTTGTAATGTCAAAACACCTTAAAATCGTAATCTTTAAACCTAGGGATTAAGATAAATTAGAATTATAGTCTGTTTGCAGTGAAAACGTGCCGATGTATTTCACTTTAAACATAAAAGTAAATCAAATAAAGTGAAATTAAGATTGCGAATCCTCATAATTTGACCTTGCCAATTGAACATTTAAATCTCAGAATTTTATTCAACTTAGGATAAAAGTTGTTTAACAAACGATCATAGTTTCAAATCGCTCTTATTGATTTGTATTACAAGAGGGTATGCACATTAAATGTGAACATGTGAACACCGAGAACATGTGGGGCTGGTCTAAATTAACGCTCATCACGAACCGCACTTGCATTTGTTTTACTGTTCCAACTACTGCGCTTACCCCTTGTAATACAAACCAATAAATGAGACTTGAAACTATGATCGTTTGTTAAACAACTTTTATTCTAAGTTGAATAAAATTCTGATATTTAAATGTTCAATTAGCAAGGTTAAATTATGCGAATCTTAATTTTACTTTATTTGATTTACATTTTTGTTTAGAGTGACATTCATCGGTACGTTTTCACTGCAAACAGACTATACTTGCACGTACATATTCCTTATTTCTCACTCACGAGTGTTCAACGTTGCAGTTCTGCCTCGCTTGGACTTTACAGTCAATTCTTTAGGGAAATATGTGCACAAACATGTCACATTCCGGTGTTGAACATTCTCAGACATCACATTCCCACCATCCGTCTGTGTGGCAAGATAACGAACCTCAAAG